>NC_091263.1:10017500-10320530 GCF_042477335.2 Ovis canadensis
CATCTCGCCTGGAGGGCAAAACCTCCTGGATTTTCTCGAGTTGCGGCAGGTGCTCTCGACTTACGACGGGGACCTCAGGGAACTGCTCTGGTGGCCTCAGGAAAGGCCAGTCCCCATGCGAGTTCCTCGGGGGCCTCTCGGGATTCCTCTCCCGTAGATGCCAGGGCCTAAGACCTTTTGTGTAGTCGGGGCCGGAACCTGAGGATTCCTCTCCAGTGCTGAAATGGATCTTGGGGTACTTCTGGAGTCTCCCCAGGGGAGTCAGTCCTCGTCTCGAATGTGGGCATGCACTTGCGCTTTCCTCCAGAGCGGTAGCAGCAGTGTCACGCAGTCCGCTGCGTGGATCAAAGGATCTATGGTTTTCCCTCGAGTCTTTCCCACGAGGCTTTCCCACGAGGCTTTCCCACAGGGCTGTCCCACGTGCACACGTGGTGGGAGTCGATCCTCGGCTTGAACGTCAAGGCAGTGCAGGGAAAACAGGTTCCTCTGGAATGGACTGACACATCTGGGGGACTCTTGGAATGGTGGCACGACCCTGGAGTTCCTCTCGCCTTTCCTGTGGAGAGCGCCTCCTCTTGAGATGCGACGGGAACGCCGGGAATTCTTTCCCTACGAAACAGGGAAAGGATCCCTCATCTCGAGCTAGGAGGCGAAACGGGGCTCCCCTGGATGTGTGCGGGACACCACGTGCTTCCTCTCGAGTGGAGACGGGTATGTCGGGGAACTTCTTGAGTTGCAGCAAGGGTGTGAAGGACCCTTTGGAAGTTCCAGTGGTTAGATGTGATTGGCCTCGAGAAGCCTCAGCGGAAATGGGCCTCATCTCGCCTGGAGGGCAAAACCTCCTGGATTTTCTCGAGTTGCGGCAGGTGCTCTCGACTTACGACGGGGACCTCAGGGACCCGCTCTGGTGGCCTCAGGAAAGGCCAGCCCCCATGCGAGTTCCTCGGGGGCCTCTCGGGATTCCTCTCCCGTCGATGCCGGGGCCTAAGACCTTGTGTGGTGTCGGGGCCGGAACCTGAGGATTCCTCTCCAGTGCTGACATGGATCTTGGGGTACTTCTGGAGTCTCCCCAGGGGAGTCAATCCTCGTCTCGAATGCGGGCATGCACTTGCGTTTTCCTCCAGAGCGGTAGCAGCAGTGTCACGCAGTCCGCCGCGTGGATCAAAGGATCTATGGTTATCCCTCGAGTCTTTCCCACGAGGCTTTCCCACGAGGCTTTCCCACAGGGCTGTCCCACGTGCACACGTGGTGGGAGTCGATCCTCGGCTTGAACGTCAAGGCAGTGCAGGGAAAACAGTTTCCTCTGGAATGGACTGACACATCTGGGGGACTCTTGGAATGGTGTCACGACCCTGGAGTTCCTCTCGCCTTTCCTGTGGAGAGCGCCTCCTCTTGAGATGCGACGGGAACGCCGGGAATTCTTTCCCTACGAAACAGGGAAAGGATCCCTCATCTCGAGCTAGGAGGCGGAAACGGGGCTCCCCTGGATGTGTGCGGGACCCCACGTGCTTTCTCTCGAGTGGAGACGGGTATGTCGGGGAACTTCTTGAGTTGCTGCAATGGTGTGAAGGACCCTTTGGAAGTTCCAGTGGTTAGATGTGATTGGCCTCGAGAAGCCTCAGCGGAAATGGGCCTCATCTCGCCTGGAGGGCAAAACCTCCTGGATTTTCTCGAGTTGCGGCAGGTGCTCTCGACTTACGACGGGGACCTCAGGGACCCGCTCTGGTGGCCTCAGGAAAGGCCAGTCCCCATGCGAGCTCCTCGGGGGCCTCTCGGGATTCCTCTCCCGTAGATGCCAGGGCCTAAGACCTTTTGTGTAGTCGGGGCCGGAACCTGAGGATTCCTCTCCAGTGCTGAAATGGATCTTGGGGTACTTCTGGAGTCTCCCCAGGGGAGTCAGTCCTCGTCTCGAATGTGGGCATGCACTTGCGCTTTCCTCCAGAGCGGTAGCAGCAGTATCACGCAGTCCGCCGCGTGGATCAAAGGATCTACGGTTTTCCCTCGAGTCTTTCCCACGAGGCTTTCCCACGAGGCTTTCCCACAGGGCTGTCCCACGTGCACACGTGGTGGGAGTCGATCCTCGGCTTGAACGTCAAGGCAGTGCAGGGAAAACAGGTTCCTCTGGAATGGACTGACACATCTGGGGGACTCTTGGAATGGTGTCTCGACCCTGGAGTTCCTCTCGCCTTTCCTGTGGAGAGCGCCTCCTCTTGAGATGCGACGGGAACGCCGGGAATTCTTTCCCTACGAAACAGGGAAAGGATCCCTCATCTCGAGCTAGGAGCCGGAAACGGGGCTCCCCTGGATGTGTGCGGGACACCACGTGCTTCCTCTCGAGTGGAAACGGGTATGTCGGGGAACTTCTTGAGTTGCAGCAAGGGTGTGAAGGACCCTTTGGAAGTTCCAGTGGTTAGATGTGATTGGCCTCGAGAAGCCTCAGCGGAAATGGGCCTCATCTCGCCTGGAGGGCAAAACCTCCTGGATTTTCTCGAGTTGTGGCAGGTGCTCTCGACTTACGACGGGGACCTCAGGGACCCGCTCTGGTGGCCTCAGGAAAGGCCAGTACTCATGCGAGTTCCTCGGGGGCCTCTCGGGATTCCTCTCCCGTCGATGCTGGGGCCTAAGACCTTGTGTGGAGTCGGGGCCGGAACCTGAGGATTCCTCTTCAGTGCTGACATGAATCTTGGGGTACTTCTGGAGTCTCCCCAGGGGAGTCAGTCCTCGTCTCGAATGCAAGCATGCACTTGCGCTTTCCTCCAGAGCGGTAGCAGCAGTGTCACGCAGTCCGCCGCGTGGATCAAAGGATCTATGGTTTTCCCTCGAGTCTTTCCCACGAGGCTTTCCCACGAGGCTTTCCCACAGGGCTGTCCCACGTGCACACGTGGTGGGAGTCTATCCTCGGCTTGAACGTCAAGGCAGTGCAGGGAAAACAGGTTCCTCTGGAATGGACTGACACATCTGGGGGACTCTTTGAATGATGGCACGACCCTGGAGTTCCTCTCGCCTTTCCTGTGGAGAGCGCCTCCTCTTGAGATGCGACGGGAACGCCGGGAATTCTTTCCCTACGAAACAGGGAAGGATCCCTCATCTCGAGAAAGGAGGCGGAAACGGGGCTCCCCTGGATGTGTGCGGGACCCCAAGTGCTTCCTCTCGAGTGGAGACGGGTATGTCGGGGAACTTCTTGAGTTGCAGCAATGGTGTGAAGGACCCTTTGGAAGTTCCAGTGGTTAGATGTGATTGGCCTCGAGAAGCCTCAGCGGAAATGGGCCTCATCTCGCCTGGAGGGCAAAACCTCCTGGATTTTCTCGAGTTGCGGCAGGTGCTCTCGACTTACGACGGGGACCTCAGGGAACTGCTCTGGTGGCCTCAGGAAAGGCCAGTCCCCATGCGAGTTCCTCGGGGGCCTCTCGGGATTCCTCTCCCGTAGATGCCAGGGCCTAAGACCTTTTGTGTAGTCGGGGCCGGAACCTGAGGATTCCTCTCCAGTGCTGAAATGGATCTTGGGGTACTTCTGGAGTCTCCCCAGGGGAGTCAGTCCTCGTCTCGAATGTGGGCATGCACTTGCGCTTTCCTCCAGAGCGGTAGCAGCAGTGTCACGCAGTCCGCCGCGTGGATCAAAGGATCTATGGTTTTCCCTCGAGTCTTTCCCACGAGGCTTTCCCACGAGGCTTTCCCACAGGGCTGTCCCACGTGCACACGTGGTGGGAGTCGATCCTCGGCTTGAACGTCAAGGCAGTGCAGGGAAATCAGGTTCCTCTGGAATGGACTGACACATCTGGGGGACTCTTGGAATGGTGGCACGACCCTGGAGTTCCTCTCGCCTTTCCTGTGGAGAGCGCCTCCTCTTGAGATGCGACGGGAACGCCGGGAATTCTTTCCCTACGAAACAGGGAAAGGATCCCTCATCTCGAGCTAGGAGGCGAAACGGGGCTCCCCTGGATGTGTGCGGGACACCACGTGCTTCCTCTCGAGTGGAGACGGGTATGTCGGGGAACTTCTTGAGTTGCAGCAAGGGTGTGAAGGACCCTTTGGAAGTTCCAGTGGTTAGATGTGATTGGCCTCGAGAAGCCTCAGCGGAAATGGGCCTCATCTCGCCTGGAGGGCAAAACCTCCTGGATTTTCTCGAGTTGCGGCAGGTGCTCTCGACTTACGACGGGGACCTCAGGGACCCGCTCTGGTGGCCTCAGGAAAGGCCAGCCCCCATGCGAGTTCCTCGGGGGCCTCTCGGGATTCCTCTCCCGTCGATGCCGGGGCCTAAGACCTTGTGTGGAGTCGGGGCCGGAACCTGAGGATTCCTCTCCAGTGCTGACATGGATCTTGGGGTACTTCTGGAGTCTCCCCAGGGGAGCCAATCCTCGTCTCGAATGCGGGCATGCACTTGCGCTTTCCTCCAGAGCGGTAGCAGCAGTGTCACGCAGTCCGCCGCGTGGATCAAAGGATCTATGGTTATCCCTCGAGTCTTTCCCACGAGGCTTTCCCACGGGGCTTTCCCACAGGGCTGTCCCACGTGCACACGTGGTGGGAGTCGATCCTCGGCTTGAACGTCAAGGCAGTGCAGGGAAAACAGTTTCCTCTGGAATGGACTGACACATCTGGGGGACTCTTGGAATGGTGTCACGACCCTGGAGTTCCTCTCGCCTTTCCTGTGGAGAGCGCCTCCTCTTGAGATGCGACGGGAACGCCGGGAATTCTTTCCCTACGAAACAGGGAAAGGATCCCTCATCTTGAGCTAGGAGGCGGAAACGGGGCTCCCCTGGATGTGTGCGGGACCCCACGTGCTTCCTCTCGAGTGGAGACGGGTATGTCGGGGAACTTCTTGAGTTGCTGCAATGGTGTGAAGGACCCTTTGGAAGTTCCAGTGGTTAGATGTGATTGGCCTCGAGAAGCCTCAGCGGAAATGGGCCTCATATCGCCTGGAGGGCAAAACCGCCTGGATTTTCTCGAGTTGCGGCAGGTGCTCTCGACTTACGACGGGGACCTCAGGGACCCGCTCTGGTGGCCTCAGGAAAGGCCAGTCCCCATGCGAGCTCCTCAGGGGCCTCTCGGGATTCCTCTCCCGTCGATGCCGGGGCCTAAGACCTTGTGTGGAGTCGGGGCCGGAACCTGAGGATTCCTCTCCAGTGCTGACATGGATCTTGGGGTACTTCTGGAGTCTCCCCAGGGGAGTCAGTCCTCGTCTCGAATGCGGGCATGCACTTGCGCTTTCGTCCAGAGCGGTAGCAGCAGTGTCACGCAGTCCGCCGCGTGGATCAAAGGATCTATGGTTTTCCCTCGAGTCTTTCCCACGAGGCTTTGCCACGAGGCTTTCCCACAGGGCTGTCCCACGTGCACACGTGGTGGGAGTCGATCCTCGGCTTGAACGTCAAGGCAGTGCAGGGAAAACAGGTTCCTCTGGAATGGACTGACACATCTGGGGGACTCTTGGAATGGTGTCACGACCCTGGAGTTCCTATCGCCTTTCCTGTGGAGAGCGCCTCCTCTTGAGATGCGACGGGAACGCCGGGAATTCTTTCCCTACGAAACAGGGAAGGATCCCTCATCTCGAACTAGGAGGCGGAAACGGGGCTCCCCTGGATGTGTGCGGGACCCCACGTGCTTCCTCTCGAGAGCAGACGGGTATGTCGGGGAACTTCTTGAGTTGCAGCAATGGTGTGAAGGACCCTTTGGAAGTTCCAGTGGTTAGATGTGATTGGCCTCGAGAAGCCTCAGCGGAAATGGGCCTCATCTCGCCTGGAGGGCAAAACCTCCTGGATTTTCTCGAGTTGCGGCAGGTGCTCTCGACTTACGACGGGGACCTCAGGGAACCGCTCTGGTGGCCTCAGGAAAGGCCAGTCCCCATGCGAGTTCCTCGGGGGCCTCTCGGGATTCCTCTCCCGTCGATGCTAGGGCCTAAGACCTTGTGTGGAGTCGGGGCCGGAACCTGAGGATTCCTCTCCAGTGCTGACATGGATCTTGGGGTACTTCTGGAGTCTCCCCAGGGGAGTCAGTCCTCGTCTCGAATGCGGGCATGCACTTGCGCTTTCCTCCAGAGCGGTAGCAGCAGTGTCACGCAGTCCGCCGCGTGGATCAAAGGATCTATGGTTTTCCCTCGAGTCTTTCCCACGAGGCTTTCCCACGAGGCTTTCCCACAGGGCTGTCCCACGTGCACACGTGGTGGGAGTCGATCCTCGGCTTGAACGTCAAGGCAGTGCAGGGAAAACAGGTTCCTCTGGAATGGACTGACACATCTGGGGGACTCTTGGAATGGTGGCACGACCCTGGAGTTCCTCTCGCCTTTCCTGTGGAGAGCGCCTCCTCTTGAGATGCGACGGGAACGCCGGGAATTCTTTCCCTACGAAACAGGGAAAGGATACCTCATCTCGAGCTAGGAGGCGAAACGGGGCTCCCCTGGATGTGTGCGGGACCCCACGTGCTTCCTCTCGAGTGGAGACGGGAATGTCCGGGAACTTCTTGAGTTGCAGCAATGGTGTGAAGGACCCTTTGGAAGTTCCAGTGGGTAAATGTGATTGGCCTCGAGAAGCCTCAGCGGAAATGGGCCTCATCTCGCCTGGAGGGCAAAACCTCCTGGATTTTCTCGAGTTGCGGCAGGTGCTCTAGACTTACGACGGGGACCTCAGGGACCCGCTCTGGTGGCCTCAGGAAAGGCCAGTCCCCATGCGAGTTCCTCGGGGGCCTCTGCGGATTCCTCTCCCGTCGATGGCGGGGCCTAAGACCTTGTGTGGAGTCGGGGCCGGAACCTGAGGATTCCTCTCCAGTGCTGACATGGATCTTGGGGTACTTCTGGAGTCTCCCCAGGGGAGTCAGTCCTCGTCTCGAATGCGGGCATGCACTTGCGCTTTCCTCCAGAGCGGTAGCAGCAGTGTCACGCAGTCCGCCGCGTGGATCAAAGGATCTGTGGTTTTCCCTCGAGTCTTTCCCACGAGGCTTTCCCACGAGGCTTTCCCACAGGGCTGTCCCACGTGCACACGTGGTGGGAGTCGATCCTCGGCTTGAACGTCAAGGCAGTGCAGGGAAAACAGGTTCCTCTGGAATGGACTGACACATCTGGGGGACTCTTGGAATGGTGGCACGACCCTGGAGTTCCTCTCGCCTTTCCTGTGGAGAGCGCCTCCTCTTGAGATGCGACGGGAACGCCGGGAATTCTTTCCCTACGAAACAGGGAAAGGATCCCTCATCTCGAGCTAGGAGCCGGAAACGGGGCTCCCCTGGATGTGTGCGGGACACCACGTGCTTCCTCTCGAGTGGAGACGGGTATGTCGGGGAACTTCTTGAGTTGCAGCAAGGGTGTGAAGGACCCTTTGGAAGTTCCAGTGGTTAGATGTGATTGGCCTCGAGAAGCCTCAGCGGAAATGGGCCTCATCTCGCCTGGAGGGCAAAACCTCCTGGATTTTCTCGAGTTGCGGCAGGTGTTCTCGACTTACGACGGGGACCTCAGGGACCCGCTCTGGTGGCCTCAGGAAAGGCCAGTCATCATGCGAGTTCCTCGGGGGCCTCTCGGGATTCCTCTCCCGTCGATGCCGGGGCCTAAGACCTTGTGTGGAGTCGGGGCCGGAACCTGAGGATTCCTCTCCAGTGCTGACATGGATCTTGGGGTACTTCTGGAGTCTCCCCAGGGGAGTCAGTCCTCGTCTCGAATGCGGGCATGCACTTGCGCTTTCCTCCAGAGCGGTAGCAGCAGTGTCACGCAGTCCGCCGCGTGGATCAAAGGATCTATGGTTTTCCCTCGAGTCTTTCCCACGAGGCTTTCCCACGAGGCTTTCCCACAGGGCTGTCCCACGTGCACACGTGGTGGGAGTCGATCCTGGGCTTGAACGTCAAGGCAGTGCAGGGAAAACAGGTTCCTCTGGAATGGACTGACACATCTGGGGGACTCTTGGAATGGTGGCACGACCCTGGAGTTCCTCTCGCCTTTCCTGTGGAGAGCGCCTCCTCTTGAGATGCGACGAGAACGCCGGGAATTCTTTCCCTACGAAACAGGGAAAGGATCCCTCATCTCGAGCTAGGAGGCGGAAACGGGGCTCCCCTGGATATGTGCGGGACCTACGTGCTAACTCTCGAGTGGAGACGGGTATGTCGGGGAACTTCTTGAGTTGCAGCAAGGGTGTGAAGGACCCTTTGGAAGTTCCAGTGGTTAGACGTGATTAGCCTCGAGAAGCCTCAGTGGAAATGGGCCTCATCTCGCCTGGAGGGCAAAACCTCCTGGATTTTCTCGAGTTGCGGAGATGCTCTAGACTTACGACGGGGACCTCAGGGACCCGCTCTGGTGGCCTCAGGAAAGGCCAGTCCCCATGCGAGTTCCTCGGGGGCCTCTCGGGATTCCTCTCCCGTCGATGCCGGGGCCTAAGACCTTGTGTGGAGTCGGGGCCGGAACCTGAGGATTCCTCTCCAGTGCTGACATGGATCTTGGGGTACTTCTGGAGTCTCCCCAGGGGAGTCAGTCCTACTCTCGAATGCGGGCATGCACTTGCTCTTTCCTCCAGAGCGGTAGCAGCAGTGTCACGCAGTCCGCCGCGTGGATCAAAGGATCTATGGTTTTCCCTCGAGTCTTTCCCACGAGGCTTTCCCACGAGGCGTTCCCACAGGTCTGTCCCACGTGCACACGTGTTGGGAGTCGATCCTCGGCTTGAACGTCAAGGCAGTGCAGGGAAAACAGGTTCCTCTGGAATGGACTGACACATCTGGGGGACTCTTGGAATGTTGTCTCGACCCTGGAGTTCCTCTCGCCTTTCCTGTGGAGAGCGCCTCCTCTTGAGATGCGGCGGGAACGCCGGGAATTCTTTCCCTACGAAACAGGGAAAGGATCCCTCATCTCGAGCTAGGAGGCGGATACGGGGCTCACCTGGATGTGTGCGGGACCCCACGTGCTTCCTCTCGAGTGGAGACGGGTATGTCGGGGAACTTCTTGAGTTGCAGCAATGGTGTGAAGGACCCTTTGGAAGTTCCAGTGGTTAGATGTGATTGGTCTCGAGAAGCCTCAGCGGAAATGGGCCTCATCTCGCCTGGAGGGCAAAACCTCCTGGATTTTCTCGAGTTGGGGCAGGTGCTCTCGACTTACGACGGGGACCTCAGGGAACCGCTCTGGTGGCCTCAGGAAAGGCCAGTCCCCATGCGAGTTCCTCGGGGGCCTCTGGGGATTCCTCTCCCGTCGATGCCGGGGCCTAAGACCTTGTGTGGATTCGGGGCCGGAACCTGAGGATTCCTCTCCAGTGCTGACATGGATCTTGGGGTATTCTGGAGTCTCCCCAGGAGAGTCAATCCTCGTATCGAATGCGGGCATGCACTTGCACTTTCCTCCAGAGTGGTAGCCGAAGTGTCACGCAGTCCGCCGCGTGGATCAAAGGATCTATGGTTTTCCCTCGAGTCTTTCCCACGAGGCTTTCCCACGAGGCTTTCCCACAGGGCTGTCCCACGTGCACACGTGGTGGGAGTCAATCCTCGGCTTGAACGTCAAGGCAGTGCAGGGAAAACAGGTTCCTCTGGAATGGACTGGCACATCTGGGGGACTCTTGGAATGGTGGCACGACCCTGGAGTTCCTCTCGCCTTTCCTGTGGAGAGCGCCTCCTCTTGAGATGCGACGGGAACGCCGGGAATTCTTTCCCTACGAAACAGGGAAAGGATCCCTCATCTCGCGCTATGAGGCGGAAACGGGGCTCCCCTGGATGTGTGCGGGACACCACGTGCTTCCTCTCGAGTGGAGACGGGTATGTCGGGGAACTTCTTGAGTTGCAGCAAGGGTGTGAAGGACCCTTTGGAAGCTCCAGTGGTTAGATGTGATTGGCCTCGAGAAGCCTCAGCGGAAATGGACCTCACCTCGCCTGGAGGGCAAAACCTCCTGGATTTTCTCGAGTTGCGGCAGGTGCTCTCGACTTACGACGGGGACCTCAGGGACCCGCTCTGGTGGCCTCAGGAAAGGCCAGTCCCCATGCGAGTTCCTCGGGGCCCTCTCGGGATTCCTCTCCCGTCGATCCCGGGGCCTAAGACCTTGTGTGGAGTCGGGGCCGGAACCTGAGGATTCCTCTCCAGTGCTGACATGGATCTTGGGGTACTTCTGGAGTCTCCCCAGGGGAGTCAGTCCTCGTCTCGAATGCGGGCATGCACTTGCGCTTTCCTCCAGAGCGGTAGCAGCAGTGTCACGCAGTCCGCCGCGTGGATCAAAGGATCTATGGTTTTCCCTCGAGTCTTTCCCACGAGGCTTTCCCACGAGGCTTTCCCACAGGGCTGTCCCACGTGCACACGTGGTGGGAGTCGATCCTCGGCTTGAACGTCAAGGCAGTGCAGGGAAAACAGGTTCCTCTGGAATGGACTGACACATCTGGGGGACTCTTGGAATGGTGGCACGACCCTGGAGTTCCTCTCGCCTTTCCTGTGGAGAGCGCCTCCTCTTGAGATGCGACGGGAACGCCGGGAATTCTTTCCCTACGAAACAGGGAAAGGATCCCTCATCTCGAGCTAGGAGGCGAACCGGGGCTCCCCTGGATGTGTGCGGGACACCACGTGCTTCCTCTCGAGTGGAGACGGGTATGTCGGGGAACTTCTTGAGTTGCAGCAAGGGTGTGAAGGACCCTTTGGAAGTTCCAGTGGTTAGATGTGATTGGCCTCGAGAAGCCTCAGCGGAAATGGGCCTCATCTCGCCTGGAGGGCAAAACCTCCTGGATTTTCTCGAGTTGCGGCAGGTGCTCTCGACTTACGACGGGGACCTCAGGGACCCGCTCTGGTGGCCTCAGGAAAGGCCAGCCCCCATGCGAGTTCCTCGGGGGCCTCTCGGGATTCCTCTCCCGTCGATGCCGGGGCCTAAGACCTTGTGTGGAGTCGGGGCCGGAACCTGAGGATTCCTCTCCAGTGCTGACATGGATCTTGGGGTACTTCTGGAGTCTCCCCAGGGGAGTCAATCCTCGTCTCGAATGCGGGCATGCACTTGCGCTTTCCTCCAGAGCGGTAGCAGCAGTGTCACGCAGTCCGCCGCGTGGATCAAAGGATCTATGGTTATCCCTCGAGTCTTTCCCACGAGGCTTTCCCACGAGGCTTTCCCACAGGGCTGTCCCACGTGCACACGTGGTGGGAGTCGATCCTCGGCTTGAACGTCAAGGCAGTGCAGGGAAAACAGTTTCCTCTGGAATGGACTGACACATCTGGGGGACTCTTGGAATGGTGTCACGACCCTGGAGTTCCTCTCGCCTTTCCTGTGGAGAGCGCCTCCTCTTGAGATGCGACGGGAACGCCGGGAATTCTTTCCCTACGAAACAGGGAAAGGATCCCTCATCTCGAGCTAGGAGGCGGAAACGGGGCTCCCCTGGATGTGTGCGGGACCCCACGTGCTTCCTCTCGAGTGGAGACGGGTATGTCGGGGAACTTCTTGAGTTGCTGCAATGGTGTGAAGGACCCTTTGGAAGTTCCAGTGGTTAGATGTGATTGGCCTCGAGAGCCTCAGCGGAAATGGGCCTCATCTCGCCTGGAGGGCAAAACCTCCTGGATTTTCTCGAGTTGCGGCAGGTGCTCTCGACTTACGATGGGGACCTCAGGGACCCGCTCTGGTGGCCTCAGGAAAGGCCAGTCCCCATGCGAGCTCCTCGGGGGCCTCTCGGGATTCCTCTCCCGTCGATGCCGGGGCCTAAGACCTTGTGTGGAGTCGGGGCCGGAACCTGAGGATTCCTCTCCAGTGCTGACATGGATCTTGGGGTACTTCTGGAGTCTCCCCAGGGGAGTCAGTCCTCGTCTCGAATGCAAGCATGCACTTGCGCTTTCCTCCAGAGCGGTAGCAGCAGTGTCACGCAGTCCGCCGCGTGGATCAAAGGATCTATGGTTTTCCCTCGAGTCTTTCCCACGAGGCTTTCCCACGAGGCTTTCCCACAGGGCTGTCCCACGTGCACACGTGGTGGGAGTCTATCCTCGGCTTGAACGTCAAAGCAGTGCAGGGAAAACAGGTTCCTCTGGAATGGACTGACACATCTGGGGGACTCTTTGAATGATGGCACGACCCTGGAGTTCCTCTCGCCTTTCCTGTGGAGAGCGCCTCCTCTTGATATGCGACGGGAACGCCGGGAATTCTTTCCCTACGAAACAGGGAAGGATCCCTCATCTCGAGCTAAGAGGCGAAACGGGGCTCCCCTGGATGTGTGAGGGACCCCACGTGCTTCCTCTCGAGTGGAGACGGGTATGTCGGGGAACTTCTTGAGTTGCAGCAAGGGTGTGAAGGACCCTTTGGAAGTTCCAGTGGTTAGATGTGATTGGCCTCGAGAAGCCTCAGCGGAAATGGGCCTCATCTCGCCTGGAGGGCAAAACCTCCTGGATTTTCTCGAGTTGCGGCAGGTGCTCTCGACTTACGACGGGGACCTTAGGGACCCGCTCTGGTGGCCTCAGGAAAGGCCAGCCCCCATGCGAGTTCCTCGGGGGCCTCTCGGGATTCCTCTCCCGTCGATGCCGGGGCCTAAGACCTTGTGTGGAGTCGGGGCCGGAACCTGAGGATTCCTCTCCAGTGCTGACATGGATCTTGGGGTACTTCTGGAGTCTCCCCAGGGGAGTCAATCCTCGTCTCGAATGCGGGCATGCACTTGCGCTTTCCTCCAGAGCGGTAGCAGCAGGGTCATGCAGTCCGCCGCGTGGATCAAAGGATCTATGGTTATCCCTCGAGTCTTTCCCACGAGGCTTTCCCACGAGGCTTTCCCACAGGGCTGTCCCACGTGCACACGTGGTGGGAGTCGATCCTCGGCTTGAACGTCAAGGCAGTGCAGGGAAAACAGTTTCCTCTGGAATGGACTGACACATCTTGTGGACTCTTGGAATGGTGTCACGACCCTGGAGTTCCTCTCGCCTTTCCTGTGGAGAGCGCCTCCTCTTGAGATGCGACGGGAACGTCGGGAATTCTTTCCCTACGAAACAGGGAAAGGATCCCTCATCTCGAGCTAGGAGGCGGAAACGGGGCTCCCCTGGATGTGTGCGGGACCCCACGTGCTTCCTCTCGAGTGGAGACGGGTATGTCGGGGAACTTCTTGAGTTGCTGCAATGGTGTGAAGGACCCTTTGGAAGTTCCAGTGGTTAGATGTGATTGGCCTCGAGAAGCCTCAGCGGAAATGGGCCTCATCTCGCCTGGAGGGCAAAACCTCCTGGATTTTCTCGAGTTGCGGCAGGTGCTCTCGACTTACGACGGGGACCCCAGGGACCCGCTCTGGTGGCCTCAGGAAAGGCCAGTCCCCATGCGAGCTCCTCGGGGGCCTCTCGGGATTCCTCTCCCGTCGATGCCGGGGCCTAAGACCTTGTGTGGAGTCGGGGCCGGAACCTGAGGATTCCTCTCCAGTGCTGACATGGATCTTGGGGTACTTCTGGAGTCTCCCCAGTGGAGTCAGTCCTCGTCTCGAATGCGGGCATGCACTTGCGCTTTCCTCCAGAGCGGTAGCAGCAGTGTCACGCAGTCCGCCGCGTGGATCAAAGGATCTATGGTTTTCCCTCGAGTCTTTCCCACGAGGCTTTCCCACGGGGCTTTCCCACAGGGCTGTCCCACGTGCACACGTGGTGGGAGTCGATCCTCGGCTTGAACGTCAAGGCAGTGCAGGGAAAACAGGTTCCTCTGGAATGGACTGACACATCTGGGGGACTCTTGGAATGGTGTCTCGACCCTGGAGTTCCTCTCGCCTTTCCTGTGGAGAGTGCCTCCTCTTGAGATGCGACGGGAACGCCGGGAATTCTTTCCCTACGAAACAGGGAAAGGATCCCTCATCTCGAGCTAGAAGGTGGAAACGGGGCTCCCCTGGATGTGTGCGGGACACCACGTGCTTCCTCTCGAGTGGAGACGGGTATGTAGGGGAACTTCTTGAGTTGCAGCAAGGGTGTGAAGGACCCTTTGGAAGTTCCAGTGGTTAGATGTGATTGGCCTCGAGAAGCCTCAGCGGAAATGGGCCTCATCTGGCCTGGAGGGCAAAACCTCCTGGATTTTCTCGAGTTGCGGCAGGTGCTCTCGACTTACGACGGGGACCTCAGGGACCCGCTCTGGTGGCCTCAGGAAAGGCCAGTCACCATGCGAGTTCCTCGGGGGCCTCTGGGGATTCCTCTCCCGTCGATCCCGGGGCCTAAGACCTTGTGTGGAGTCGGGGCCGGAACCTGAGGATTCCTCTCCAGTGCTGACATGGATCTTGGGGTACTTCTGGAGTCTCCCCAGGGGAGTCAGTCCTCGTCTCGAATGCGGGCATGCACTTGCGCTTTCCTCCAGAGCGGTAGCAGCAGTGTCACGCAGTCCGCCGCGTGGATCAAAGGATCTATGGTTTTCCCTCGAGTCTTTCCCACGAGGCTTTGCCACGAGGCTTTCCCACAGGGCTGTCCCACGTGCACACGTGGTGGGAGTCGATCCTCGGCTTGAACGTCAAGGCAGTGCAGGGAAAACAGGTTCCTCTGGAATGGACTGACACATCTGGGGGACTCTTGGAATGGTGTCACGACCCTGGAGTTCCTATCGCCTTTCCTGTGGAGAGCGCCTCCTCTTGAGATGCGACGGGAACGCCGGGAATTCTTTCCCTACGAAACAGGGAAGGATCCCTCATCTCGAACTAGGAGGCGGAAACGGGGCTCCCCTGGATGTGTGCGGGACCCCACGTGCTTCCTCTCGAGTGGAGACGGGTATGTCGGGGAACTTCTTGAGTTGCAGCAAGGGTGTGAAGGACCCTTTGGAAGTTCCAGTGGTTAGATGTGATTGGCCTCGAGAAGCCTCAGCGGAAATGGGCCTCATCTCGCCTGGAGGGCAAAACCTCCTGGATTTTCTCGAGTTGCGGCAGGTGCTCTCGACTTACGACGGGGACCTCAGGGAACCGCTCTGGTGGCCTCAGGAAAGGCCAGTCCCCATGCGAGTTCCTCGGGGGCCTCTCGGGATTCCTCTCCCGTCGATGCTAGGGCCTAAGACCTTGTGTGGAGTCGGGGCCGGAACCTGAGGATTCCTCTCCAGTGCTGACATGGATCTTGGGGTACTTCTGGAGTCTCCCCACTGGAGTCAGTCCTTGTATCGAATGCGGGCATGCACTTGCGCTTTCCTCCAGAGCGGTAGCAGCAGTGTCACGCAGTCCGCCGCGTGGATCAAAGGATCTATGGTTTTCCCTCGAGTCTTTCCCACGAGGCTTTCCCACGAGGCTTTCCCACAGGGCTGTCCCACGTGCACACGTTGTGGGAGTCGATCCTCGGCTTGAACGTCAAGGCAGTGCAGGGAAAACAGGTTCCTCTGAAATGGACTGACACATCTGGGGGACTCTTGGAATGGTGGCACGACCCTGGAGTTCCTCTCGCCTTTCCTGTGGAGAGCGCCTCCTCTTGAGATGAGACGGGAACGCCGGGAATTCTTTCCCTACGAAACAGGGAAAGGATCCCTCATCTCGAGCTAGGAGGCGAAACGGGGCTCCCCTGGATGTGTGTGGGACCCCACGTGCTTCCTCTCGAGTGGAGACGGGAATGTCCGGGAACTTCTTGAGTTGCAGCAAGGGTGTGAAGAACCCTTTGGAAGTTCCAGAGGGTAGATGTGATTGGCCTCGAGAAGCCTCAGCGGAAATGGGCCTCATCTCGCCTGGAGGGCAAAACCTCCTGGATTTTCTCGAGTTGCGGCAGGTGCTCTCGACTTACGACGGGGACCTCAGGGACCCGCTCTGGTGGCCTCAGGAAAGGCCAGTCCCCATGCGAGTTCCTCGGGGGCCTCTGGGGATTCCTCTCCCGTCAATGGCGGGGCCTAAGACCTTGTGTGGAGTCGGGGCCGGAACCTGAGGATTCCTCTCCAGTGCTGACATGGATCTTGGGGTATTCTGGAGTCTCCCCAGGAGAGTCAATCCTCGTATCGAATGCGGGCATGCACTTGCGCTTTCCTCCAGAGCGGTAGCAGCAGTGTCACGCAGTCCGCCGCGTGGATCAAAGGATCTATGGTTTTCCCTCGAGTCTTTCCCACGAGGCTTTCCCACGAGGCTTTCCCACAGGGCTGTCCCACGTGCACACGTGGTGGGAGTCGATCCTCGGCTTGAACGTCAAGGCAGTGCAGGGAAAACAGGTTCCTCTGGAATGGACTGACACATCTGGGGGACTCTTGGAATGGTGGCACGACCCTGGAGTTCCTCTCGCCTTTCCTGTGGAGAGCGCCTCCTCTTGAAATGCGACGGGAACGCCGGGAATTCTTTCCCTACGAAACAGGGAAAGGATCCCTCATCTCGCGCTATGAGGCGGAAACGGGGCTCCCCTGGATGTGTGCGGGACACCACGTGCTTCCTCTCGAGTGGAGACGGGTATGTCGGGGAACTTCTTGAGTTGCAGCAAGGGTGTGAAGGACCCTTTGGAAGCTCCAGTGGTTAGATGTGATTGGCCTCGAGAAGCCTCAGCGGAAATGGGCCTCACCTCGCCTGGAGGGCAAAACCTCCTGGATTTTCTCGAGTTGCGGCAGGTGCTCTCAACTTACGACGGGGACCTCAGGGACCCGCTCTGGTGGCCTCAGGAAAGGCCAGTCCCCATGCGAGTTCCTCGGGGCCCTCTCGGGATTCCTCTCCCGTCGATGCCGGGGCCTAAGACCTTGTGTGGAGTCGGGGCCGGAACCTGAGGATTCCTCTCCAGTGCTGACATGGATCTTGGGGTACTTCTGGAGTCTCCCCAGGGGAGTCAGTCCTCGTCTCGAATGCGGGCATGCACTTGCGCTTTCCTCCAGAGCGGTAGCAGCAGTGTCACGCAGTCCGCCGCGTGGATCAAAGGATCTATGGTTTTCCCTCGAGTCTTTCCCACGAGGCTTTCCCACGAGGCTTTCCCACAGGGCTGTCCCACGTGCACACGTGGTGGGAGTCGATCCTCGGCTTGAACGTCAAGGCAGTGCAGGGAAAACAGGTTCCTCTGGAATGGACTGACACATCTGGGGGACTCTTGGAATGGTGTCACGACCCTGAAGTTCCTCTCGCCTTTCCTGTGGAGAGCGCCTCCTCTTGAGATGCGACGGGAACGCCGGGAATTCTTTCCCTATGAAACAGGGAAAGGATCCCTCATCTCGAGCTAGGAGGCGGAAACGGGGCTCCCCTGGATGTGTGCGGGACACCACGTGCTTCCTCTCGAGTGGAGACGGGTATGTCGGGGAACTTCTTGAGTTGCAGCAATGGTGTGAAGGACCCTTTGGAAGTTCCAGTGGTTAGATGTGATTGGCCTCGAGAAGCCTCAGCGGAAATGGGCCTCATCTCGCCTGGAGGGCAAAACCTCCTGGATTTTCTCGAGTTGCGGCAGGTGCTCTCGACTTACGACGGGGACCTCAGGGACCCGCTCTGGTGGCCTCAGGAAAGGCCAGTCCCCATGCGAGTTCCTCGGGGCCCTCTCGGGATTCCTCTCCCGTCGATCCCGGGGCCTAAGACCTTGTGTGGAGTCGGGGCCGGAACCTGAGGATTCCTCTCCAGTGCTGACATGGATCTTGGGGTACTTCTGGAGTCTCCCCAGGGGAGTCAGTCCTCGTCTCGAATGCGGGCATGCACTTGCGCTTTCCTCCAGAGCGGTAGCAGCAGTGTCACGCAGTCCGCCGCGTGGATCAAAGGATCTATGGTTTTCCCTCGAGTCTTTCCCACGAGGCTTTCCCACGAGGCTTTCCCACAGGGCTGTCCCACGTGCACACGTGGTGGGAGTCGATCCTCGGCTTGAACGTCAAGGCAGTGCAGGGAAAACAGGTTCCTCTGGAATGGACTGACACATCTGGGGGACTCTTGGAATGGTGTCACGACCCTGGAGTTCCTCTCGCCTTTCCTGTGGAGAGCGCCTCCTCTTGAGATGCGACGGGAACGCCGGGAATCCTTTCCCTATGAAACAGGGAAAGGATCCCTCATCTCGAGCTAGGAGGCGGAAACGGGGCTCCCCTGGATGTGTGCGGGACACCACGTGCTTCCTCTCGAGTGGAGACGGGTATGTCGGGGAACTTCTTGAGTTGCAGCAATGGTGTGAAGGACCCTTTGGAAGTTCCAGTGGTTAGATGTGATTGGCCTCGAGAAGCCTCAGCGGAAATGGGCCTCATCTCGCCTGGAGGGCAAAACCTCCTGGATTTTCTCGAGTTGCGGCAGGTGCTCTCGACTTACGACGGGGACCTCAGGGACCCGCTCTGGTGGCCTCAGGAAAGGCCAATCCCCATGCGAGTTCCTCGGGGGCCTCTCGGGATTCCTCTCCCGTCGATGCCGGGGCCTAAGCCCTTGTGTGGAGTCAGGGCCGGAACCTGAGGATTCCTCTCCAGTGCTGACATGGATCTTGGGGTACTTCTGGAGTCTCCCCAGGGGAGTCAGTCCTCGTCTCGAATGCGGGCATGCACTTGCACTTTCCTCCAGAGCGGTAGCAGCAGTGTCACGCAGTCCGCCGCGTGGATCAAAGGATCTATGGTTTTCCCTCGAGTCTTTCCCACGAGGCTTTTCCACGAGGCTTTCTCACAGGGCTGTCCCACGTGCACACGTGGTGGGAGTCGATCCTCGGCTTGAACGTCAAGGCAGTGCAGGGAAAACAGGTTCCTCTGGAATGGACTGACACATCTGGGGAACTCTTGGAATTGTGTCTCTACCCTGGAGTTCCTCTCGACTTTCCTGTGGAGAGCGCCTCCTCTTGAGATGCGACGGGAACGCCGGGAATTCTTTCCCTACGAAACAGGGAAAGGATCCCTCATCTCGAGCTAGGAGGCGGAAACGGGTCTCCCCTGGATGTGTGCGGGACACCACGTTCTTCCTCTCGAGTGGAGACGGGTATGTCGGGGAACTTCTTGAGTTGCAGCAAGGGTGTGAAGGACCCTTTGGAAGTTCCAGTGGTTAGACGTGATTAGCCTCGAGAAGCCTCAGCGGAAATGGGCCTCATCTCGCCTGGAGGGCAAAACCTCCTGGATTTTCTCGAGTTGCGGCAGGTGCTCTCGACTTACGACGGGGACCTCAGGGACCCGCTCTGGTGGCCTCAGGAAAGGCCAGTCCCCAAGCGAGTTCCTCGGGGGCCTATCGGGATTCCTCTCCCGTCGATGCCGGGGCCTAAGACCTTGTGTGGAGTCGGGGCCGGAACCTGAGGATTCCTCTCCAGTGCTGACATGGATCTTGGGGTACTTCTGGAGTCTCCCCAAGGAAGTCAGTCCTCGTCTCGAATGCGGGCATGCACTTGCGCTTTCCTCCAGAGCGGTAGCAGCAGTGTCACGCAGTCCGCCGCGTGGATCAAAGGATCTATGTTTTTCCCTCGAGTCTTTCCCACGAGGCTTTCCCACGAGGCTTTCCCACAGGGCTGTCCCACGTGCACACGTGGTGGGAGTCGATCCTCGGCTTGAACGTCAAGGCAGTGCAGGGAAAACAGGTTCCTCTGGAATGGACTGACACATCAGGGGGACTCTTGGAATGGTGTCTCGACCCTGGAGTTCCTCTCGCCTTTCCTGTGGAGAGCGCCTCCTCTTGAGATGTGACGGGAACGCCGGGAATTCTTTCCCTACGAAACAGGGAAAGGATCCCTCATCTCGAGCTAGGAGGCGGAAACGGGGCTCCCCTGGATGTGTGCGGGACACCACGTGCTTCCTCTCGAGTGCAGACGGGTATGTCGGGGAACTTCTTGAGTTGCAGCAATGGTGTGAAGGACCCTTTGGTAGTTCCAGTGGTTAGATGTGATTGGCCTCGAGAAGCCTCAGCGGAAATGGGCCTCATCTCGCCTGGAGGGCAAAACCTCCTGGATTTTCTCGAGTTGCGGCAGGTGCTCTCGACTTACGACGGGGACCTCAGGGACCCGCTCTGGTGGCCTCAGGAAAGGCCAGTCCCCATGCGAGTTCCTCGGGGGCGTCTCGGGATTCCTCTCCCGTCGATGCCGGGCCCTAAGCCCTTGTGTGGAGTTGGGGCCGGAACCTGAGGATTCCTCTCCAGAGCTGACATGGATCTTGGGGTACTTCTGGAGTCTCCCCAGGGGATTCAGTCCTCGTCTCGAATGCGGGCATGCACTTGCGCTTTCCTCCAGAGCGGTAGCAGCAGTGTCACGCAGTCCGCCGCGTGGATCAAAGGATCTATGGTTTTCCCTCGAGTCTTTCCCACGAGGCTTTCCCACGAGGCTATCCCACAGGGCTGTCCCACGTGCACACGTGGTGGGAGTCGATCCTCGGCTTGAACGTCAAGGCAGTGCAGGGAAAACAGGTTCCTCTGGAATGGACTGACCCATCTGGGGGACTCTTGGAATGGTGGCACGACCCTGGAGTTCCTCTCGCCTTTCCTGTGGAGAGCACCTCCTCTTGAGATGCGACGGGATCGCCGGGAATTCTTTCCATACGAAACAGGGAAAGGATCCCTCATCTCGAGCTAGGAGGCGGAAACGGGGCTCCCCTGGATGTGTGCGGGACCCCACGTGCTTCCTCTCGAGTGGAGACGGGTATGTCGGGGAACTTCTTGAGTTGCAGCAAGGGTGTGAAGGACCCTTTGGAAGTTCCAGTGGTTAGATGTGATTGGCCTCGAGAAGCATCAGCGGAAATGTGCCTCATCTCGCCTGGAGGGCAAAACCTCCTGGATTTTCTCGAGTTGCGGCAGGTGCTCTCGACTTACGACGGGGACCTCAGGGACCCGCTCTGGTGGCCTCAGGAAAGGCCCGTCCCCATGCGTGTTCCTCGGGGGCCTCTCGGGATTCCTCTCCCGTCGACGCCGGGGCCTAAGACCTTGTGTGGAGTCGGGGCCGGAACCTGAGGATTCCTCTCCAGTTCTGACATGGATCTTGGGGTACTTCTGGAGTCTCCCCAGGGGAGTCAGTCCTCGTCTCGAATGCGGGCATGCACTTGCGCTTTCCTCCAGAGTGGTAGCAGCAGTGTCACGCAGTCCGCCGCGCGGATCAAAGGATCTATGGTTTTCCCTCGAGTCTTTCCCACGAGGCTTTCCCACGAGGCTTTCCCACAGGGCTGTCCCACGTGCACACGTTGTGGGAGTCGATCCTCGGCTTGAACGTCAAGGCAGTGCAGGGAAAACAGGTTCCTCTGGAATGGACTGACACATCTGGGGGACTCTTGGAATGGTGTCACGACCCTGGAGTTCCTCTCGCCTTTCCTGTGGAGAGCGCCTCCTCTTGAGATGCGACTGGAACGCCGGGAATTCTTTCCCTACGAAACAGGGAAGGATCCCTCATCTCGAGCTAGGTTGCGGAAACGGGGCTCCCCTGGATGTGTGAGGGACCCCACGTGCTTCCTCTCGAGTGGAGACGGGTATGTCGGGGAACTTCTTGAGTTGCAGCAATGGTGTGAAGGACCCTTTGGAAGTTCCAGTGGTTAGATGTGATTGGCCTCGAGAAGCCTCAGCGGAAATGGGCCTCATCTCGCCTGGAGGGCAAAACCTCCTGGATTTTCTCGAGTTGCGGCAGGTGCTCTCGACTTACGACGGGGACCTCAGGGACCCGCTCTGGTGGCCACAGGAAAGGCCAGTCCCCAAGCGAGTTCCTCGGGGGCCTCTCGGGATTCCTCTCCCGTCGATGCCGGGGCCTAAGACCTTGTGTGGAGTCGGGGCCGGAACCTGAGGATTCCTCTCCAGTGCTGACATGGATCTTGGGGTACTTCTGGAGTCTCCCCAAGGAAGTCAGTCCTCGTCTCTAATGCGGGCATGCACTTGCGCTTTCCTCCAGAGCGGTAGCAGCAGTGTCACGCAGTCCGCCGCGTGGATCAAAGGATCTATGGTTTTCCCTCGAGTCTTTCCCACGAGGCTTTCCCACGAGGCTTTCCCACAGGGCTGTCCCACGTGCACACGTGGTGGGAGTCGATCCTCGGCTTGAACGTCAAGGCAGTGCAGGGAAAACAGGTTCCTCTGGAATGGACTGACACATCAGGGGGACTCTTGGAATGGTGTCTCGACCCTGGAGTTCCTCTCGCCTTTCCTGTGGAGAGCGCCTCCTCTTGAGATGTGACGGGAACGCCGGGAATTCTTTCCCTACGAAACAGGGAAAGGATCCCTCATCTCGAGCTAGGAGGCGGAAACGGGGCTCCCCTGGATGTGTGCGGGACACCACGTGCTTCCTCTCGAGTGCAGACGGGTATGTCGGGGAACTTCTTGAGTTGCAGCAATGGTGTGAAGGACCCTTTGGTAGTTCCAGTGGTTAGATGTGATTGGCCTCGAGAAGCCTCAGCGGAAATGGGCCTCATCTCGCCTGGAGGGCAAAACCTCCTGGATTTTCTCGAGTTGCGGCAGGTGCTCTCGACTTACGACGGGGACCTCAGGGACCCGCTCTGGTGGCCTCAGGAAAGGCCAGTCCCCATGCGAGTTCCTCGGGGGCGTCTCGGGATTCCTCTCCCGTCAATGCCGGGCCCTAAGCCCTTGTGTGGAGTTGGGGCCGGAACCTGAGGATTCCTCTCCAGAGCTGACATGGATCTTGGGGTAATTCTGGAGTCTCCCCAGGGGATTCAGTCCTCGTCTCGAATGCGGGCATGCACTTGCGCTTTCCTTCAGAGCGGTAGCAGCAGTGTCACGCAGTCCGCCGCGTGGATCAAAGGATCTATGGTTTTCCCTCGAGTCTTTCCCACGAGGCTTTCCCACGAGGCTTTCCCACAGGGCTGTCCCACGTGCACACGTTGTGGGAGTCGATCCTCGGCTTGAACGTCAAGGCAGTGCAGGGAAAACAGGTTCCTCTGGAATGGACTGACACATCTGGGGGACTCTTGGAATGGTGTCTCGACCCTGGAGTTCCTCTCGCCTTTCCTGTGGAGAGCGCCTCCTCTTGAGATGCGACGGGAACGCCGGGAATTCTTTCCCTACGAAACAGGGAAAGGATCCCTCATCTCGAGCTAGGAGGCGGAAACGGGGCTCCCTTGGATGTGTGCGGGACCCCACGTGCTTCCTCTCGAGTGGAGACGGGTATGTCGGGGAACTTCTAGAGTTGCAGCAAGGGTGTGAAGGACCCTTTGGAAGTTCCAGTGGTTAGATGTGATTGGCCTCGAGAAGCCTCAGCGGAAATGTGCCTCATCTCGCCTGGAGGGCAAAACCTCCTGGATTTTCTCGAGTTGCGGCAGGTGCTCTCGACTTACGACGGGGACCTCAGGGACCCGCTCTGGTGGCCTCAGGAAAGGCCCGTCCCCATGCGTGTTCCTCGGGGGCCTCTCGGGATTCCTCTCCCGTCGATGCCGGGGCCTAAGACCTTGTGTGGAGTCGGGGCAGGAACCTGAGGATTCCTCTCCAGTTCTGACATGGATCTTGGGGTACTTCTGGAGTCTCCCCAGGGGAGTCAGTCCTCGTCTCGAATGCGGGCACGCACTTGCGCTTTCCTCCAGAGCGGTAGCAGCAGTGTCACGCAGTCCGCCGCGCGGATCAAAGGATCTATGGTTTTCCCTCGAGTCTTTCCCACGAAGCTTTCCCACGAGGCTTTCCCACAGGGCTGTCCCACGTGCACACGTTGTGGGAGTCGATCCTCGGCTTGAACGTCAAGGCAGTGCAGGGAAAACAGGTTCCTCTGGAATGGACTGACACATCTGGGGGACTCTTGGAATGGTGTCTCGACCCTGGAGTTCCTCTCGCCTTTCCTGTGGAGAGCGCCTCCTCTTGAGATGCGACGGGAACGCCGGGAATTCTTTCCCTACGAAACAGGGAAAGGATCCCTCATCTCGAGCTAGGAGGCGGAAACGGGGCTCCCCTGGATGTGTGCGGGACCCCACGTGCTTCCTCTTGAGTGGAGACGGGTATGTCGGGGAACTTCTTGAGTTGCAGCAAGGGTGTGAAGGACCCTTTGGAAGTTCCAGTGGTTAGATGTGATTGGCCTCGAGAAGCCTCAGCGGAAATGTGCCTCATCTCGCCAGGAGGGCAAAACCTCCTGGATTTTCTCGAGTTGCGTCAGGTGCTCTCGACTTACGACGGGGACCTCAGGGACCCGCTCTGGTGGCCTCAGGAAAGGCCCGTCCCCATGCGTGTTCCTCGGGGGCCTCTCGGGATTCCTCTCCCGTCGATGCCGGGGCCTAAGACCTTGTGTGGAGTCGGGGCCGGAACCTGAGGATTCCTCTCCAGTGCTGACATGGATCTTGGGGTACTTCTGGAGTCTCCCCAGGGGAGTCAGTCCTCGTCTCGAATGCGGGCATGCACTTGCGCTTTCCTCCAGAGCGGTAGCAGCAGTGTCACGCAGTCCGCCGCGTGGATCAAAGGATCTATGGTTTTCCCTCGAGTCTTTCCCACGAGGCTTTCCCACGAGGCTATCCCACAGGGCTGTCCCACGTGCACACGTGGTGGGAGTCGATCCTCGGCTTGAACGTCAAGGCAGTGCAGGGAAAACAGTTTCCTCTGGAATGGACTGACCCATCTGGGGGACTCTTGGAATGGTGGCACGACCCTGGAGTTCCTCGCGCCTTTCCTGTGGAGAGCACCTCCTCTTGAGATGCGACGGGAACGCCGGGAATTCTTTCCCTACGAAACAGGGAAAGGATCCCTCATCTCGAGCTAGGAGGCGGAAACGGGGCTCCCCTGGATGTGTGCGGGACCCACGTGCTTCCTCTCGAGTGGAGACGGGTATGTCGGGGAACTTCTTGAGTTGCAGCAAGGGTGTGAAGGACCCTTTGGAAGTTCCTGTGGTTAGACGTGATTAGCCTCGAGAAGCCCCCGCGGAAATGGGCCTCATCTCGCTTGGAGGGCAAAACCTCCTGGATTTTCTCGAGTTGCGGCAGGTGCTCTGGACTTAAGACGGGGACCTCAGGGACCCGCTCTCGTGGCCTCAGGAAAGGCCAGTCCCCATGCGAGTTCCTCGGGGGCGTCTCGGGATTCCTCTCCCGTCGATGCCGGGGCCTAAGACCTTGTGTGGAGTCGGGGCCGGAACCTGAGGATTCCTCTCCAGTGCTGACATGGATCTTGGGGTACTTCTGGAGTCTCCCCAGGGGAGTCAGTCCTCGTCTCGAATGCGGGCATGCACTTGCGCTTTCCTCCAGAGCGGTAGCAGCAGTGTCACGCAGTCCGCCGCGTGGATCAAAGGATCTATGGTTTTCCCTCGAGTCTTTCCCACGAGGCTTTCCCACGAGGCTTTCCCACAGGGCTGTCCCACGTGCACACGTGGTGGGAGTCGATCCTCGGCTTGAACGTCAAGGCAGTGCAATGAAAACAGGTTCCTCTGGAATGGACTGACACATCTGAGGGACTCTTGGAATGGTATCTCGACCCTGGAGTTCCTCTCGCCTTTCCTGTGGAGAGCGCCTCCTCTTGAGATGCGACGGGAACGCCGGGAATTCTTTCCCTACGAAACAGGGAAAGGATCCCTCATCTCGAGCTAGGAGGCGGAAACGGGGCTCCCCTGGATGTGTGCGGGACCCCACGTGCTTCCTCTCGAGTGGAGACGGGTATGTCGGGGAACTTCTTGAGTTGCAGCAATGGTGTGAAGGACCCTTTGGAAGCTCCAGTGGTTAGATGTGATTGGCCTCGAGAAGCCTCAGCGGAAATGGGCCTCACCTCGCCTGGAGGGCAAAACCTCCTGGATTTTCTCGAGTTGCGGCAGGTGCTCTCGACTTAAGACGGGGACCTCAGGGACCCGCTATGGTGGCCTCAGGAAAGGCCAGTCCCCATGCGAGTTCCTCGGGGCCCTCTCGGGATTCCTCTCCCGTCGATGCCGGGGCCTAAGACCTTGTGTGGAGTCGGGGCCGGAACCTGAGGATTCCTCTCCAGTGCTGACATGGATCTTGGGGTACTTCTGGAGTCTCCCCAGGGGAGTCAGTCCTCGTCTCGAATGCGGGCATGCACTTGCGCTTTCCTCCAGAGCGGTAGCAGCAGTGTCACGCAGTCCGCCGCGTGGATCAAAGGATCTATGGTTTTCCCTCGAGTCTTTCCCACGAGGCTTTCCCACGAGGCTATCCCACAGGGCTGTCCCACGTGCACACGTGGTGGGAGTCGATCCTCGGCTTGAACGTCAAGGCAGTGCAGGGAAAACAGTTTCCTCTGGAATGGACTGACCCATCTGGGGGACTCTTGGAATGGTGGCACGACCCTGGAGTTCCTCGCGCCTTTCCTGTGGAGAGCACCTCCTCTTGAGATGCGACGGGAACGCCGGGAATTCTTTCCCTACGAAACAGGGAAAGGATCCCTCATCTCGAGCTAGGAGGCGGAAACGGGGCTCCCCTGGATGTGTGCGGGACCCACGTGCTTCCTCTCGAGTGGAGACGGGTATGTCGGGGAACTTCTTGAGTTGCAGCAAGGGTGTGAAGGACCCTTTGGAAGTTCCTGTGGTTAGACGTGATTAGCCTCGAGAAGCCCCCGCGGAAATGGGCCTCATCTCGCTTGGAGGGCAAAACCTCCTGGATTTTCTCGAGTTGCGGCAGGTGCTCTGGACTTAAGACGGGGACCTCAGGGACCCGCTCTCGTGGCCTCAGGAAAGGCCAGTCCCCATGCGAGTTCCTCGGGGGCGTCTCGGGATTCCTCTCCCGTCGATGCCGGGGCCTAAGACCTTGTGTGGAGTCGGGGCCGGAACCTGAGGATTCCTCTCCAGTGCTGACATGGATCTTGGGGTACTTCTGGAGTCTCCCCAGGGGAGTCAGTCCTCGTCTCGAATGCGGGCATGCACTTGCGCTTTCCTCCAGAGCGGTAGCAGCAGTGTCACGCAGTCCGCCGCGTGGATCAAAGGATCTATGGTTTTCCCTCGAGTCTTTCCCACGAGGCTTTCCCACGAGGCTTTCCCACAGGGCTGTCCCACGTGCACACGTGGTGGGAGTCGATCCTCGGCTTGAACGTCAAGGCAGTGCAATGAAAACAGGTTCCTCTGGAATGGACTGACACATCTGAGGGACTCTTGGAATGGTATCTCGACCCTGGAGTTCCTCTCGCCTTTCCTGTGGAGAGCGCCTCCTCTTGAGATGCGACGGGAACGCCGGGAATTCTTTCCCTACGAAACAGGGAAAGGATCCCTCATCTCGAGCTAGGAGGCGGAAACGGGGCTCCCCTGGATGTGTGCGGGACCCCACGTGCTTCCTCTCGAGTGGAGACGGGTATGTCGGGGAACTTCTTGAGTTGCAGCAATGGTGTGAAGGACCCTTTGGAAGCTCCAGTGGTTAGATGTGATTGGCCTCGAGAAGCCTCAGCGGAAATGGGCCTCACCTCGCCTGGAGGGCAAAACCTCCTGGATTTTCTCGAGTTGCGGCAGGTGCTCTCGACTTAAGACGGGGACCTCAGGGACCCGCTATGGTGGCCTCAGGAAAGGCCAGTCCCCATGCGAGTTCCTCGGGGCCCTCTCGGGATTCCTCTCCCGTCGATCCCGGGGCCTAAGACCTTGTGTGGAGTCGGGGCCGGAACCTGAGGATTCCTCTCCAGTGCTGACATGGATCTTGGGGTACTTCTGGAGTCTCCCCAGGGGAGTCAGTCCTCGTCTCGAATGCGGGCATGCACTTGCGCTTTCCTCCAGAGCGGTAGCAGCAGTGTCACGCAGTCCGCCGCGTGGATCAAAGGATCTATGGTTTTCCCTCGAGTCTTTCCCACGAGGCTTTCCCACGAGGCTTTCCCACAGGGCTGTCCCACGTGCACACGTGGTGGGAGTCGATCCTCGGCTTGAACGTCAAGGCAGTGCTGGGAAAACATGTTCCTCTGGAATGGACTGACACATCTGGGGGACTCTTGGAATGGTGTCACGACCCTGGAGTTCCTCTCGCCTTTCCTGTGGAGAGCGCCTCCTCTTGAGATGCGACGGGAACGCCGGGAATTCTTTCCCTATGAAACAGGGAAAGGATCCCTCATCTCGAGCTAGGAGGCGGAAACGGGGCTCCCCTGGATGTGTGCGGGACACCACGTGCTTCCTCTCGAGTGGAGACGGGTATGTCGGGGAACTTCTTGAGTTGCAGCAATGGTGTGAAGGACCCTTTGGAAGTTCCAGTGGTTAGATGTGATTGGCCTCGAGAAGCCTCAGCGGAAATGGGCCTCATCTCGCCTGGAGGGCAAAACCTCCTGGATTTTCTCGAGTTGCGGCAGGTGCTCTCGACTTACGACGGGGACCTCAGGGACCCGCTCTGGTGGCCTCAGGAAAGGCCAGTCCCCATGCGAGTTCCTCGGGGCCCTCTCGGGATTCCTCTCCCGTCGATCCCGGGGCCTAAGACCTTGTGTGGAGTCGGGGCCGGAACCTGAGGATTCCTCTCCAGTGCTGACATGGATCTTGGGGTACTTCTGGAGTCTCCCCAGGGGAGTCAGTCCTCGTCTCGAATGCGGGCATGCACTTGCGCTTTCCTCCAGAGCGGTAGCAGCAGTGTCACGCAGTCCGCCGCGTGGATCAAAGGATCTATGGTTTTCCCTCGAGTCTTTCCCACGAGGCTTTCCCACGACGCTTTCCCACAGGGCTGTCCCACGTGCACACGTGGTGGGAGTCGATCCTCGGCTTGAACGTCAAGGCAGTGCAGGGAAAACAGGTTCCTCTGGAATGGACTGACACATCTGGGGGACTCTTGGAATGGTGGCACGACCCTGGAGTTCCTCTCGCCTTTCCTGTGGAGAGCGCCTCCTCTTGAGATGCGACGGGAACGCCGGGAATCCTTTCCCTATGAAACAGGGAAAGGATCCCTCATCTCGAGCTAGGAGGCGGAAACGGGGCTCCCCTGGATGTGTGCGGGACACCACGTGCTTCCTCTCGAGTGGAGACGGGTATGTCGGGGAACTTCTTGAGTTGCAGCAATGGTGTGAAGGACCCTTTGGAAGTTCCAGTGGTTAGATGTGATTGGCCTCGAGAAGCCTCAGCGGAAATGGGCCTCATCTCGCCTGGAGGGCAAAACCTCCTGGATTTTCTCGAGTTGCGGCAGGTGCTCTCGACTTACGACGGGGACCTCAGGGACCCGCTCTGGTGGCCTCAGGAAAGGCCAGTCCCCATGCGAGTTCCTCGGGGGCCTCTCGGGATTCCTCTCCCGTCGATGCCGGGGCCTAAGCCCTTGTGTGGAGTCAGGGCCGGAACCTGAGGATTCCTCTCCAGTGCTGACATGGATCTTGGGGTACTTCTGGAGTCTCCCCAGGGGAGTCAGTCCTCGTCTCGAATGCGGGCATGCACTTGCACTTTCCTCCAGAGCGGTAGCAGCAGTGTCACGCAGTCCGCCGCGTGGATCAAAGGATCTATGGTTTTCCCTCGAGTCTTTCCCACGAGGCTTTTCCACGAGGCTTTCCCACAGGGCTGTCCCACGTGCACACGTGGTGGGAGTCGATCCTCGGCTTGAACGTCAAGGCAGTGCAGGGAAAACAGGTTCCTCTGGAATGGAATGACACATCTGGGGAACTCTTGGAATTGTGTCTCTACCCTGGAGTTCCTCTCGACTTTCCTGTGGAGAGCGCCTCCTCTTGAGATGCGACGGGAACGCCGGGAATTCTTTCCCTACGAAACAGGGAAAGGATCCCTCATCTCGAGCTAGGAGGCGGAAACGGGTCTCCCCTGGATGTGTGCGGGACACCACGTTCTTCCTCTCGAGTGGAGACGGGTATGTCGGGGAACTTCTTGAGTTGCAGCAAGGGTGTGAAGGACCCTTTGGAAGTTCCAGTGGTTAGACGTGATTAGCCTCGAGAAGCCTCAGAGGAAATGGGCCTCATCTCGCCTGGAGGGCAAAACCTCCTGGATTTTCTCGAGTTGCGGCAGGTGCTCTCGACTTACGACGGGGACCTCAGGGACCCGCTCTGGTGGCCTCAGGAAAGGCCAGTCCCCAAGCGAGTTCCTCGGGGCCCTCTCGGGATTCCTCTCCCGTCGATGCCGGGGCCTAAGACCTTGTGTGGAGTCGGGGCCGGAACCTGAGGATTCCTCTCCAGTGCTGACATGGATCTTGGGGTACTTCTGGAGTCTCCCCAAGGAAGTCAGTCCTCGTCTCGAATGCGGGCATGCACTTGCGCTTTCCTCCAGAGCGGTAGCAGCAGTGTCACGCAGTCCGCCGCGTGGATCAAAGGATCTATGTTTTTCCCTCGAGAATTCCCACGAGGCTTTCCCACGAGGCTTTCCCACAGGGCTGTCCCACGTGCACACGTGGTGGGAGTCGATCCTCGGCTTGAACGTCAAGGCAGTGCAGGGAAAACAGGTTCCTCTGGAATGGACTGACACATCAGGGGGACTCTTGGAATGGTGTCTCGACCCTGGAGTTCCTCTCGCCTTTCCTGTGGAGAGCTCCTCCTCTTGAGATGCGACGGGAACGCCGGGAATTCTTTCCCTACGAAACAGGGAAAGGATCCCTCATCTCGAGCTAGGAGGCGGAAACGGGGCTCCCCTGGATGTGTGCGGGACACCACGTGCTTCCTCTCGAGTGCAGACGGGTATGTCGGGGAACTTCTTGAGTTGCAGCAATGGTGTGAAGGACCCTTTGGTAGTTCCAGTGGTTAGATGTGATTGACCTCGAGAAGCCTCAGCGGAAATGGGCCTCATCTCGCCTGGAGGGCAAAACCTCCTGGATTTTCTCGAGTTGCGGCAGGTGCTCTCGACTTACGACGGGGACCTCAGGGACCCGCTCTGGTGGCCTCAGGAAAGGCCAGTCCCCATGCGAGTTCCTCGGGGGCGTCTCGGGATTCCTCTCCCGTCGATGCCGGGCCCTAAGCCCTTGTGTGGAGTTGGGGCCGGAACCTGAGAATTCCTCTCCAGAGCTGACATGGATCTTGGGGTACTTCTGGAGTCTCCCCAGGGGATTCAGTCCTCGTCTCGAATGCGGGCATGCACTTGCGCTTTCCTCCAGAGCGGTAGCAGCAGTGTCACGCAGTCCGCCGCGTGGATCAAAGGATCTATGGTTTTCCCTCGAGTCTTTCCCACGAGGCTTTCCCACGAGGCTATCCCACAGGGCTGTCCCACGTGCACACGTGGTGGGAGTCGATCCTCGGCTTGAACGTCAAGGCAGTGCAGGGAAAACAGGTTCCTCTGGAATGGACTGACCCATCTGGGGGACTCTTGGAATGGTGGCACGACCCTGGAGTTCCTCTCGCCTTTCCTGTGGAGAGCACCTCCTCTTGAGATGCGACGGGATCGCCGGGAATTCTTTCCATACGAAACAGGGAAAGGATCCCTCATCTCGAGGTAGGAGGCGGAAACGGGGCTCCCCTGGATGTGTGCGGGACCCCACGTGCTTCCTCTCGAGTGGAGACGGGTATGTCGGGGAACTTCTTGAGTTGCAGCAAGGGTGTGAAGGACCCTTTGGAAGTTCCAGTGGTTAGACGTGATTAGCCTCGAGAAGCCTCAGCGGAAATGGGCCTCATCTCGCCTGGAGGGCAAAACCTCCTGGATTTTCTCGAGTTGCGGCAGGTGCTCTCGACTTACGACGGGGACCTCAGGGACCCGCTCTGGTGGCCTCAGGAAAGGCCAGTCCCCAAGCGAGTTCCTCGGGGCCCTCTCGGGATTCCTCTCCCGTCGATGCCGGGGCCTAAGACCTTGTGTGGAGTCGGGGCCGGAACCTGAGGATTCCTCTCCAGTGCTGACATGGATCTTGGGGTACTTCTGGAGTCTCCCCAAGGAAGTCAGTCCTCGTCTCGAATGCGGGCATGCACTTGCGCTTTCCTCCAGAGCGGTAGCAGCAGTGTCACGCAGTCCGCCGCGTGGATCAAAGGATCTATGTTTTTCCCTCGAGTCTTTCCCACGAGGCTTTCCCACGAGGCTTTCCCACAGGGCTGTCCCACGTGCACACGTGGTGGGAGTCGATCCTCGGCTTGAACGTCAAGGCAGTGCAGGGAAAACAGGTTCCTCTGGAATGGACTGACACATCAGGGGGACTCTTGGAATGGTGTCTCGACCCTGGAGTTCCTCTCGCCTTTCCTGTGGAGAGCGCCTCCTCTTGAGATGTGACGGGAACGCCGGGAATTCTTTCCCTACGAAACAGGGAAAGGATCCCTCATCTCGAGCTAGGAGGCGGAAACGGGGCTCCCCTGGATGTGTGCGGGACACCACGTGCTTCCTCTCGAGTGCAGACGGGTATGTCGGGGAACTTCTTGAGTTGCAGCAATGGTGTGAAGGACCCTTTGGTAGTTCCAGTGGTTAGATGTGATTGGCCTCGAGAAGCCTCAGCGGAAATGGGCCTCATCTCGCCTGGAGGGCAAAACCTCCTGGATTTTCTCGAGTTGCGGCAGGTGCTCTCGACTTACGACGGGGACCTCAGGGACCCGCTCTGGTGGCCTCAGGAAAGGCCAGTCCCCATGCGAGTTCCTCGGGGGCGTCTCGGGATTCCTCTCCCGTCGATGCCGGGCCCTAAGCCCTTGTGTGGAGTTGGGGCCGGAACCTGAGGATTCCTCTCCAGAGCTGACATGGATCTTGGGGTACTTCTGGAGTCTCCCCAGGGGAGTCAGTCCTCGTCTCGAATGCGGGCATGCACTTGCGCTTTCCTCCAGAGTGGTAGCAGCAGTGTCACGCAGTCCGCCGCGCGGATCAAAGGATCTATGGTTTTCCCTCGAGTCTTTCCCACGAGGCTTTCCCACGAGGCTTTCCCACAGGGCTGTCCCACGTGCACACGTGGTGGGAGTCGATCCTCGGCTTGAACGTCAAGGCAGTGCAGGGAAAACAGTTTCCTCTGGAATGGACTGACACATCTGGGGGACTCTTGGAATGGTGTCACGACCCTGGAGTTCCTCTCGCCTTTCCTGTGGAGAGCGCCTCCTCTTGAGATGCGACGGGAACGCCGGGAATTCTTTCCCTACGAAACAGGGAAGGATCCCTCATCTCGAGCTAGGTTGTGGAAACGGGGCTCCCCTGGATGTGTGAGGGACCCCACGTGCTTCCTCTCGAGTGGAGACGGGTATGTCGGGGAAATTCTTGAGTTGCAGCAATGGTGTGAAGGACCCTTTGGAAGTTCCAGTGGTTAGATGTGATTGGCCTCGAGAAGCCTCAGCGGAAATGGGCCTCATCTCGCCTGGAGGGCAAAACCTCCTGGATTTTCTCGAGTTGCGGCAGGTGCTCTCGACTTACGACGGGGACCTCAGGGACCCGCTCTGGTGGCCTCAGGAAAGGCCAGTCCCCAAGCGAGTTCCTCGGGGGCCTCTCGGGATTCCTCTCCCGTCGATGCCGGGGCCTAAGACCTTGTGTGGAGTCGGGGCCGGAACCTGAGGATTCCTCTCCAGTGCTGACATGGATCTTGGGGTACTTCTGGAGTCTCCCCAAGGAAGTCAGTCCTCGTCTCGAATGCGGGCATGCACTTGCGCTTTCCTCCAGAGCGGTAGCAGCAGTGTCACGCAGTCCGCCGCGTGGATCAAAGGATCTATGGTTTTCCCTCGAGTCTTTCCCACGAGGCTTTCCCACGAGGCTTTCCCACAGGGCTGTCCCACGTGCACACGTGGTGGGAGTCGATCCTCGGCTTGAACGTCAAGGCAGTGCAGGGAAAACAGGTTCCTCTGGAATGGACTGACACATCAGGGGGACTCTTGGAATGGTGTCTCGACCCTGGAGTTCCTCTCGCCTTTCCTGTGGAGAGCGCCTCCTCTTGAGATGTGACGGGAACGCCGGGAATTCTTTCCCTACGAAACAGGGAAAGGATCCCTCATCTCGAGCTAGGAGGCGGAAACGGGGCTCCCCTGGATGTGTGCGGGACACCACGTGCTTCCTCTCGAGTGCAGACGGGTATGTCGGGGAACTTCTTGAGTTGCAGCAATGGTGTGAAGGACCCTTTGGTAGTTCCAGTGGTTAGATGTGATTGGCCTCGAGAAGCCTCAGCGGAAATGGGCCTCATCTCGCCTGGAGGGCAAAACCTCCTGGATTTTCTCGAGTTGCGGCAGGTGCTCTCGACTTACGACGGGGACCTCAGGGACCCGCTCTGGTGGCCTCAGGAAAGGCCAGTCCCCATGCGAGTTCCTCGGGGGCGTCTCGGGATTCCTCTCCCGTCAATGCCGGGCCCTAAGCCCTTGTGTGGAGTTGGGGCCGGAACCTGAGGATTCCTCTCCAGAGCTGACATGGATCTTGGGGTACTTCTGGAGTCTCCCCAGGGGATTCAGTCCTCGACTCGAATGCGCGCATGCACTTGCGCTTTCCTCCAGAGCGGTAGCAGCAGTGTCACGCAGTCCGCCGCGTGGATCAAAGGATCTATGGTTTTCCCTCGAGTCTTTCCCACGAGGCTTTCCCACGAGGCTTTCCCACAGGGCTGTCCCACGTGCACACGTTGTGGGAGTCGATCCTCGGCTTGAACGTCAAGGCAGTGCAGGGAAAACAGGTTCCTCTGGAATGGACTGACACATCTGGGGGACTCTTGGAATGGTGTCTCGACCCTGGAGTTCCTCTCGCCTTTCCTGTGGAGAGCGCCTCCTCTTGAGATGCGACGGGAACGCCGGGAATTCTTTCCCTACGAAACAGGGAAAGGATCCCTCATCTCGAGCTAGGAGGCGGAAACGGGGCTCCCTTGGATGTGTGCGGGACCCCACGTGCTTCCTCTCGAGTGGAGACGGGGATGTCGGGGAACTTCTTGAGTTGCAGCAAGGGTGTGAAGGAACCTTTGGAAGTTCCAGTGGTTAGATGTGATTGGCCTCGAGAAGCCTCAGCGGAAATGGGCCTCATCTCGCCTGGAGGGCAAAACCTCCTGGATTTTCTCGAGTTGCGGCAGGTGCTCTCGACTTACGACGGGGACCTCAGGGACCCGCTCTGGTGGCCTCAGGAAAGGCCCGTCCCCATGCGTGTTCCTCGGGGGCCTCTCGGGATTCCTCTCCCGTCGATGCCGGTGCCTAAGACCTTGTGTGGAGTCGGGGCCGGAACCTGAGGATTCCTCTCCAGTTCTGACATGGATCTTGGGGTACTTCTGGAGTCTCCCCAGGGGAGTCAGTCCTCGTCTCGAATGCGGGCATGCACTTGCGCTTTCCTCCAGAGCGGTAGCAGCAGTGTCACGCAGTCCGCCGCGTGGATCAAAGGATCTATGGTTTTCCCTCGAGTCTTTCCCACGAGGCTTTCCCACGAGGCTTTCCCACAGGGCTGTCCCACGTGCACACGTGGTGGGAGTCGATCCTCGGCTTGAACGTCAAGGCAGTGCAGGGAAAACAGGTTCCTCTGGAATGGACTGACACATCTGGGGGACTCTTGGAATGGTGTCACGACCCTGGAGTTCCTCTCGCCTTTCCTGTGGAGAGCGCCTCCTCTTGAGATGCGACTGGAACGCCGGGAATTCTTTCCCTACGAAACAGGGAAGGATCCCTCATCTCGAGCTAGGTTGCGGAAACGGGTCTCCCCTGGATGTGTGAGGGACCCCACGTGCTTCCTCTCGAGTGGAGACGGGTATGTCGGGGAACTTCTTGAGTTGCAGCAATGGTGTGAAGGACCCTTTGGAAGTTCCAGTGGTTAGATGTGATTGGCCTCGAGAAGCCTCAGCGGAAATGGGCCTCATCTCGCCTGGAGGGCCAAACCTCCTGGATTTTCTCGAGTTGCGGCAGGTGCTCTCGACTTACGACGGGGACCTCAGGGACCCGCTCTGGTGGCCTCAGGAAAGGCCAGTCCCCATGCGAGTTCCTCGGGGGCCTCTCGGGATTCCTCTCCCGTCGATGCCGGGGCCTAAGACCTTGTGTGGAGTCGGGGCCGGAACCTGAGGATTCCTCTCCAGTGCTGACATGGATCTTGGGGTACTTCTGGAGTCTCCCCAGGGGAGTCAGTCCTCGTCTCGAATGCGGGCATGCACTTGCACTTTCCTCCAGAGCGGTAGCAGCAGTGTCACGCAGTCCGCCGCGTGGATCAAAGGATCTATGGTTTTCCCTCGAGTCTTTCCCACGAGGCTTTCCCACGAGGCTTTCCCACAGGGCTGTCCCACGTGCACACGTTGTGGGAGTCGATCCTCGGCTTGAACGTCAAGGCAGTGCAGGGAAAACAGGTTCCTCTGGAATGGACTGACACATCTGGGGGACTCTTGGAATGGTGTCTCGACCCTGGAGTTCCTCTCGCCTTTCCTGTGGAGAGCGCCTCCTCTTGAGATGCGACGGGAACGCCGGGAATTCTTTCCCTACGAAAAAGGGAAAGGATCCCTCATCTCGAGCTAGGAGGCGGAAACGGGGCTCCCCTGGATGTGTGCGGGACCCCACGTGCTTCCTCTTGAGTGGAGACGGGTATGTCGGGGAACTTCTTGAGTTGCAGCAAGGGTGTGAAGGACCCTTTGGAAGTTCCAGTGGTTAGATGTGATTGGCCTCGAGAAGCCTCAGCGGAAATGTGCCTCATCTCGCCAGGAGGGCAAAACCTCCTGGATTTTCTCGAGTTGCGTCAGGTGCTCTCGACTTACGACGGGGACCTCAGGGACCCGCTCTGGTGGCCTCAGGAAAGGCCCGTCCCCATGCGTGTTCCTCGGGGGCCTCTCGGGATTCCTCTCCCGTCGATGCCGGGGCCTAAGACCTTGTGTGGAGTCGGGGCCGGAACCTGAGGATTCCTCTCCAGTTCTGACATGGATCTTGGGGTACTTCTGGAGTCTCCCCAGGGGAGTCAGTCCTCGTCTCGAATGCGGGCATGCACTTGCGCTTTCCTCCAGAGCGGTAGCAGCAGTGTCACGCAGTCCGCCGAGCGGTCAAAGGATCTATGGTTTTCCCTCGAGTCTTTCCCACGAGGCTTTCCCACGAGGCTTTCCCACACGGCTGTCCCACGTGCACACGTGGTGGGAGTCGATCCTCGGCTTGAACGTCAAGGCAGTGCAGGGAAAACAGGTTCCTCTGGAATGGACTGACACATCTGTGGGACTCTTGGAATGGTGTCTCGACCCTGGAGTTCCTCTCGCCTTTCCTGTGGAGAGCGCCTCCTCTTGAGATGCGAAGGGAACACCGGGAATTCTTTCCCTACGAAACAGGGAAAGGATCCCTCATCTCGAGCTAGGAGGCGGAAACGGGGCTCACCTGGATTTGTGCGGGACCCCACGTGCTTCCTCTCGAGTGGAGACGGGTATGTCGGGGAACTTCTTGAGTTGCAGCAAGGGTTTGAAGGACCCTTTGGAAGTTCCAGTGGTTAGATGTGATTGGCCTCGAGAAGCCTCAGCAGAAATGTGCCTCATCTCGCCTGGAGGGCAAAACCTCCTGGATTTTCTCGAGTTGCGGCAGGTGCTCTCGACTTACGACGGGGACCTCAGGGACCCGCTCTGGTGGCCTCAGGAAAGGCCAGTCCCCATGCGAGTTCCTCGGGGGCCTCTCGGGATTCCTCTCCCGTCGATGCCGGGGCCTAAGACCTTGTGTGGAGTCGGGGCCGGAACCTGAGGATTCCTCTCCAGTGCTGACATGGATCTTGGGGTACTTCTGGAGTCTCCCCCGGGGAGTCAGTCCTCGTCTCGAATGCGGGCATGCACTTGCGCTTTCCTCCAGAGCGGTAGCAGCAGTGTCACGCAGTCCGCCGCGTGGATCAAAGGATCTATGGTTTTCCCTCGAGTCTTTCCCAGGAGGCTTTCCCCCGAGGCTTTCCCGCAGGGCTGTCCCACGTGCACACGTGGTGGGAGTCGATCCTCGGCTTGAACGTCAAGGCAGTGCAGGGAAAACAGTTTCCTCTGGAATGGACTGACACATCTGGGGGACTCTTGGAATGGTGTCACGACCCTGGAGTTCCTCTCGCCTTTCCAGTGTAGAGCGCCTCCTCTTGAGATGCGACGGGAACGCCGGGAATTCTTTCCCTACGAAACAGGGAAAGGATCCCTCATCTCGAGCTAGGAGGCGGAAACGGGGCTCCCCTGGATGTGTGCGGGACCCCACATGCTTCCTCTCGAGTGGAGACGGGTATGTCGGGGAACTTCTTGAGTTGCAGCAATGGTGTGAAGGACCCTTTGGAAGTTCCAGTGGTTAGATGTGATTGGCCTCGAGAAGCCTCAGCGGAAATGGGCCTCATCTCGCCTGGAGGGCAAAACCTCCTGGATTTTCTCGAGTTGCGGCAGGTGCTCTCGACTTACGACGGGGACCTCAGGGACCCGCTCTGGTGGCCTCAGGAAAGGCCAGTCCCCATGCGAGTTCCTCGGGGGCGACTCGGGATTCCTCTCCCGTCGATGCCGGGGCCTAAGACCTTGTGTGGAGTCGGGGCCGGAACCTGAGGATTCCTCTCCAGTGCTGACATGGATCTTGGGTTACTTCTGGAGTCTCCCCAGGGGAGTCAGTCCTCGTCTCGAATGCGGGCATGCACTTGCGCTTTCCTCCAGAGCGGTAGCAGCAGTGTCACGCAGTCCGCCGCGTGGATCAAAGGATCTATGGTTTTCCCTCGAGTCTTTCCCTCGAGTCTTTCCCACGAGGCTTTCCCACGAGGCTTTCCCACAGGGCTGTCCCACGTGCACACGTGGTGGGAGTCGATCCTCGGCTTGAACGTCAAGGCAGTGCAGGGAAAACAGGTTCCTCTGGAATGGACTGACACATCTGGGGGACTCTTGGAATGGTGGCACGACCCTGGAGTTCCTCTCGCCTTTCCTGTGGAGAGCGCCTCCTCTTGAGATGCGACGGGAACGCCGGGAATTCTTTCCCTACGAAACAGGGAAAGGATCCCTCATCTCGAGCTAGGAGGCGGAAACGGGGCTCCCCTGGATGTGTGCGGGACCCACGTGCTTCCTCTCGAGTGGAGACGGGTATGTCGGGGAACTTCTAGAGTTGCAGCAAGGGTGTGAAGGACCCTTTGGAAGTTCCAGTGGTTAGACGTGATTGGCCTCGAGAACCCTCAGCGGAAATGGGCCTCATCTCGCCTGGAGGGCAAAACCTCCTGGATTTTCTCGAGTTGCGGCAGGTGCTCTCGACTTACGACGGGGACCTCAGGGACCCGCTCTGGTGGCCTCAGGAAAGGCCAGTCCCCATGCGAGTTCCACGGGGGCCTCTCGGGATTCCTCTCCCGTCGATGCCAGGGCCTAAGACCTTGTGTGGAGTCGGGGCCGGAACCTGAGGTTTCCTCTCCAGTGCTGACATGGATCTTGGGGTACTTCTGGAGTCTCCCCAGGGGAGTCAGTCCTCGTCTCGAATGCGGGCATGCACTTGCGCTTTCCTCCAGGTCGGTAGCAGCAGTGTCACGCAGTCTGCCGCGTGGATCAAAGGATCTATGGTTTTCCCTCGAGTCTTTCCCACGAGGCTTTCCCCCGAGGCTTTCCCGCAGGGCTGTCCCACGTGCACACGTGGTGGGAGTCGATCCTCGGCTTGAACGTCAAGGCAGTGCAGGGAAAACAGTTTCCTCTGGAATGGACTGACACATCTGGGGGACTCTTGGAATGGTGGCACGACCCTGGAGTTCCTCTCGCCTTTCCTGTGGAGAGCGCCTCCTCTTGAGATGCGACGGGAACGCCGGGAATTCTTTCCCTACGAAACAGGGAAAGGATCCCTCATCTCGAGCTAGGAGGCGGAAACGGGGCTCCCCTGGATGTGTGCGGGACCCACGTGCTTCCTCTCGAGTGGAGACGGGTATGTCGGGGATCTTCTTGAGTTGCAGCAAGGGTGTGAAGGACCCTTTGGAAGTTCCAGTGGTTAGACGTGATTAGCCTCGAGAAGCCTCAGCGGAAATGGGCCTCATCTGGCCTGGAGGGCAAAACCTCCTGGATTTTCTCGAGTTGCGGCAGGTGCTCTCGACTTACGACGGGGACCTCAGGGACCCGCTCTGGTGGCCTCAGGAAAGGCCAGTCCCCATGCGAGTTCCTCTGGGGATTCCTCTCCCGTCGATGCCGGGGCCTAAGACCTTGTGTGGAGTCGGGGCCGGAACCTGAGGATTCCTCTCCAGTGCTGACATGGATCTTGGGGTACTTCTGGAGTCTCCCCAGGGGAGTCAGTCCTCGTCTCGAATGCGGGCATGCACTTGCGCTTTCCTCCAGAGCGGTAGCAGCAGTGTCACGCAGTCCGCCACGTGGATCAAAGGATCTATGGTTTTCCCTCGAGTCTTTCCCACGAGGCTTTCCCACGAGGCTTTCCCACAGGGCTGTCCCACGTGCACACGAGGTGGGAGTCGATCCTCGGCTTGAACGTCAAGGCAGTGCAGGGAAAACAGGTTCCTCGGGAATGGACTGACACATCTGGGGGCCTCTTGGAATGGTGGCACGACCCTGGAGTTCTTCTCGCCTTTCCTGTGGAGAGCGCCTCCTCCTGAGATGCGACGGGAACGCCGGGAATTCTTTCCCTACGAAACAGGGAAAGGATCCCTCATCTCGAGCTAGGAGGCGGAAACGGGGCTCCCCTGGATGTGTGCGGGACCACACGTGCTTCCTCTCGAGTGGAGACGGGTATGACGGGGACCTTCTTGAGTTGCAGCAAGGGTGTGAAGGACCCTTTGGATGTTCCAGTGGTTAGATGTGATTAGCCTCGAGAAGCCTCAGCGGAAATGGGCCTCATCTCGCCTGGAGGGCAAAACCTCCTGGATTTTCTCGAGTTGCGGCAGGTGCTCTCGGCTTACGACGAGGACCTCAGGGACCCGCTCTGGTGGCCTCAGGAAAGGCCAGTCCCCATGCGAGTTCCTCTGGGGATTCCTCTCCCGTCGATGCCGGGGCCTAAGACCTTGTGTGGAGTCGGGGCCGGAACCTGAGGATTCCTCTCCAGTGCTGACATGGATCTTGGGGTACTTCTGGAGTCTCGCCAGGGGAGTCAGTCCTCGTATCGAATGTGGGCATGCACTTGCGCTTTCCTCCAGAGCGGTAGCAGCAGTGTCACGCAGTCCGCCTCATGGATCAAAGGATCCATGGTTTTCCCTCGAGTCTTTCCCACGAGGCTTTCCCACGAGGCTTTCCCACAGGGCTGTCCCATGTGCACACGTGGTGGGAGTCAATCCTTGGCTTGAACGTCAAGGCAGTGCAGGGAAAAAAGGTTCCTCTGGAATGGACTGACACATCTGGGAGACTCTTGGAATGGTGGCACGACCCTGGAGTTCCTCTCGCCTTTCCTGTGGAGAGCGCCTCCTCTTGAGATGCGACGGGAACGCCGGGAATTCTTTCCCTACGAAACAGGGAAAGGATCCCTCATCTCGAGCTAGGAGGCGGAAACGGGGCTCCCCTGGATGTGTGCGGGACCCCACGTGCATCCTCTCGAGTGGAGACGGGTATGTCGGGGAACTTCTTGAGTTGCAGCAAGGGTGTGAAGGACCCTTTGGAAGTTCCAGTGGTTTGATGTGATTGGCCTCGAGAAGCCTCAGCGGAAATGGGCCTCATCTCGCCTGTAGGGCAAAACCGCCTGGATTTTCTCGAGTTGCGGCAGGTGCTCTCGACTTCGACGAGGACCTCAGGGACCCGCTCTGGTGGCCTCAGGAAAGGCCAGTCCCCATGAGAGTTCCTCTGGGGATTCCTCTCCCGTCGATGCCGGGGCCTAAGACCTTGTGTGGAGTCGGGGCCGGAACCTGAGGATTCCTCTCCAGTGCTGACATGGATCTTGGGGTACTTCTGGAGTCTCCCCAGGGGAGTCAGTCCTCGTCTCGAATGCGGGCATGCACTTGCGCTTTCCTCCAGAGCGGTAGCAGCAGTGTCACGCAGTCCGCCGCATGGATCAAAGGATCCATGGTTTTCCCTCGAGTCTTTCCCACGAGGCTTTCCCACGAGGCTTTCCCACAGGGCTGTCCCACGTGCACACGTGGTGGGAGTCGATCCTTAGCTTGAACATCAAGGCAGTGCAGGGAAAACAGGTTCCTCTGGAATGGACTGACACATCTGGGAGACTCTTGGAATGGTGGCACGACGCTGGAGTTCCTCTCGCCTTTCCTGTGAAGAGCGCCTCCTCTTGAGATGCGACGGGAACGCCGGGAATTCTTTCCTTACGAAACAGGGAAAGGATCACTCATCTCGAGCTAGGAGGCGGAAACGGGGCTCCCCTGGATGTGTGCGGGACCCCACGTGCTTCCTCTCGAGTGGAGACGGGTATGTCGGGGAACTTCTTGAGTTGCAACAAGGGTGTGAAGGACCCTTTGGAAGTTCCAGTGGTTTGATGTGATTGGCCTCGAGAAGCCTAAGCGGAAATGGGCCTCATCTCTCCTGGAGGGCAAAACCTCGTGGATTTTCTCGAGTTGCGGCAGGTGCTCTCGACTTATGACGGGGACCTCAGGGACCCGCTCTGGTGGCCTCAGGAAAGGCCAGTCCCCATGCGAGTTCCTCTGGGGATTCCCCTCCCGTCGATGCCGGGGCCTAAGACCTTGTGTGGAGTCGGGGCCGGAACCTGAGGATTCCTCTCCAGTGCTGACATGGATCTTGGGGTATTTCTGGAGTCTCCCCAGGGGAGTCAGTCCTACTCTCGAATGCGGGCATGCACTTGTGCTTTCCTCCAGAGCGGTAGCAGCAGTGTCACGCAGTCCGCCGCGTGGATCAAAGGATCTATGGTTTTCCCTCGAGTCTTTCCCACGAGGCTTTCCCACGAGGCTTTCCCACAGGGCTGTCCCACGTGCACACGTGGTGGGAGTCGATCCTCGGCTTGAACGTCAAGGCAGTGCAGGGAAAACAGGTTCCTCTGAAATGGACTGACACATCTGGGGGACTCTTGGAATGGTGTCAGGACCCTGGAGTTCCTCTCGCCTTTCCTGTGGAGAGCGCATCCTCTTGAGATGCTACGGGAACGCCGGGAATTTTTTCCCTACGAAACAGGGAAAGGATCCCTCATCTCGAGCTAGGAGGCGGAAACGGGGCTCCCCTGGATGTGTGCGGGACCCCACGTGCTTCCTCTCGAGTGGAGACGGGTATGTCAGGGAACTTCTAGAGTTGCAGCAAGGGTGTGAAGGACCCTTTGGAAGTTCCAGTGGTTAGCCGTGATTAGCATCGAGAAGCCTCAGCGGAAATGGGCCTCATCTCGCCTGGAGGGCAAAACCTCCTGGATTTTCTCGAGTTGCGGCAGGTGCTCTCGACTTACGACGGGGACCTCAGGGACCCGCTCTGGTGGCCTCAGGAAAGGCCAGTCCCCATGCGAGTTCCTCGGGGGCCTCTCGGGATTCCTCTCCCGTCGATGCCGGGGCCTAAGACCTTGTGTGGAGTCGGGGCCGGAACCTGAGGATTCCTCTCCAGTGCTGACATGGATCTTGGGGTACTTCTGGAGTCTCCCCAGGGGAGTCAGTCCTCGTCTCGAATGCGGGCATGCACTTGCGCTTTCCTCCAGAGCGGTAGCAGCAGTGTCACGCAGTCCGCCGCGTGGATCAAAGGATCTATGGTTTTCCCTCGAGTCTTTCCCACGAGGCTTTCCCACGAGGCTTTCCCACAGGGCTGTCCCACGTGCACACGTGGTGGGAGTCGATCCTCGGCTTGAACGTCAAGGCCGTGCAGGGAAAACAGGTTCCTCTGGAATGGACTGACACATCTGGGGGACTCTTGGAATGGTGTCACGACCCTGGAGTTCCTCTCGCCTTTCCTGTGGAGAGCGCCTCCTCTTGAGATGCGACGGGAACGCCGGGAATTCTTTCCCTACGAAAAAGGGAAGGATCCCTCATCTCGAGCTAGGAGGCGGAAACGGGGCTCCCCTGGATGTGTGAGGGACCCCACGTGCTTCCTCTCGAGTGGAGACGGGTATGTCGGGGAACTTCTTGAGTTGCAGCAATGGTGTGAAGGACCCTTTGGAAGTTCCAGTGGTTAGATGTGATTGGCCTCGAGAAGCCTCAGCGGAAATGGGCCTCATCTCGCCTGGAGGGCAAAACCTCCTGGATTTTCTCGAGTTGCGGCAGGTGCTCTCGACTTACGACGGGGACCTCAGGGACCCGCTCTGGTGGCCTCAGAAAGACCAGTCCCCATGCGAGTTCCTCGGGGGCCTCTCGGGATTCCTCTCCCGTCGATGCCGGGGCCTAAGACCTTGTGTGGAGTCGGGGCCGGAACCTGAGGATTCCTCTCCAGTGCTGACATGGATCTTGGGATACTTCTGGAGTCTCCCCAGGGGAGTCAGTCCTACTCTCGAATGCGGGCATGCACTTGCGCTTTCCTCTAGGGCGGTAGCAGCGGTGTCACGCAGTCCGCCACGTGGATCAAAGGATCTATGGTTTTCCCTCGAGTCTTTCCCACGAGGCTTTCCCACGAGGCTTTCCCACAGGGCTGTCCCACGTGCCCATGTGGTGGGAGTCGATCCTCGGCTTGAACGTCAAGGCCGTGCAGGGAAAACAGGTTCCGCTGGAATGGACTGACACATCTGGGGGACTCTTGGAATGGTGTCACGACCCTGGAGTTCCTCTCGCCTTTCCTGTGGAGAGCGCCTCCTCTTGAGATGCGACGGGAACGCCGGGAATTCTTTCCCTACGAAACAGGGAAGGATCCCTCATCGCGAGCTAGGAGGCGGAAACGGGGCTCCCCTGGATGTGTGAGAGACCCCACGTGCTTCCTCTCGAGTGGAGACGGGTATGTCGGGGAACTTCTTGAGTTGCAGCAATGGTGTGAAGGACCCTTTGGAAGTTCCAGTGGTTAGATGTGATTGGCCTCGAGAAGCCTCAGCGGAAATGGGCCTCATCTCGCCTGGAGGGCAAAACCTCCTGGATTTTCTCGAGTTGCGGCAGGTGCTCTCGGACTTACGACGGGGACCTCAGGGACCCGCTCTGGTGGCCTCAGGAAAGGCCAGTCCCCATGCGAGTTCCTCGGGGGCCTCTCGGGATTCCGCTCCCGTCGATGCCGGGGCCTAAGACCTTGTGTGGCGTCGGGGCCGGAACCTGAGGATTCCTCTCCAGTGCTGACATGGATCTTGGGGTACTTCTGGAGTCTCCCCAGGGGAGTCAGTCCTCGTCTCGAATGCGGGCATGCACTTGCGCTTTCCTCCAGAGCGGTAGCAGCAGTGTCACGCAGTCCGCCTCGTGTATCAAAGGATCTATGGTTTTCCCTCGAGTCTTTCCCACGAGGCTTTCCCACGAGGCTTTCCCACAGGGCTGTCCCACGTGCACACGTGGTGGGAGTCGATCCTCGGCTTGAACGTCAAGGCAGTGCAGGGAAAACAGGTTCCTCTGGAATGGACTGACACATCTGGGGGACTGTTGGAATGGTGGCACGACCCTGGAGTTCCTCTCTCCTTTCCTGTGGAGAGCGCCTCCTCTTGAGATGCGACGGGAACGCCGGGAATTCTTTCCCTACGAAACAGGGAAAGGATCCCTCATCTCGAGCTAGGAGGCGGAAACGGGGCTCCCCTGGATGTGTGCGGGACCCACGTACTTCCTCTCGAGTGGAGACAGGTATGTCGGGGATCTTCTTGAGTTGCAGCAAGGGTGTGAAGGAACCTTTGGAAGTTCCAGTGGTTAGACGTGATTAGCCTCGAGAATCCTCAGCGGAAATGGGCCTCATCTCGCCTGGAGGGCAAAACCTCCTGGATTTTCTCGAGTTGCGGCAGGTGCTCTCGACTTACGACGGGGACCTCAGGGACCCGCTCTGGTGGCCTCATTAAAGGCCAGTCCCCATGCGAGTTCCTCGGGGGCCTCTCGGGATTCCTCTCCCGTCGATGCCGGGGCCTAAGACCTTGTGTGGAGTCGGGGCTGGAACCTGAGGATTCCTCTCCAGTGCTGACATGGATCTTGGGGTACTTCTGGAGTCTCCCCAGGGGAGTCAGTCCTCGTCTCGAATGCAGGCATGCACTTGCGCTTTCCTCCAGAGCGGTAGCAGCACTGTCACGCAGTCCGCCGCGTGGATCAAAGGATCTATGATTTTCCCTCGAGTCTTTCCCACGAGGCTTTCCCACGAGGCTTTCCCACAGGGCTGTCCCACGTGCACACGTGGTGGGAGTCGATCCTCGGCTTGAACGTCAAGGCAGTGCAGGGAAAACAGGTTCCTCTGGAATGGACTGACACATCTGGGAGACTCTTGGAATGGTGTCACGACCCTGGAGTTCCTCTCGCCTTTCCTGTGGAGAGCGCCTCCTCTTGAGATGCGACGGGAACGCCGGGAATTCTTTCCCTACGAAACAGCTAAGGATCCCTCATCTCGAGCTAGGAGGCGGAAACGGGGCTCCCCTGGATGTGTGAGGGACCCCACGTGCTTCCTCTCGAGTGGAGACGGGTATGTCGGGGAACTTCTTGAGTGGTAGCAATGGTGTTAAGGACCCTTTGGAAGTTCCAGTGGTTAGATGTGATTGGCCTCGAGAAGCCTCAGCGGAAATGGGCCTCATCTCGCCTGGAGGGCAAAACCTCCTGGATTTTCTCGAGTTGCGGCAGGTGCTCTCGACTTACGACGGGGACCTCAGGGACCCGCTCTGTTGGCCTCAGGAAAGGCCAGTCCCCATGCGAGTTCCTCGGGGGCCTCTCGGGATTCCTCTCCCGTCGATGCCAGGGCCTAAGACCTTGTGTGGAGTCGGGGCCGGAACCTGAGGATTCCTCTCCAGTGCTGACATGGATCTTGGGGTACTTCTGGAGTCTCCCCAGGGGAGTCAGTCCTCCTCTCGAATGCGGGCATGCACTTGCGCTTTCCTCCAGAGCGGTAGCAGCAGTGTCACGCAGTCCGCCGCGTGGATCAAAGGATCTATGGTTTTCCCTCGAGTCTTTCCCACGAGGCTTTCCCACGAGGCTTTCCCACAGGGCTGTCCCACGTGCACACGTGGTGGGAGTCGATCCTCGGCTTGAACGTCAAGGCAGTGCAGGGAAAACAGGTTCCTTGGGAATGGACTGACACATCTGGGGGACTCTTGGAATGGTGGCACGACCCTGGAGTTCTTCTCGCCTTTCCTGTGGAGAGCGCCTCCTCCTGAGGTGCGACGGGAACGCCGGGAATTCTTTCCCTACGAAACAGGGAAAGGATCCCTCATCTCGAGCTAGGAGGCGAAACGGGGCTCCCCTGGATGTGTGCGGGACACCACGTGCTTCCTCTCGAGTGGAGACGGGTATGTCGGGGAACTTCTTGAGTTGCAGCAATGGTGTGAAGGACCCTTTGGAAGTTCCAGTGGTTAGATGTGATTGGCCTCGAGAAGCCTCAGCGGAAATGGGCCTCATCTCGCCTGGAGGGCAAAACCTCCTGGATTTTCTCGAGTTGCGGCAGGTGCTCTCGACTTACGACAGGGACCTCAGGGACCCGCTCTGGTGGCCTCAGGAAAGGCCAGTCCCCATGCGAGTTCCTCGGGGGCGTCTCGGGATTCCTCTCCCGTCGATGCCGGGGCCTAAGACCTTGTGTGGAGTCGGGGCCGGAACCTGAGGATTCCTCTCCAGTGCTGACATGGATCTTGGGGTACTTCTGGAGTCTCCCCAGGGGAGTCAGTCCTCGTCTCGAATGCGGGCATGCACTTGCGCTTTCCTCCAGAGCGTTAGCAGCAGTGTCACGCAGTCCGCCGCGTGGATTAAAGGATCTATGGGTTTCCCTCGAGTCTTTCCCACGAGGCTTTCCCACGAGGCTTTCCCACAGGGCTGTCCCACGTGCACACGTGGTGGGAGTCGATCCTCGGCTTGAACGTCAAGGCAGTGCAGGGAAAACAGGTTCCTCTGGAATGGACTGACACATCTGGGGGACTCTTGGAGTTGTGTCATGACCCTGGAGTTCCTCTCGCCTTTCCTGTGGAGAGCGCCTCCTCTTGAGATGCGACGGGAACGCCGGGAATTCTTTCCCTACGAAACAGGGAAATGATCCCTCATCTCGAGCTAGGAGGCGGAAACGGGGCTGCCCTGGATGTGTGCGGGACCCCACGTGCTTCCTCTCGAGTGGAGACGGGTATGTCGGGGAACTTCTTGAGTTGCAGCAATGGTGTGAAGGACCCTTTGGAAGTTCCAGTGGTTAGATGTGATTGGCCTCGAGAAGCCTCAGCGGAAATGGGCCTCATCTCGCCTGGAGGGCAAAACCTCCTGGATTTTCTCGAGTTGCGGCAGGTGCTCTCGACTTACGACGGGGACCTCAGGGACCCGCTCTGGTGGCCTCAGGAAAGGCCAGTCCCCATGCGAGTTCCTCTGGGGATTCCTCTCCCGTCGATGCCGGGGCCTAAGACCTTGTGTGGAGTCGGGGCCGGAACCTGAGGATTCCTCTCCAGTGCTGACATGGATCTTGGGGTACTTCTGGAGTCTCCCCAGGGGAGTCAGTCCTCGTCTCGAATGCGGGCATGCACTTGCGCTTTCCTCCAGAGCGGTAGCAGCAGTGTCACGCAGTCCGCCGCGTGGATCAAAGGATCTATGGTTTTCCCTCGAGTCTTTCCCACGAGGCTTTCCCAAGAGGCTTTCCCACAGGGCTGTCCCACGTGCACATGTGGTGGGAATCGATCCTCGGCTTGAACGTCAAGGCAGTGCAGGGAAAACAGGTTCCTCTGAAATGGACTGACACATCTGGGGGACTCTTGGAATGGTGGCACGACCCTGGAGTTCCTCTCGCCTTTCCTGTGGAGAGCGCATCCTCTTGAGATGCGACGGGAACGCCGGGAATTCTTTCCCTACGAAACAGGGAAAGGATCCCTCATCTCGAGCTAGGAGGCGGAAACGGGGCTCCCCTGGATGTGTGCGGGACCCCACGTGCTTCCTCTCGAGTGGAGACGGGTATGTCGGGGAACTTCTAGAGTTGCAGCAAGGGTGTGAAGGACCCTTTGGAAGTTCCAGTGGTTAGCCGTGATTAGCCTCGAGAAGCCTCAGCGGAAATGGGCCTCATCTCGCCTGGAGGGCAAAACCTCCTGGATTTTCTCGAGTTGCGGCAGGTGCTCTCGACTTACGACGGGGACCTCAGGGACCCGCTCTGGTGGCCTCAGGAAAGGCCAGTCCCCATGCGAGTTCCTCGGGGGCCTCTCGGGATTCCTCTCCCGTCGATGCCGGGGCCTAAGACCTTGTGTGGAGTCGGGGCCAGAACCTGAGGATTCCTCTCCAGTGCTGACATGGATCTTGGGATACTTCTGGAGTCTCCCCAGGGGAGTCAGTCCTACTCTCGAATGCGGGCATGCACTTGCGCTTTCCTCTAGGGCGGTAGCAGCAGTGTCACGCAGTCCGCCACGTGGATCAAAGGATCTATGGTTTTCCCTCGAGTCTTTCCCACGAGGCTTTCCCACGAGGCTTTCCCACAGGGCTGTCCCACGTGCCCACGTGGTGGGAGTCGATCCTCGGCTTGAACGTCAAGGCCGTGCAGGGAAAACAGGTTCCGCTGGAATGGACTGACACATCTGGGGGACTCTTGGAATGGTGTCACGACCCTGGAGTTCCTCTCGCCTTTCCTGTGGAGAGCGCCTCCTCTTGAGATGCGACGGGAACGCCGGGAATTCTTTCCCTACGAAACAGGGAAGGATCCCTCATCGCGAGCTAGGAGGCGGAAACGGGGCTCCCCTGGATGTGTGAGAGACCCCACGTGCTTCCTCTCGAGTGGAGACGGGTATGTCGGGGAACTTCTTGAGTTGCAGCAATGGTGTGAAGGACCCTTTGGAAGTTCCAGTGGTTAGATGTGATTGGCCTCGAGAAGCCTCAGCGGAAATGGGCCTCATCTCGCCTGGAGGGCAAAACCTCCTGGATTTTCTCGAGTTGCGGCAGGTGCTCTCGGACTTACGACGGGGACCTCAGGGACCCGCTCTGGTGGCCTCAGGAAAGGCCAGTCCCCATGCGAGTTCCTCGGGGGCCTCTCGGGATTCCGCTCCCGTCGATGCCGGGGCCTAAGACCTTGTGTGGCGTCGGGGCCGGAACCTGAGGATTCCTCTCCAGTGCTGACATGGATCTTGGGGTACTTCTGGAGTCTCCCCAGGGGAGTCAGTCCTCGTCTCGAATGCGGGCATGCACTTGCGCTTTCCTCCAGAGCGGTAGCAGCAGTGTCACGCAGTCCGCCGCGTGGATCAAAGGATCTATGGTTTTCCCTCGAGTCTTTCCCACGAGGCTTTCCCAAGAGGCTTTCCCACAGGGCTGTCCCACGTGCACATGTGGTGGGAATCGATCCTCGGCTTGAACGTCAAGGCAGTGCAGGGAAAACAGGTTCCTCTGAAATGGACTGACACATCTGGGGGACTCTTGGAATGGTGGCACGACCCTGGAGTTCCTCTCGCCTTTCCTGTGGAGAGCGCATCCTCTTGAGATGCGACGGGAACGCCGGGAATTCTTTCCCTACGAAACAGGGAAAGGATCCCTCATCTCGAGCTAGGAGGCGGAAACGGGGCTCCCCTGGATGTGTGCGGGACCCCACGTGCTTCCTCTCGAGTGGAGACGGGTATGTCGGGGAACTTCTAGAGTTGCAGCAAGGGTGTGAAGGACCCTTTGGAAGTTCCAGTGGTTAGCCGTGATTAGCCTCGAGAAGCCTCAGCGGAAATGGGCCTCATCTCGCCTGGAGGGCAAAACCTCCTGGATTTTCTCGAGTTGCGGCAGGTGCTCTCGACTTACGACGGGGACCTCAGGGACCCGCTCTGGTGGCCTCAGGAAAGGCCAGTCCCCATGCGAGTTCCTCGGGGGCCTCTCGGGATTCCTCTCCCGTCGATGCCGGGGCCTAAGACCTTGTGTGGAGTCGGGGCCGGAACCTGAGGATTCCTCTCCAGTGCTGACATGGATCTTGGGATACTTCTGGAGTCTCCCCAGGGGAGTCAGTCCTACTCTCGAATGCGGGCATGCACTTGCGCTTTCCTCTAGGGCGGTAGCAGCAGTGTCACGCAGTCCGCCACGTGGATCAAAGGATCTATGGTTTTCCCTCGAGTCTTTCCCACGAGGCTTTCCCACGAGGCTTTCCCACAGGGCTGTCCCACGTGCCCACGTGGTGGGAGTCGATCCTCGGCTTGAACGTCAAGGCCGTGCAGGGAAAACAGGTTCCGCTGGAATGGACTGACACATCTGGGGGACTCTTGGAATGGTGTCACGACCCTGGAGTTCCTCTCGCCTTTCCTGTGGAGAGCGCCTCCTCTTGAGATGCGACGGGAACGCCGGGAATTCTTTCCCTACGAAACAGGGAAGGATCCCTCATCGCGAGCTAGGAGGCGGAAACGGGGCTCCCCTGGATGTGTGAGAGACCCCACGTGCTTCCTCTCGAGTGGAGACGGGTATGTCGGGGAACTTCTTGAGTTGCAGCAATGGTGTGAAGGACCCTTTGGAAGTTCCAGTGGTTAGATGTGATTGGCCTCGAGAAGCCTCAGCGGAAATGGGCCTCATCTCGCCTGGAGGGCAAAACCTCCTGGATTTTCTCGAGTTGCGGCAGGTGCTCTCGGACTTACGACGGGGACCTCAGGGACCCGCTCTGGTGGCCTCAGGAAAGGCCAGTCCCCATGCGAGTTCCTCGGGGGCCTCTCGGGATTCCGCTCCCGTCGATGCCGGGGCCTAAGACCTTGTGTGGCGTCGGGGCCGGAACCTGAGGATTCCTCTCCAGTGCTGACATGGATCTTGGGGTACTTCTGGAGTCTCCCCAGGGGAGTCAGTCCTCGTCTCGAATGCGGGCATGCACTTGCGCTTTCCTCCAGAGCGGTAGCAGCAGTGTCACGCAGTCCGCCTCGTGGATCAAAGGATCTATGGTTTTCCCTCGAGTCTTTCCCACGAGGCTTTCCCACGAGGCTTTCCCACAGGGCTGTCCCACGTGCACACGTGGTGGGAGTCGATCCTCGGCTTGAACGTCAAGGCAGTGCAGGGAAAACAGGTTCCTCGGGAATGGACTGACACATCTGGGGGACTGTTGGAATGGTGGCACGACCCTGGAGTTCCTCTCGCCTTTCCTGTGGAGAGCGCCTCCTCTTGAGATGCGACGGGAACGCCGGGAATTCTTTCCCTACGAAACAGGGAAAGGATCCCTCATCTCGAGCTAGGAGGCGGAAACGGGGCTCCCCTGGATGTGTGCGGGACCCACGTGCTTCCTCTCGAGTGGAGACAGGTATGTCGGGGATCTTCTTGAGTTGCAGCAAGGGTGTGAAGGACCCTTTGGAAGTTCCGGTGGTTAGACGTGATTAGCCTCGAGAACCCTCAGCGGAAATAAGCCTCATCTCGCCTGGAGGGCAAAACCTCCTGGATTTTCTCGAGTTGCGGCAGGTGCTCTCGACTTACGACGGGGACCTCAGGGACACGCTCTGGTGGCCTCATTAAAGGCCAGTCCCCATGCGAGTTCCTCGGGGGCCTCTCGGGATTCCTCTCCCGTCGATGCCGGGGCCTAAGACCTTGTGTGGAGTCGGGGCTGGAACCTGAGGATTCCTCTCCAGTGCTGACATGGATCTTGGGGTACTTCTGGAGTCTCCCCAGGGGAGTCAGTCCTCGTCTCGAATGCAGGCATGCACTTGCGCTTTCCTCCAGAGCGGTAGCAGCACTGTCACGCAGTCCGCCGCGTGGATCAAAGGATCTATGGTTTTCCCTCGAGTCTTTCCCACGAGGCTTTCCCACGAGGCTTTCCCACAGGGCTGTCCCACGTGCACACGTGGTGGGAGTCGATCCTCGGCTTGAACGTCAAGGCAGTGCAGGGAAAACAGGTTCCTCTGGAATGGACTGATATATCTGGGGGACTCTTGGAATGGTGGCACGACCCTGGAGTTCCTCTCGCCTTTCCTGTGGAGAGCGCCTCCTCTTGAGATGCGACGGGAACGCCGGGAATTCTTTCCCTACGAAACAGGGAAAGGATCCCTCATCTCGAGCTAGGAGGCGGAAACGGGGCTCCCCTGGATGTGTGCGGGACCCCACGTGCTTCCTCTCGAGTGGAGACGGGTATGTCGGGGAACTTCTTGAGTTGCAGCAATGGTGTGAAGGACCCTTTGGAAGTTCCAGTGGTTAGATGTGATTGGCCTCGAGAAGCCTCAGCGGAAATGGGCCTCATCTCGCCTGGAGGCCAAAACCTCCTGGATGATCTCGAGTTGCGGCAGGTGCTCTCGACTTACGACGGGGACCTCAGGGACCCGCTCTGGTGGCCTCAGGAAAGGCCAGTCCCCATGCGAGTTCCTCGGGGGCCTCTCGGGATTCCTCTCCCGTCGATGCCGGGGCCTAAGACCTTGTGTGGAGTCGAGGCCGGAACCTGAGGATTCCTCTCCAGTGCTGACATGGATCTTGGGGTACTTCTGGAGTCTCCCCAGGGGAGTCAGTCCTCGTCTCGAATGCGGGCATGCACTTGTGCTTTCCTCCAGAGCGGTAGCAGCAGTGTCACGCAGTCCGCCGCGTGGAAAAAAAGAATCTATGGTTTTCCCTCGAGTCTTTCCCACGAGGCTTTCCCACGAGGCTTTCCCACAGGGCTGTCCCACGTGCACACGTGGTGGGAGTCGATCCTCGGCTTGAACGTCAAGGCAGTGCAGGGAAAACAGGTTCCTCTGGAATGGACTGACACATCTGGGGGACTCTTGGAATGGTGTCACGACCCTGGAGTTCCTCTCGCCTTTCCTGTGGAGAGCGCCTCCTCTTGAGATGCGACGGGAACGCCGGGAATTCTTTCCCTACGAAACAGGGAAGGATCCCTCATCTCGATCTAGGAGGCGGAAACGGGGCTCCCCTGGATGTGTGAGGGACCCCACGTGCTTCCTATCGAGTGGAGACGGGTATGTCGTGGAACTTCTTGAGTGGCAGCAATGGTGTGAAGGACCCTTTGGAAGTTCCAGTGGTTAGATGTGATTGGCCTCGAGAAGCCTCAGCGGAAATGGGCCTCATCTCGCCTGGAGGGCAAAACCTCCTGGATTTTCTCGAGTTGCGGCAGGTGCTCTCGAATTTCGACGGGGACCTCAGGGACCCGCTCTGGTGGCCTCAGGAAAGGCCAGTCCCCATGCGAGTTCCTCGGGGGCCTCTCGGGATTCCTCTCCCGTCGATGCCAGTGCCTAAGACCTTGTGTGGAGTCGGGGCCGGAACCTGAGGATTCCTCTCCAGTGCTGACATGGATCTTGGGGTACTTCTGGAGTCTCCCCAGGGGAGTCAGTCCTCGTCTCCAATGCGGGCATGCACTTGCGCTTTCCTCCAGAGTGGTAGCAGCATTGTCACGCAGTCCGCCGCGTGGATCAAAGGATCTATGGTTTTCCCTCGAGTCTTTCCCACGAGGCTTTCCCACGAGGCTTTCCCACAGGGCTGTCCCACGTGCACACGTGGTGGGAGTCGATCCTCGTCTTGAACGTCAAGGCAGTGCAGGGGAAACAGGTTCCTCTGGAATGGACTGACACATCTGGGGGACACTTGGAATGGTGTCACGACCCTGGAGTTCCTCTCGCCTTTCCTGTGGAGAGCGCCTCCTCTTGAGATGCGACGGGAACGCCGGGAATTCTTTCTCTACGAAACAGGGAAAGGATCCCTCATCTCGAGCTAGGAGGCAGAAACGGGGCTCCCCTGGATGTGTGCGGGACCCCACGTGCTTCCTCTCGAGTGGAGACGGGTATGTCGGGGAACTTCTTGAGTTGCAGCAAGGGTGTGAAGGACCCTTTGGAAGTTCCAGTGGTTAGATATGATTGGCCTCGAGAAGCCTCAGCGGAAATGGGCCTCATCTCGCCTGGAGGGCAAAACCTCCTGGATTTTCTCGAGTTGCGGCAGGTGCTCTCGAATTTCGACGGGGACCTCAGGGACCCGCTCTGGTGGCCTCAGGAAAGGCCAGTCCCCATGCGAGTTCCTCGGGGGCCTCTCGGGATTCCTCTCCCGTCGATGCCAGGGCCTAAGACCTTGTGTGGCGTCGGGGCCGGAACCTGAGGATTCCTCTCCAGTGCTGACATGGATCTTGGGGTACTTCTGGAGTCTCCCCAGGGGAGTCAGTCCTCCTCTCGAATGCGGGCATGCACTTGCGCTTTCCTCCAGAGCGGTAGCAGCAGTGTCACGCAGTCCGCCGCGTGGATCAAAGGATCTATGGTTTTCCCTCGAGTCTTTCCCACGAGGCTTTCCCACGAGGCTTTCCCACAGGGCTGTCCCACGTGCACACGTGGTGGGAGTCGATCCTCGGCTTGAACGTCAAGGCAGTGCAGGGAAAACAGGTTCCTTGGGAATGGACTGACACATCTGGGGGCCTCTTGGAATGGTGGCACGACCCTGGAGTTCTTCTCGCCTTTCCTGTGGAGAGCGCCTCCTCCTGAGTTGCGACGGGAACGCCGGGAATTCTTTCCCTACGAAACAGGGAAAGGATCCCTCATCTCGAGCTAGGAGGCGAAACGGGGCTCCCCTGGATGTGTGCGGGACACCACGTGCTTCCTCTCGAGTGGAGACGGGTATGTCGGGGAACTTCTTGAGTGGCAGCAATGGTGTGAAGGACCCTTTGGAAGTTCCAGTGGTTAGATGTGATTGGCCTCGAGAAGCCTCAGCGGAAATGGGCCTCATCTCGCCTGGAGGGCAAAACCTCCTGGATTTTCTCGAGTTGCGGCAGGTGCTCCCGACTTCGACGAGGACCTCAGGGACCCGCTCTGGTGGCCTCAGGAAAGGCCAGTCCCCATGCGAGTTCCTCTGGGGATTCCTCTCCCGTCGATGCCGGGGCCTAAGACCTTGTGTGGAGTCGGGGCCGGAACCTGAGGATTCCTCTCCAGTGCTGACATGGATCTTGGGGTACTTCTGGAGTCTCCCCAGGGGAGTCAGTCCTCGTCTCGAATGCGGGCATGCACTTGCGCTTTCCTCCAGAGCGGTAGCAGCAGTGTCACGCAGTCCGCCGCGTGGATTAAAGGATCTATGGGTTTCCCTCGAGTCTTTCCCACGAGGCTTTCCCACGAGGCTTTCCCACAGGGCTGTCCCACGTGCACACGTGGTGGGAGTCGATCCTCGGCTTGAACGTCAAGGCAGTGCAGGGAAAACAGGTTCCTCTGGAATGGACTGACATATCTGGGGGACTCTTGGAATGGTGGCACGACCCTGGAGTTCCTCTCACCTTTCCTGTGGAGAGCGCCTCCTCTTGAGATGCGACGGGAACGCCGGGAATTCTTTCCCTACGAAACAGGGAAAGGATCCCTCATCTCGAGCTAGGAGGCGGAAACGGGGCTCCCCTGGATGTGTGCGGGACCCCACGTGCTTCCTCTCGAGTGGAGACGGGTATGTCGGGGAACTTCTTGAGTTGCAGCAATGGTGTGAAGGACCCTTTGGAAGTTCCAGTGGTTAGATGTGATTGGCCTCGAGAAGCCTCAGCGGAAATGGTCCTCATCTCGCCTGGAGGCCAAAACCTCCTGGATGATCTCGAGTTGCGGCAGGTGCTCTCGACTTACGACGGGGACCTCAGGGACCCGCTCTGGTGGCCTCAGGAAAGGCCAGTCCCCATGCGAGTTCCTCGGGGGCCTCTCGGGATTCCTCTCCCGTCGATGCCGGGGCCTAAGACCTTGTGTGGAGTCGAGGCCGGAACCTGAGGATTCCTCTCCAGTGCTGACATGGATCTTGGGGTACTTCTGGAGTCTCCCCAGGGGAGTCAGTCCTCGTCTAGAATGCGGGCATGCACTTGTGCTTTCCTCCAGAGCGGTAGCAGCAGTGTCACGCAGTCCGCCGCGTGGAAAAAAAGAATCTATGGTTTTCCCTCGAGTCTTTCCCACGAGGCTTTCCCACGAGGCTTTCCCACAGGGCTGTCCCACGTGCACACGTGGTGGGAGTCGATCCTCGGCTTGAACGTCAAGGCAGTGCAGGGAAAACAGGTTCCTCTGGAATGGACTGACACATCTGGGGGACTCTTGGAATGGTGTCACGACCCTGGAGTTCCTCTCGCCTTTCCTGTGGAGAGCGCCTCCTCTTGAGATGCGACGGGAACGCCGGGAATTCTTTCCCTACGAAACAGGGAAGGATCCCTCATCTCGAGCTAGGAGGCGGAAACGGGGCTCCCCTGGATGTGTGAGGGACCCCACGTGCTTCCTCTCGAGTGGAGACGGCTATGTCGGGGAACTTCTTGAGTGGCAGCAATGGTGTGAAGGACCCTTTGGAAGTTCCAGTGGTTAGATGTGATTGGCCTCGAGAAGCCTCAGCGGAAATGGGCCTCATCTCGCCTGGAGGGCAAAACCTCCTGGATTTTCTCGAGTTGCGGCAGGTGCTCTCGAATTTCGACGGGGACCTCAGGGACCCGCTCTGGTGGCCTCAGGAAAGGCCAGTCCCCATGCGAGTTCCTCGGGGGCCTCTCGGGATTCCTCTCCCGTCGATGCCAGTGCCTAAGACCTTGTGTGGAGTCGGGGCCGGAACCTGAGGATTCCTCTCCAGTGCTGACATGGATCTTGGGGTACTTCTGGAGTCTCCCCAGGGGAGTCAGTCCTCGTCTCCAATGCGGGCATGCACTTGCGCTTTCCTCCAGAGCGGTAGCAGCATTGTCACGCAGTCCGCCGCGTGGATCAAAGGATCTATGGTTTTCCCTCGAGTCTTTCCCACGAGGCTTTCCCACGAGGCTTTCCCACAGGGCTGTCCCACGTGCACACGTGGTGGGAGTCGATCCTCGTCTTGAACGTCAAGGCAGTGCAGGGGAAACAGGTTCCTCTGGAATGGACTGACACATCTGGGGGACACTTGGAATGGTGTCACGACCCTGGAGTTCCTCTCGCCTTTCCTGTGGAGAGCGCCTCCTCTTGAGATGCGACGGGAACGCCGGGAATTCTTTCTCTACGAAACAGGGAAAGGATCCCTCATCTCGAGCTAGGAGGCAGAAACGGGGCTCCCCTGGATGTGTGCGGGACCCCACGTGCTTCCTCTCGAGTGGAGACGGGTATGTCGGGGAACTTCTTGAGTTGCAGCAAGGGTGTGAAGGACCCTTTGGAAGTTCCAGTGGTTAGATGTGATTGGCCTCGAGAAGCCTCAGCGGAAATGGGCCTCATCTCGCCTGGAGGGCAAAACCTCCTGGATTTTCTCAAGTTGCGGCAGGTGCTCTCGACTTACGACGGGGACCTCAGGGACCCGCTCTGGTGGCCTCAGGAAAGGCCAGTCCCCATGCGAGTTCCTCGGGGGCCTATCGGGATTCCGCTCCCGTCGATGCCGGGGCCTAAGACCTTGTGTGGCGTCGGGGCTGGAACCTGAGGATTCCTCTCCAGTGCTGACATGGATCTTGGGGTACTTCTGGAGTCTCCCCCGGGGAGTGAGTCCTCGTCTCGAATGCGGGCATGCACTTGCGCTTTCCTCCAGAGCGGTAGCAGCAGTGTCACGCAGTCCGCCTCGTGGATCAAAGGATCTATGGTTTTCCCTCGAGTCTTTCCCACGAGGCTTTCCCACGAGGCTTTCCCACAGGGCTGTCCCACGTGCACACGTGGTGGGAGTCGATCCTCGGCTTGAACGTCAAGGCAGTGCAGGGAAAACAGGTTCCTCTGGAATGGACTGACACATCTGGGGGACTCTTGGAATGGTGGCACGACCCTGGAGTTCCTCACGCCTTTCCTGTGGAGAGCGCCTCCTCTTGAGATGCGACGGGAACGCCGGGAATTCTTTCTCTACGAAACAGGGAAAGGATCCCTCATCTCGAGCTAGGAGGCAGAAACGGGGCTCCCCTGGATGTGTGCGGGACCCCACGTGCTTCCTCTCGAGTGGAGACGGGTATGTCGGGGAACTTCTTGAGTTGCAGCAATGGTGTGAAGGACCCTTTGGAAGTTCCAGTGGTTAGATGTGATTGGCCTCGAGAAGCCTCAGCGGAAATGGGCCTCATCTCGCCTGGAGGGCAAAACCTCCTGGATTTTCTCGAGTTGCGGCAGGTGTTCTCGACTTACGACGGGGACCTCAGGGACCCGCTCTGGTGGCCTCAGGAAAGGCCAGTCCCCATGCGAGTTCCTCGGGGGCCTCTCGGGATTCCTCTCCCGTCGATGCCGGGGCCTAAGACCTTGTGTGGAGTCGAGGCCGGAACCTGAGGATTCCTCTCCAGTGCTGACATGGATCTTGGGGTACTTCTGGAGTCTCCCCAGGGGAGTCAGTCCTCGTCTCGAATGCGGGCATGCACTTGCGATTTCCTCCAGAGCGGTAGCAGCAGTGTCACGCAGTCCGCCGCGTGGATCAAAGGATCTATGGTTTTCCCTCGAGTCTTTTCCAATAGGCTTTCCCACGAGGCTTTCCCACAGGGCTGTCCCACGTGCACACGTGTTGGAAGTCGATCCTCGGCTTGAACGTCAAGGCAGTGCAGGGAAAACAGGTTCCTCTGGAATGGACTGACACATCTGGGGGACTCTTGGAATGGTGTCACGACCCTGGAGTTCCTCTCGCCTTTCCTGTGGAGAGCGGCTCCTCTTGAGATGCGACGGGAACGCCGGGAATTCTTTCCCTACGAAACAGCTAAGGATCCCTCATCTCGAGCTAGGAGGCGGAAACGGGGCTCCCCTGGATGTGTGAGGGACCCCACGTGCTTCCTCTCGAGTGGAGACGGGTATGTCGGGGAACTTCTTGAGTGGCAGCAATGGTGTTAAGGACCCTTTGGAAGTTCCAGTGGTTAGATGTGATTGGCCTCGAGAAGCCTCAGCGGAAATGGGCCTCATCTCGCCTGGAGGGCAAAACCTCCTGGATTTTCTCGAGTTGCGGCAGGTGCTCTCGACTTACGACGGGGACCTCAGGGACCCGCTCTGGTGGCCTCAGGAAAGGCCAGTCCCCATGCGAGTTCCTCGGGGGCCTCTCGGGATTCCTCTCCCGTCGATGCCAGGGCCTAAGACCTTGTGTGGAGTCTGGGCCGGAACCTGAGGATTCCTCTCCAGTGCTGACATGGATCTTGGGGTACTTCTGGAGTCTCCCCAGGGGAGTCAGTCCTCGTCTCGAATGCGGGCATGCACTTGCGCTTTCCTCCAGAGCGGTAGCAGCAGTGTCATGCAGGCCGCCGCGTGGATCAAAGGATCTATGGTTTTCCCTCGAGTCTTTCCCACGGGGCTTTCCCACGAGGCTTTCCCACAGGGCTGTCCCACGTGCACACGTGGTGGGAGTCGATCCTCGGCTTGAACGTCAAGGCAGTGCAGGGAAAACAGGTTCCTCGGGAATGGACTGACACATCTGGGGGCCTCTTGGAATGGTGGCATGACCCTGGAGTTCTTCTCGCCTTTCCTGTGGAGAGCGCCTCCTCCTGAGATGCGACGGGAACGCCGGGAATTCTTTCCCTACGAAACAGGGAAAGGATCCCTCATCTCGAGCTAGGAGGCGAAACGGGGCTCCCCTGGATGTGTGCGGGACACCACGTGCTTCCTCTCGAGTGGAGACGGGTATGTCGGGGAACTTCTTGAGTTGCAGCAAGGGTGTGAAGGACCCTTTGGAAGTTCCAGTGGTTAGATGTGATTGGCCTCGAGAAGCCTCAGCGGAAATGGGCCTCATCTCGCCTGGAGGGCAAAACCTCCTGGATTTTCTCGAGTTGCTGCAGGTGCTCTCGACTTATGACAGGGACCTCAGGGACCCGCTCTGGTGGCCTCAGGAAAGGCCAGTCCCCATGCGAGTTCCTCGGGGGCCTCTCGGGATTCCTCTCCCGTCGATGCCGGGGCCTAAGACCTTGTGTGGAGTCGGGGCCGGAACCTGAGGATTCCTCTCCAGTGCTGACATGGATCTTGGGGTACTTCTGGAGTCTCCCCAGGGGAGTCAGTCCTCGTCTCGAATGCGGGCATGCACTTGCGCTTTCCTCCAGAGCGGTAGCAGCAGTGTCACGCAGGCCGCCGCGTGGATCAAAGGATCTATGGTTTTCCCTCGAGTCTTTCCCACGAGGCTTTCCCACGAGGCTTTCCCACAGGGCTGTCCCACGTGCACACGTGGTGGGAGTCGATCCTCGGCTTGAACGTCAAGGCAGTGCAGGGAAAACAGGTTCCTCTGGAATGGACTGACACATCTGGGGGACTCTTGGAATGGTGGCACGACCCTGGAGTTCCTCTCGCCTTTCCTGTGGAGAGCGCCTCCTCTTGAGATGCGACGGGAACGCCGGGAATTCTTTCTCTACGAAACAGGGAAAGGATCCCTCATCTCGAGCTAGGAGGCAGAAACGGGGCTCCCCTGGATGTGTGCGGGACCCCACGTGCTTCCTCTCGAGTGGAGACGGGTATGTCGGGGAACTTCTTGAGTTGCAGCAAGGGTGTGAAGGACCCTTTGGAAGTTCCAGTGGTTAGATGTGATTGGCCTCGAGAAGCCTCAGCGGAAATGGGCCTCATCTCGCCTGGAGGGCAAAACCTCCTGGATTTTCTCGAGTTGCGGCAGGTGCTCTCGACTTACGACGGGGACCTCAGGGACCCGCTCTGGTGGCCTCAGGAAAGGCCAGTCCCCATGCGAGTTCCTCGGGGGCCTCTCGGGATTCCTCTCCCGTCGATGCCAGGGCCTAAGACCTTGTGTGGAGTCGGGGCCGGAACCTGAGGATTCCTCTCCAGTGCTGACATGGATCTTGGGGTACTTCTGGAGTCTCCCCAGGGGAGTCAGTCCTCGTCTCGAATGCGGGCATGCACTTGCGCTTTCCTCCAGAGCGGTAGCAGCAGTGTCACGCAGGCCGCCGCGTGGATCAAAGGATCTATGGTTTTCCCTCGAGTCTTTCCCACGAGGCTTTCCCACGAGGCTTTCCCACCGGGCTGTCCCACGTGCACACGAGGTGGGAGTCGATCCTCGGCTTGAACGTCAAGGCAGTGCAGGGAAAACAGGTTCCTCGGGAATGGACTGACACATCTGGGGGCCTCTTGGAATGGTGGCACGACCCTGGAGTTCTTCTCGCCTTTCCTGTGGAGAGCGCCTCCTCCTGAGATGCGACGGGAACGCCGGGAATTCTTTCCCTACGAAACAGGGAAAGGATCCCTCATCTCGAGCTAGGAGGCGAAACGGGGCTCCCCTGGATGTGTGCGGGACACCACGTGCTTCCTCTCGAGTGGAGACGGGTATGTCGGGGAACTTCTTGAGTTGCAGCAAGGGTGTGAAGGACCCTTTGGAAGTTCCAGTGGTTGGATGTGATTGGCCTCGAGAAGCCTCAGCGGAAATGGGCCTCATCTCGCCTGGAGGGCAAAACCTCCTGGATTTTCTCGAGTTGCGGCAGGTGCTCTCGACTTACGACGGGGACCTCAGGGACCCGCTCTGGTGGCCTCAGGAAAGGCCAGTCCCCATGCGAGTTCCTCGGGGGCCTCTCGGGATTCCTCTCCCGTCGATGCCAGGGCCTAAGACCTTGTGTGGAGTCGGGGCCGGAACCTGAGGATTCCTCTCCAGTGCTGACATGGATCTTGGGGTACTTCTGGAGTCTCCCCAGGGGAGTCAGTCCTCGTCTCGAATGCGGGCATGCACTTGCGATTTCCTCCAGAGCGGTAGCAGCAGTGTCACGCAGTCCGCCGCGTGGATCAAAGGATCTATGGTTTTCCCTCGAGTCTTTTCCAATAGGCTTTCCCACGAGGCTTTCCCACAGGGCTGTCCCACGTGCACACGTGTTGGAAGTCGATCCTCGGCTTGAACGTCAAGGCAGTGCAGGGAAAACAGGTTCCTCTGGAATGGACTGACACATCTGGGGGACTCTTGGAGTTGTGTCATGACCCTGGAGTTCCTCTCGCCTTTCCTGTGGAGAGCGCCTCCTCTTGAGATGCGACGGGAACGCCGGGAATTCTTTACCTACGAAACAGGGAAGGATCCCTCATCTCGAGCTAGGAGGCGGAAACGGGGCTCCCCTGGATGTTTGAGGGACCCCACGTGCTTCCTCTCGAGTGGAGACGGGTATGTCGGGGAACTTCTTGAGTTGCAGCAATTGTGTGAAGGACCCTTTGGAAGTTCCAGTGGTTAGATGTGATTGGCCTCGAGAAGCCTCAGCGGAAATGGGCCTCATCTCGCCTGGAGGGCAAAACCTCCTGGATTTTCTCGAGTTGCGGCAGGTGCTCTCGACTTACGACGGGGACCTCAGGGACCCGCTCTGGTGGCCTCAGGAAAGGCCAGTCCCCATGCGAGTTCCTCGGGGGCCTCTCGGGATTCCTCTCCCGTCGATGCCGGGGCCTAAGACCTTGTGTGGAGTCGGGGCCGGAACCTGAGGATTCCTCTCCAGTGCTGACATGGATCTTGGGGTACTTCTGGAGTCTCCCCAGGGGAGTCAGTCCTCGTCTCGAATGCGGGCATGCACTTGCGCTTTCCTCCAGAGCGGTAGCAGCAGTGTCACGCAGGCCGCCGCGTGGATCAAAGGATCTATGGTTTTCCCTCGAGTCTTTCCCACGAGGCTTTCCCACGAGGCTTTCCCACAGCGCTGTCCCACGTGCACACGTGGTGGGAGTCGATCCTCGGCTTGAACGTCAAGGCAGTGCAGGGAAAACAGGTTCCTCGGGAATGGACTGACACATCTGGGGGCCTCTTGGAATGGTGGCACGACCCTGGAGTTCTTCTCGCCTTTCCTGTGGAGAGCGCCTCCTCCTGAGATGCGACGGGAACGCCGGGAATTCTTTCCCTACGAAACAGGGAAAGGATCCCTCATCTCGAGCTAGGAGGCGAAACGGTGCTCCCCTGGATGTGTGCGGGACACCACGTGCTTCCTCTCGAGTGGAGACGGGTATGTCGGGGAACTTCTTGAGTTGCAGCAAGGGTGTGAAGGACCCTTTGGAAGTTCCAGTGGTTAGATGTGATTGGCCTCGAGAAGCCTCAGCGGAAATGGGCCTCATCTCGCCTGGAGGGCAAAACCTCCTGGATTTTCTCGAGTTGCGGCAGGTGCTCTCGACTTACGACGGGGACCTCAGGGACCCGCTCTGGCGGCCTCAGGAAAGGCCAGTCCCCATGAGAGTTCCTCGGGGGCCTCTCGGGATTCCTCTCCCGTCGATGCCGGGGCCTAAGACCTTGTGTGGAGTCGGGGCCGGAACCTGAGGATTCCTCTCCAGTGCTGACATGGATCTTGGGGTACTTCTGGAGTCTCCCCAGGGGAGTCAGTCCTCGTCTCGAATGCGGGCATCCACTTGCGCTTTCCTCCAGAGCGGTAGCAGCAGTGTCACGCAGTCCGCCGCGTGGATCAAAGGATCTATGGTTTTCCCTCGAGTCTTTCCCACGAGGCTTTCCCACGAGGCTTTCCCACAGGGCTGTCCCACGTGCACACGTGGTGGGAGTCGATCCTCGGCTTGAACGTCAAGGCAGTGCAGGGAAAACAGGTTCCTCTGGAATGGGCTGACACATCTGGGGGACTCTTGGAATGGTGGCACGACCCTGGAGTTCCTCTCGCCTTTCCTGTGGAGATCGCTTCCTCTTGAGATGCGACGGGAACCCCGGGAATTCTTTCCCTACGAAACAGGGAAAGGATCCCTCATCTCGAGCTAGGAGGCGGAAACGGGGCTCCCCTGGATGTGTGCGGGACCCAGGTGCTTCCTCTCGAGTGGAGACGGGTATGTCGGGGAACTTCTTGAGTTGCAGCAAGGGTGTGAAGGACCCTTTGGAAGTTCCAGTGGTTAGACGTGATTAGCCTCGAGAAGCCCCCGCGGAAATGGGCCTCATCTCGCTTGGAGGGCAAAACCTGCTGGATTTTCTCGAGTTGCGGCAGGTGCTCTCGACTTACGACGGGGACCTCAGGGACCCGCTCTGGTGGCCTCAGGAAAGGCCAGTCCCCATGCGAGTCCCTCGGGGGCCTCTCGGGATTCCTCTCCCGTCGATGCCGGGGCCTAAGACCTTGTGTGGAGTCGGGGCCGGAACCTGAGGATTCCTCTCCAGTGCTGACATGGATCTTGGGGTACTTCTGGAGTCTCCCCAGGGGAGTCAGTCCTCGTCTCGAATGCGGGCATGCACTTGCGCTTTCCTCCAGAGCGGTAGCAGCAGTGTCACGCAGTCCGCCGCGTGGATCAAAGGATCTATGCTTTTCCCTCGAGTCTTTCCCACGAGGCTTTCCCACGAGGCTTTCCCACAGGGCTGTCCCACGTGCACACTTGGTGGGAGTCGATCCTCGGCTTGAACGTCAAGGCAGTGCAGGGAAAACAGGTTCCTCTGGAATGGACTGACACATCTGGGGGACTCTTGGAATGGTATCTCAACCCTGGAGTTCCTCTCGCCTTTCCTGTGGAGAGCGCCTCCTCTTGAGATGCGACGGGAACGCCGGGAATTCTTTCCCTACGAAACAGGGAAAGGATCCCTCATCTCGAGCTAGGAGGCGGAAACGGGGCTCCCCTGGATGTGTGCGGGACCCCACGTGCTTCCTCTCGAGTGGAGACGGGTATGTCGGGGAACTTCTTGAGTTGCAGCAATGGTGTGAAGGACCCTTTGGAAGTTCCAGTGGTTAGATGTGATTGGCCTCGAGAAGCCTCAGGGGAAATGGGCCTCATCTGGCCTGAAGGGCAAAACCTCCTGGATTTTCTCGAGTTGCGGCAGGTGCTCTCGACTTACGACGGGGACCTCAGGGACCCGCTCTGGTGGCCTCAGGAAAGGCCAGTCCCCATGCGAGTTCCTCGGGGGCCTCTCGGGATTCCTCTCCCGTCGATGCCGGGGCCTAAGACCTTGTGTGGAGTCGGGGCCGGAACCTGAGGATTCCTCTCCAGTGCTGACATGGATCTTGGGGTACTTCTGGAGTCTCCCCAGGGGAGTCAGTCCTCGTCTCGAATGCGGGCATGCACTTGCGCTTTCCTCCAGAGCGGTAGCAGCAGTGTCACGCAGTCCGCCGCGTGGATCAAAGGATCTATGTTTTTCCCTCGAGTCTTTCCCACGAGGCTTTCCCACGAGGCTTTCCCACAGGGCTGTCCCACGTGCACACGTGGTGGGAGTCGATCCTCGGCTTGAACGTCAAGGCAGTGCAGGGAAAACAGGTTCCTCTGGAATGGGCTGACACATCTGGGGGACTCTTGGAATGGTGGCACGACCCTGGAGTTCCTCTCGCCTTTCCTGTGGAGATCGCCTCCTCTTGAGATGCGACGGGAACGCCGGGAATTCTTTCCCTACGAAACAGGGAAAGGATCCCTCATCTCGAGCTAGGAGGCGGAAACGGGGCTCCCTTGGATGTGTGCGGGACACCACGTGCTTCCTCTCGAGTGGAGACGGGTATGTCGGGGAACTTCTTGAGTTGCAGCAATGGTGTGAAGGACCCTTTGGAAGTTCCAGTGGTTAGATGTGATTGGCCTCGAGAAGCCTCAGCGGAAATGGGCCTCATCTCGCCTGGAGGGCAAAACCTCCTGGATTTTCTCGAGTTGCGGCAGGTGCTCTCGACTTACGACGGGGACCTCAGGGACCCGCTCTGGTGGCCTCAGGAAAGGCCAGTCCCCATGCGAGTTCCTCGGGGGCCTCTCGGGATAACTCTCCCGTCGATGCCGGGGCCTAAAACCTTGTGTGGAGTCGGGGCCGGAACCTGAGGATTCCTCTCCAGTGCTGACATGGATCTTGGGGTACTTCTGGAGTCTCCCCAGGGGAGTCAGCCCTCGTCTCGAATGAGGGCATGCACTTGCGCTTTCCTCCAGAGCGGTAGCAGCAGTGTCACGCAGTCCGCCGCGTGGATCAAAGGATCTATGGTTTTCCCTCGAGTCTTTCCCACGAGGATTTCCCACGAGGCTTTCCCACAGGGCTGTCCCACGTGCACACGTGGTGGGAGTCGATCCTCGGCTTGAACGTCAAGGCAGTGCAGGGAAAACTGGTTCCTCTGGAATGGACTGACACATCTGGGGGACTCTTGGAATGGTGGCACGACCCTGGAGTTCCTCTCGCCTTTCCTGTGGAGAGCGCCTCCTCTTGAGATGAGACGAGAACGCCGGGAATTCTTTCCCTACGAAACAGGGAAAGGATCCCTCATCTCGAGCTAGGAGGCGGAAACGGGGCTCCCCTGGATGTGTGCGGGACCCATGTGCTTCCTCTCGAGTGGAGACGGGTATGTCGGGGAACTTCTTGAGTTGCAGCAAGGGTGTGAAGGACCCTTTGGAAGATCCAGTGGTTAGACGTGATTAGCCTCGAGAAGCCACAGTGGAAATGGGCCTCATCTCGCCTGGAGTGCAAAACCTCCTGGATTTTCACGAGTTGCGGCAGGTGCTCTAGACTTACGACGGGGACCTCAGGGACCCGCTCTGGTGGCCTCAGGAAAGGCCAGTCCCCATGCGAGTTCCTCGGGGGCCTCTCCGGATTCCTCTCCCGTCGATGCCGGGGCCTAAGACCTTGTGTGGAGTCGGGGCCGGAACCTGAGTATTCCTCTCCAGTGCTGACATGGATCTTGGGGTACTTCTGGAGTCTCCCCAGGGGAGTCAGTCCTCGTCTCGAATGCGGGCATGCACTTGCGCTTTCCTCCAGAGCGGTAGCAGCAGTGTCACGCAGTCCGCCGCGTGGATCAAAGGATCTATGGTTTTCCCTCGAGTCTTTCCCACGAGGCTTTCCCACGAGGCTTTCCCACAGGGCTGTCCCACGTGCACACGTGGTGGGAGTCGATCCTCGGCTTGAACGTCAAGGCAGTGCAGGGAAAACAGGTTCCTCTGGAATGGACTGACACATCTGGGGGACTCTTGGAATGGTGTCTCGACCCTGGAGTTCCTCTCGCCTTTCCTGTGGAGAGCGCCTCCTCTTGAGATTGGAAGGGAACACCGGGAATTCTTTCCCTATGAAACAGGGAAAGGATCCCTCATCTCGAGCTAGCAGGCGGAAACGGGGCTCCCCTGGATTTGTGCGGGACCACACGTGCTTCCTCTCGTGTGGAGACGGGTATGTCGGGGAACTTCTTGAGTTGCAGCAAGGGTGTGAAGGACCCTTTGGAAGTTCCAGTGGTTAGATGTGATTGGCCTCGAGAAGCCTCAGCGGAAATGGGCCTCATCTCGCCTGGAGGGCAAAACCTCCTGGATTTTCTCGAGTTGCGGCAGGTGCTCTCGACTTACGACGGGGACCTCAGGGACCCGCTCTGGTGGCCTCAGGAAAGGCCAGTCCCCATGCGAGTTCCTCGGGGGCGTCTCGGGATTCCTCTCCCGTCAATGCCGGGGCCTAAGACCTTGTGTGGATTTGGGGCCGGAACCTGAGGATTCCTCTCCAGTGCTGACATGGATCTTGGGGTACTTCTGGAGTCTCCCCAGGGGAGTCAGTCCTCGTCTCGAATGCGGGCATGCACTTGCGCTTTCCTCCAGAGCGGTAGCAGCAGTGTCACGCAGTCCGCCGCGTGGATCAAAGGATCCATGGTTTTCCCTCGAGTCTTTCCCACGAGGCTTTCCCACGAGGCTTTCCCACAGGGCTGTCCCATGTGCACACGTGGTGGGAGTCGATCCTCGGCTTGAACGTCAAGGCAGTGCAGGGAAAACAGGTTCCTCTGGAATGGACTGACACATCTGGGGGATTCTTGGAATGGTGGCATTACCCTGGAGTTCCTCTCGCCTTTCCTGTGGAGAGCGCCTCCTCTTGAGATGCGACGGGAACGCCGGGAATTCTTTCCCTACGAAACAGGGAAAGGATCCCTCATCTCGAGCTAGGAGGTGGAAACGGGGCTCCCCTGGATGTGTGCGGGACACCACGTGCTTCCTCTCGAGTGGAGACGGGTATGTCGGGGAACTTCTTGAGTTGCAGCAAGGGTGTGAAGGACCCTTTGGAAGTTCCAGTGGTTAGATGTGATTGGCCTCGAGAAGCCTCAGCGGAAATGGGCCTCATCTCGCCTGGAGGGCAAAACCTCCTGGATTTTCTCGAGTTGCGGCAGGTGCTCTCGACTTACGACGGGGACCTCAGGGACCCGCTCTGGTGGCCTCAGGAAAGGCCAGTCCCCATGCGAGTTCCTCGGGGCCCTCTCGGGATTCCTCTGCCGTCGATGCCGGGGCCTAAGACCTTGTGTGGAGTCGGGGCCGGAACCTGAGGATTCCTCTCCAGTGCTGACATGGATCTTGGGGTACTTCTGGAGTCTCCCCAGGGGAGTCAGTCCTCGTCTCGAATGCGGGCATGCACTTGCGCTTTCCTCCAGAGCGGTAGCAGCAGTGTCACGCAGTCCGCCGCGTGGATCAAAGGATCTATGGTTTTCCCTCGAGTCTTTCCCACGAGGCTTTCCCCCGAGGCTTTCCCACAGGGCTGTCCCACGTGCACACGTGGTGGGAGTCGATCCTCGGCTTGAACGTCAAGGCAGTGCAGGGAAAACAGGTTCCTCTGGAATGGACTGACACATCTGGGGGACTCTTGGAATGGTGTCTCGACCCTGGAGTTCCTCTCGCCTTTCCTGTGGAGAGCGCCTCCTCTTGAGATTGGAAGGGAACACCGGGAATTCTTTCCCTATGAAACAGGGAAAGGATCCCTCATCTCGAGCTAGCAGGCGGAAACGGGGCTCCCCTGGATTTGTGCGGGACCACACGTGCTTCCTCTCGTGTGGAGACGGGTATGTCGGGGAACTTCTTGAGTTGCAGCAAGGGTGTGAAGGACCCTTTGGAAGTTCCAGTGGTTAGATGTGATTGGCCTCGAGAAGCCTCAGCGGAAATGGGCCTCATCTCGCCTGGAGGGCAAAACCTCCTGGATTTTCTCGAGTTGCGGCAGGTGCTCTCGACTTACGACGGGGACCTCAGGGACCCGCTCTGGTGGCCTCAGGAAAGGCCAGTCCCCATGCGAGTTCCTCGGGGGCGTCTCGGGATTCCTCTCCCGTCAATGCCGGGGCCTAAGACCTTGTGTGGAGTTGGGGCCGGAACCTGAGGATTCCTCTCCAGTGCTGACATGGATCTTGGGGTACTTCTGGAGTCTCCCCAGGGGAGTCAGTCCTCGTCTCGAATGCGGGCATGCACTTGCGCTTTCCTCCAGAGCGGTAGCAGCAGTGTCACGCAGTCCGCCGCGTGGATCAAAGGATCCATGGTTTTCCCTCGAGTCTTTCCCACGAGGCTTTCCCACGAGGCTTTCCCACAGGGCTGTCCCATGTGCACACGTGGTGGGAGTCGATCCTCGGCTTGAACGTCAAGGCAGTGCAGGGAAAACAGGTTCCTCTGGAATGGACTGACACATCTGGGGGATTCTTGGAATGGTGGCATTACCCTGGAGTTCCTCTCGCCTTTCCTGTGGAGAGCGCCTCCTCTTGAGATGCGACGGGAACGCCGGGAATTCTTTCCCTACGAAACAGGGAAAGGATCCCTCATCTCGAGCTAGGAGGTGGAAACGGGGCTCCCCTGGATGTGTGCGGGACACCACGTGCTTCCTCTCGAGTGGAGACGGGTATGTCGGGGAACTTCTTGAGTTGCAGCAAGGGTGTGAAGGACCCTTTGGAAGTTCCAGTGGTTAGATGTGATTGGCCTCGAGAAGCCTCAGCGGAAATGGGCCTCATCTCGCCTGGAGGGCAAAACCTCCTGGATTTTCTCGAGTTGCGGCAGGTGCTCTCGACTTACGACGGGGACCTCAGGGACCCGCTCTGGTGGCCTCAGGAAAGGCCAGTCCCCATGCGAGTTCCTCGGGGCCCTCTCGGGATTCCTCTGCCGTCGATGCCGGGGCCTAAGACCTTGTGTGGAGTCGGGGCCGGAACCTGAGGATTCCTCTCCAGTGCTGACATGGATCTTGGGGTACTTCTGGAGTCTCCCCAGGGGAGTCAGTCCTCGTCTCGAATGCGGGCATGCACTTGCGCTTTCCTCCAGAGCGGTAGCAGCAGTGTCACGCAGTCCGCCGCGTGGATCAAAGGATCCATGGTTTTCCCTCGAGTCTTTCCCACGAGGCTTTCCCACGAGGCTTTCCCACAGGGCTGTCCCATGTGCACACGTGGTGGGAGTCGATCCTCGGCTTGAACGTCAAGGCAGTGCAGGGAAAACAGGTTCCTCTGGAATGGACTGACACATCTGGGGGATTCTTGGAATGGTGGCATTACCCTGGAGTTCCTCTCGCCTTTCCTGTGGAGAGCGCCTCCTCTTGAGATGCGACGGGAACGCCGGGAATTCTTTCCCTACGAAACAGGGAAAGGATCCCTCATCTCGAGCTAGGAGGTGGAAACGGGGCTCCCCTGGATGTGTGCGGGACACCACGTGCTTCCTCTCGAGTGGAGACGGGTATGTCGGGGAACTTCTTGAGTTGCAGCAAGGGTGTGAAGGACCCTTTGGAAGTTCCAGTGGTTAGATGTGATTGGCCTCGAGAAGCCTCAGCGGAAATGGGCCTCATCTCGCCTGGAGGGCAAAACCTCCTGGATTTTCTCGAGTTGCGGCAGGTGCTCTCGACTTACGACGGGGACCTCAGGGACCCGCTCTGGTGGCCTCAGGAAAGGCCAGTCCCCATGCGAGTTCCTCGGGGCCCTCTCGGGATTCCTCTGCCGTCGATGCCGGGGCCTAAGACCTTGTGTGGAGTCGGGGCCGGAACCTGAGGATTCCTCTCCAGTGCTGACATGGATCTTGGGGTACTTCTGGAGTCTCCCCAGGGGAGTCAGTCCTCGTCTCGAATGCGGGCATGCACTTGCGCTTTCCTCCAGAGCGGTAGCAGCAGTGTCACGCAGTCCGCCGCGTGGATCAAAGGATCTATGGTTTTCCCTCGAGTCTTTCCCACGAGGCTTTCCCCCGAGGCTTTCCCACAGGGCTGTCCCACGTGCACACGTGGTGGGAGTCGATCCTCGGCTTGAACGTCAAGGCAGTGCAGGGAAAACAGGTTCCTCTGGAATGGACTGACACATCTGGGGGACTCTTGGAATCGTGTCACGACCCTGGAGTTCCTCTCGCCTTTCCTGTGGAGAGCGCTTCCTCTTGAGATGCGACGGGAACGCCGGGAATTCTTTCCCTACGAAACAGGGAAAGGATCCCTCATCTCGAGCTAGGAGGCGGAAACGGGGCTCCCCTGGATGTGTGCGGGACCCCACGTGCTTCCTATCGAGTGGAGACGGGTATGTCGGGGAACTTCTTGAGTTGCAGCAATGGTGTGAAGGACCCTTTGGAAGTTCCGGTGGTTAGATGTGATTGGCCTCGAGAAGCCTCAGCGGAAATGGGCCTCATCTCGCCTGGAGGGCAAAACCTCCTGGATTTTCTCGAGTTGCGGAAGGTGCTCTAGACTTACGACGGGGACATCAGGGACCCGCTCTGGTGGCCTCAGGAAAGGCCAGTCCCCATGCGAGTTCCTCGGGGGCCTATCGGGATTCCTCTCCCGTCGATGCCGGGGCCTAAGACCTTGTGTGGAGTCGGGGCCGGAACCTGAGGATTCCTCTCCAGTGCTGACATGGATCTTGGGGTACTTCTGGAGTCTCCCCAGGGGAGTCAGTCCTCGTCTCGAATGCGGGCATGCACTTGCGCTTTCCTCCAGAGCGGTAGCAGCAGTGTCACGCAGTCCGCCGCGTGGATCAAAGGATCTATGGTTTTCCCTCGAGTCTTTCCCACGAGGCTTTCCCACGAGGCTTTCCCACAGGGCTGTCCCACGTGCACACGTGGTGGGAGTCGATCCTCGGCTTGAACGTCAAGGCAGTGCAGGGAAAACAGGTTCCTCTGGAATGGGCTGACACATCTGGGGGACTCTTGAAATGGTGGCACGACCCTGGAGTTCCTCTCGCCTTTCCTGTGGAGATCGCCTCCTCTTGAGATGCGACGGGAACGCCGGGAATTCTTTCCCTACGAAACAGGGAAAGGATCCCTCATCTCGAGCTAGGAGGCGGAAACGGGGCTCCCCTGGATGTGTGCGGGACACCATGTGCTTCCTCTCGAGTGGAGACGGGTATGTCGGGGAACTTCTTGAGTTGCAGCAAGGGTGTGAAGGACCCTTTGGAAGTTCCAGTGGTTAGATGTGATTGGCCTCGAGAAGCCTCAGCGGAAATGGACCTCATCTCGCCTGGAGGGCAAAACCTCCTGGATTTTCTCGAGTTGCGGCAGGTGCTCTCGACTTACGACGGGGACCTCAGGGACCCGCTCTGGTGGCCTCAGGAAAGGCCAGTCCCAATGCGAGTTCCTCAGGGGCCTCTCGGGATTCCTCTCCCGTCGATGCCGGGGCCTAAGACCTTGTGTGCAGTCGGGGCCGGAACCTGAGGATTCCTCTCCAGTGCTGACATGGATCTTGGGGTACTTCTGGAGTCTCCCCAGGGGCGTCAGTCCTCGTCTCGAATGCGGGCATGCACTTGCGCTTTCCTCCAGAGCGGTAGCAGCAGTGTCACGCAGTCCGCCGCGTGGATCAAAGGATCTATGGTTTTCCCTCGAGTCTTTCCCACGAGGCTTTCCCACGAGGCTTTCCCACAGGGCTGTCCCACGTGCACACGTGGTGGGAGTCGATCCTCGGCTTGAACGTCAAGGCAGTGCAGGGAAAACAGGTTCCTCTGGAATGGACTGACACATCTGGGGGACTCTTGGAATGGTGCCACGACCCTGGAGTTCCTCTCGCCTTTCCTGTGGAGAGCGCCTCCTCTTGAGATGCGACGGGAACGCCGGGAATTCTTTCCCTACGAAACAGGGAAAGGATCCCTCATCTCGAGCTAGGAGGCGGAAACGGGGCTCCCCTGGATGTGTGCGGGACACCACGTGCTTCCTCTCGAGTGGAGACGGGTACGTCGGGGAACTTCTTGAGTTGCAGCAAGGGTGTGAAGGACCCTTTGGAAGTTCCAGTGGTTAGATGTGATTGGCCTCGAGAAGCCTCAGCGGAAATGGGCCTCATCTCGCCTGGAGGGCAAAACCTCCTGGATTTTCTCGAGTTGCGGCAGGTGCTCTCGACTTACGACGGGGACCTCAGGGACCCGCTCTGGTGGCCTCAGGAAAGGCCAGTCCCCATGCGAGTTCCTCGGGGCCCTCTCGGGATTCCTCTGCCGTCGATGCCGGGGCCTAAGACCTTGTGTGGAGTCGGGGCCGGAACCTGAGGATTCCTCTCCAGTGCTGACATGGATCTTGGGGTACTTCTGGAGTCTCCCCAGGGGAGTCAGTCCTCGTCTCGAATGCGGGCATGCACTTGCGCTTTCCTCCAGAGCGGTAGCAGCAGTGTCACGCAGTCCGCCGCGTGGCTCAAAGGATCTATGGTTTTCCCTCGAGTCTTTCCCACGAGGCTTTCCCCCGAGGCTTTCCCACAGGGCTGTCCCACGTGCACACGTGGTGGGAGTCGATCCTCGGCTTGAACGTCAAGGCAGTGCAGGGAAAACAGGTTCCTCTGGAATGGACTGACACATCTGGGGGACTCTTGGAATCGTGTCACGACCCTGGAGTTCCTCTCGCCTTTCCTGTGGAGAGCGCTTCCTCTTGAGATGCGACGGGAACGCCGGGAATTCTTTCCCTACGAAACAGGGAAAGGATCCCTCATCTCGAGCTAGGAGGCGGAAACGGGGCTCCCCTGGATGTGTGCGGGACCCCACGTGCTTCCTCTCGAGTGGAGACGGGTATGTCGGGGAACTTCTTGAGTTGCAGCAATGGTGTGAAGGACCCTTTGGAAGTTCCGGTGGTTAGATGTGATTGGCCTCGAGAAGCCTCAGCGGAAATGGGCCTCATCTCGCCTGGAGGGCAAAACCTCCTGGATTTTCTCGAGTTGCGGAAGGTGCTCTAGACTTACGACGGGGACCTCAGGGACCCGCTCTGGTGGCCTCAGGAAAGGCCAGTCCCCATGCGAGTTCCTCGGGGGCCTATCGGGATTCCTCTCCCGTCGATGCTGGGGCCTAAGACCTTGTGTGGAGTCGGGGCCGGAACCTGAGGATTCCTCTCCAGTGCTGACATGGATCTTGGGGTACTTCTGGAGTCTCCCCAGGGGAGTCAGTCCTCGTCTCGAATGCGAGCATGCACTTGCGCTTTCCTCCAGAGCGGTAGCAGCAGTGTCACGCAGTCCGCCGCGTGGATCAAAGGATCTATGGTTTTCCCTCGAGTCTTTCCCACGAGGCTTTCCCACGAGGCTTTCCCACAGGGCTGTCCCACGTGCACACTTGGTGGGAGTCGATCCTCGGCTTGAACGTCAAGGCAGTGCAGGGAAAACAGGTTCCTCTGGAATGGGCTGACACATCTGGGGGACTCTTGAAATGGTGGCACGACCCTGGAGTTCCTCTCGCCTTTCCTGTGGAGATCGCCTCCTCTTGAGATGCGACGGGAACGCCGGGAATTCTTTCCCTACGAAACAGGGAAAGGATCCCTCATCTCGAGCTAGGAGGCGGAAACGGGGCTCCCCTGGATGTGTGCGGGACACCATGTGCTTCCTCTCGAGTGGAGACGGGTATGTCGGGGAACTTCTTGAGTTGCAGCAAGGGTGTGAAGGACCCTTTGGAAGTTCCAGTGGTTAGATGTGATTGGCCTCGAGAAGCCTCAGCGGAAATGGACCTCATCTCGCCTGGAGGGCAAAACCTCCTGGATTTTCTCGAGTTGCGGCAGGTGCTCTCGACTTACGACGGGGACCTCAGGGACCCGCTCTGGTGGCCTCAGGAAAGGCCAGTCCCCATGCGAGTTCCTCGGGGGCCTCTCGGGATTCCTCTCCCGTCGATGCCGGGGCCTAAGACCTTGTGTGCAGTCGGGGCCGGAACCTGAGGATTCCTCTCCAGTGCTCACATGGATCTTGGGGTACTTCTGGAGTCTCCCCAGGGGCGTCAGTACTCGTCTCGAATGCGGGCATGCACTTGCGCTTTCCTCCAGAGCGGTAGCAGCAGTGTCACGCAGTCCGCCGCGTGGATCAAAGGATCTATGGTTTTCCCTCGAGTCTTTCCGACGAGGCTTTCCCACGAGGCTTTCCCACAGGGCTGTCCCACGTGCACACGTGGTGGGAGTCGATCCTCGGCTTGAACGTCAAGGCAGTGCAGGGAAAACAGGTTCCTCTGGAATGGACTGACACATCTGGGGGAGTCTTGGAATGGTGCCACGACCCTGGAGTTCCTCTCGCCTTTCCTGTGGAGAGCGCCTCCTCTTGAGATGCGACGAGAACGCCGGGAATTCTTTCCCTACGAAACAGGGAAAGGATCCCTCATCTCGAGCTAGGAGGCGGAAACGGGGCTCCCCTGGATGTGTGCGGGACCCCACGTGCTTCCTCTCGAGTGGAGACGGGTATGTCGGGGAACTTCTTGAGTTGCAGCAATGGTGTGAAGGACCCTTTGGAAGTTCCAGTGGTTAGATGTGATTGGCCTCGAGAAGCCTCAGAGGAAATGGGCCTCATCTCGCCTGGAGGGCAAAACCTCCTGGATTTTCTCGAGTTGCGGCAGGTGCTCTCGACTTACGACGAGGACCTCAGGGAACCGCTCTGGTGGCCTCAGGAAAGACCAGTCCCCATACGAGTTCCTCGGGGGCCTCTCGGGATTCCTCTCCCGTCGATGCCGGGGCCTAAGAACTTGTGTGGAGTCGGGGCCGGAACCTGAGGATTCCTCTCCAGTGCTGACATGGATCTTGGGGTACTTCTGGAGTCTCCCCAGGGGAGTCAGTCCTCGTCTCGAATGCGGGCATGCACTTGCGCTTTCCCCAGAGCGGTAGCAGCAGTGTCACGCAGTCCGCCGCGTGGATCAAAGGATCTATGGTTTTCCCTCGAGTCTTTCCCACGAGGCTTTCCCACGAGGCTTTCCCACAGGGCTGTCCCACGTGCACACGTGGTGGGAGTCGATCCTCGGCTTGAACGTCAAGGCAGTGCAGGGAAAACAGGTTCCTCTGGAATGGACTGACACATCTGGGGGACTCTTGGAATGGTGGCACGACCCTGGAGTTCCTCTCGCCTTTCCTGTGGAGATCGCCTCCTCTTGAGATGGGACGGGAACGCCGGGAATTCTTTCCCTACGAAACAGGGAAAGGATCCCTCATCTCGACCTAGGAGGCGGAAACGGGGCTCCCCTGGATGTGTGCGGGACACCACGTGCTTCCTCTCGAGTGGAGACGGGTATGTCGGGGAACTTCTTGAGTTGCAGCAAGGGTGTGAAGGACCCTTTGGAAGTTCCAGTGGTTAGACGTGATTAGCGTCGAGAAGCCTCAGCGGAAATGGGCCTCATCTCGCCTGGAGGGCAAAACCTCCTGGATTTTCTCGCGTTGCGGCAGGTGCTCTCGACTTACGACGGGGACCTCAGGGACCCGCTCTGGTGGCCTCAGGAAAGGCCAGTCCCCATGCGAGTTCCTCGGGGGCCTATCGGGATTCCTCTCCCGTCGATGCCGGGGCCTAAGACCTTGTGTGGAGTCGGGGCCGGAATCTGAGGATTCCTCTCCAGTGCTGACATGGATCTTGGGGTACTTCTGGAGTCTCCCCAGGGGAGTCAGTCCTCGTCTCGAATGCGGGCATGCACTTGCGCTTTCCTCCAGAGCGGTAGCAGCAGTGTCACGCAGTCCGCCGCGTGGATCAAAGGATCTATGGTTTTCCCTCGAGTCTTTCCCACGAGGCTTTCCCACGAGGCTTTCCCACAGGGCTGTCCCATGTGCACACGTGGTGGGAGTCGATCCTCGGCTTGAACGTCAAGGCAGTGCAGGGAAAACAGGTTCCTCTGGAATGGACTGACACATCTGGGGGATTCGTGGAATGGTGGCATTACCCTGGAGTTCCTCTCGCCTTTCCTGTGGAGAGCGCCTCCTCTTGAGATGCGACGGGAACGCCGGGAATTCTTTCCCTACGAAACAGGGAAAGGATCCCTCATCTCGAGCTAGGAGGTGGAAACGGGGCTCCCCTGGATGTGTGCGGGACACCACGTGCTTCCTCTCGAGTGGAGACGGGTATGTCGGGGAACTTCTTGAGTTGCAGCAAGGGTGTGAAGGACCCTTTGGAAGTTCCAGTGGTTAGATGTGATTGGCCTCGAGAAGCCTCAGCGGAAATGGGCCTCATCTCGCCTGGAGGGCAAAACCTCCTGGATTTTCTCGAGTTGCGGCAGGTGCTCTCGACTTACGACGGGGACCTCAGGGACCCGCTCTGGTGGCCTCAGGAAAGGCCAGTCCCCATGCGAGTTCCTCGGGGCCCTCTCGGGATTCCTCTGTCGTCGATGCCGGGGCCTAAGACCTTGTGTGGAGTCGGGGCCGGAACCTGAGGATTCCTCTCCAGTGCTGACATGGATCTTGGGGTACTTCTGGAGTCTCCCCAGGGGAGTCAGTCCTCGTCTCGAATGCGGGCATGCACTTGCGCTTTCCTCCAGAGCGGTAGCAGCAGTGTCAAGCAGTCCGCCGCGTGGATCAAAGGATCTATGGTTTTCCCTCGAGTCTTTCCCACGAGGCTTTCCCCCGAGGCTTTCCCACAGGGCTGTCCCACGTGCACACGTGGTGGGAGTCGATCCTCGGCTTGAACGTCAAGGCAGTGCAGGGAAAACAGGTTCCTCTGGAATGGACTGACACATCTGGGGGACTCTTGGAATCGTGTCACGACCCTGGAGTTCCTCTCGCCTTTCCTGTGGAAAGCGCTTCCTCTTGAGATGCGACGGGAACGCCGGGAATTCTTTCCCTACGAAACAGGGAAAGGATCCCTCATCTCGAGCTAGGAGGCGGAAACGGGGCTCCCCTTGATGTGTGCGGGACCCCACGTGCTTCCTCTCGAGTGGAGACGGGTATGCCGGGGAACTTCTTGAGTTGCAGCAATGGTGTGAAGGACCCTTTGGAAGTTCCGGTGGTTAGATGTGATTGGCCTCGAGAAGCCTCAGCGGAAATGGGCCTCATCTCGCCTGGAGGGCAAAACCTCCTGGATTTTCTCGAGTTGCGGAAGGTGCTCTAGACTTACGACGGGGACCTCAGGGACCCGCTCTGGTGGCCTCAGGAAAGGCCAGTCCCCATGCGAGTTCCTCGGAGGCCTATCGGGATTCCTCTCCCGTCGATGCCGGGGCCTAAGACCTTGTGTGGAGTCGGGGCCGGAACCTGAGGATTCCTCTCCAGTGCTGACATGGATCTTGGGGTACTTCTGGAGTCTCCCCAGGGGAGTCAGTCCTCGTCTCGAATGCGGGCATGCACTTGCGCTTTCCTCCAGAGCGGTAGCAGCAGTGTCACGCAGTCCGCCGCGTGGATCAAAGGATCTATGGTTTTCCCTCGAGTCTTTCCCACGAGGCTTTCCCACGAGGCTTTCCCACAGGGCTGTCCCACGTGCACACGTCGTGGGAGTCGATCCTCGGCTTGAACGTCAAGGCAGTGCAGGGAAAACAGGTTCCTCTGGAATGGGCTGACACATCTGGGGGACTCTTGAAATGGTGGCACGACCCTGGAGTTCCTCTCGCCTTTCCTGTGGAGATCGCCTCCTCTTGAGATGCGACGGGAACGCCGGGAATTCTTTCCCTACGAAACAGGGAAAGGATCCCTCATCTCGAGCTAGGAGGCGGAAACGGGGCTCCCCTGGATGTGTGCGGGACACCATGTGCTTCCTCTCGAGTGGAGACGGGTATGTCGGGGAACTTCTTGAGTTGCAGCAAGGGTGTGAAGGACCCTTTGGAAGTTCCAGTGGTTAGATGTGATTGGCCTCGAGAAGCCTCAGCGGAAATGGGCCTCATCTCGCCTGGAGGGCAAAACCTCCTGGATTTTCTCGAGTTGCGGCAGGTGCTCTCGACTTACGACGGGGACCTCAGGGACCCGCTCTGGTGGCCTCAGGAAAGGCCAGTCCCCATGCGAGTTCCTCGGGGGCCTCTCGGGATTCCTCTCCCGTCGATGCCGGGGCCTAAGACCTTGTGTGCAGTCGGGGCCGGAACCTGAGGATTCCTCTCCAGTGCTGACATGGATCTTGGGGTACTTCTGGAGTCTCCCCAGGGGCGTCAGTACTCGTCTCGAATGCGGGCATGCACTTGCGCTTTCCTCCAGAGCGGTAGCAGCAGTGTCACGCAGTCCGCCGCGTGGATCAAAGGATCTATGGTTTTCCCTCGAGTCTTTCCCACGAGGCTTTCCCCCGAGGCTTTCCCACAGGGCTGTCCCACGTGCACACGTGGTGGGAGTCGATCCTCGGCTTGAACGTCAAGGCAGTGCAGGGAAAACAGGTTCCTCTGGAATGGACTGACACATCTGGGGGAGTCATGGAATGGTTCCACGACCCTGGAGTTCCTCTCGCCTTTCCTGTGGAGAGCGCCTCCTCTTGAGATGCGACGGGAACGCCGGGAATTCTTTCCCTACGAAACAGGGAAAGGATCCCTCATCTCGAGCTAGGAGGCGGAATCGGGGCTCCCCTGGATGTGTGCGGGACCCCACGTGCTTCCTCTCGAGTGGAGACGGGTATGTCGGGGAACTTCTTGAGTTGCAGCAATGGTGTGAAGGACCCTTTGGAAGTTCCAGTGGTTAGATGTGATTGGCCTCGAGAAGCCTCAGAGGAAATGGGCCTCATCTCGCCTGGAGGGCAAAACCTCCTGGATTTTCTCGAGTTGCGGCAGGTGCTCTCGACTTAGGACGAGGACCTCAGGGACCCGCTCTGGTGGCCTCAGGAAAGGCCAGTCCCCATGCGAGTTCCTCGGGGGCCTATCGGGATTCCTCTCCCGTCGATGCCGGGGCCTAAGACCTTGTGTGGAGTCGGGGCCGGAACCTGAGGATTCCTCTCCAGTGCTGACATGGATCTTGGGGTACTTCTGGAGTCTCCCCAGGGGAGTCAGTCCTCGTCTCGAATGCGGGCATGCACTTGCGCTTTCCTCCAGAGCGGTAGCAGCAGTGTCACGCAGTCCGCCGCGTGGATCAAAGGATCTATGGTTTTCCCTCGAGTCTTTCCCACGAGGCTTTCCCACGAGGCTTTCCCACAGGGCTGTCCCACGTGCACACGTGGTGGGAGTCGATCCTCGGCTTGAACGTCAAGGCAGTGCAGGGAAAACAGGTTCCTCTGGAATGGGCTGACACATCTGGGGGACTCTTGAAATGGTGGCACGACCCTGGAGTTCCTCTCGCCTTTCCTGTGGAGATCGCCTCCTCTTGAGATGCGACGGGAACGCCGGGAATTCTTTCCCTACGAAACAGGGAAAGGATCCCTCATCTCGAGCTAGGAGGCGGAAACGGGGCTCCCCTGGATGTGTGCGGGACCCCACGTGTTTACTCTCGAGTAGAGACGGGTATGTCGGGGAACTTCTTGAGTTGCAGCAATGGTGTGAAGGACCCTTTGGAAGTTCCAGTGGTTAGATGTGATTGGCCTCGAGAAGCCTCAGAGGAAATGGGCCTCATCTCGCCTGGAGGGCAAAACCTCCTGGATTTTCTCGAGTTGCGGCAGGTGCTCTCGACTTACGACGAGGACCCCAGGGAACCGCTCTGGTGGCCTCAGGAAAGGCCAGTCCCCATACGAGTTCCTCGGGGGCCTCTCGGGATTCCTCTCCCGTCGATGCCGGGGCCTAAGACCTTGTGTGGAGTCGGGGCCGGAACCTGAGGATTCCTCTCCAGTGCTGACATGGATCTTGGGGTACTTCTGGAGTCTCCCCAGGGGAGTCAGTCCTCGTCTCGAATGCGGGCATGCACTTGCGCTTTCCTCCAGAGCGGTAGCAGCAGTGTCACGCAGTCCGCCGCGTGGATCAAAGGATCTATGGTTTTCCCTCGAGTCTTTCCCACGAGGCTTTCCCACGAGGCTTTCCCACAGGGCTGTCCCACGTGCACACGTGGTGGGAGTCGATCCTCGGCTTGAACGTCAAGGCAGTGCAGGGAAAACAGGTTCCTCTGGAATGGACTGACACATCTGGGGGACTCTTGGAATGGTGGCACGACCCTGGAGTTCCTCTCGCCTTTCCTGTGGAGAGCGCCTCCTCTTGAGATGCGACGGGAACGCCGGGAATTCTTTCCCTACGAAACAGGGAAAGGATCCCTCATCTCGAGCTAGGAGGCGGAAACGGGGCTCCCCTGGATGTGTGCGGGACACCACGTGCTTCCTCTCGAGTGGAGACGGGTATGTCGGGGAACTTCTTGAGTTGCAGCAAGGGTGTGAAGGACCCTTTGGAAGTTCCAGTGGTTAGACGTGATTAGCGTCGAGAAGCCTCAGCGGAAATGGGCCTCATCTCGCCTGGAGGGCAAAACCTCCTGGATTTTCTCGAGTTGCGGCAGGTGCTCTAGACTTACGACGGGGACCTCAGGGACCCGCTCTGGTGGCCTCAGGAAAGGCCAGTCCCCATGCGAGTTCCTCGGGGGCGTCTCGGGATTCCTCTCCCTTCGATGCCGGGGCCTAAGACCTTGTGTGGAGTCGGGGCCGGAACCTGAGGATTCCTCTCCAGTGCTGACATGGATCTTGGGGTACTTCTGGAGTCTCCCCAGGGGAGTCAGTCCTCGTCTCGAATGCGGGCATGCACTTGCGCTTTCCTCCAGAGCCGTAGCAGCAGTGTCACGCAGTCCGCCGCGTGGATCAAAGGATCTATGGTTTTCCCTCGAGTCTTTCCCACGAGGCTTTCCCACGAGGCTTTCCCACAGGGCTGTCCCACGTGCACACGTGGTGGGAGTCGATCTTCGGCTTGAACGTCAAGGCAGTGCAGGGAAAACAGGTTCCTCTGGAATGGACTGACACATCTGGGGGACTCTTGGAATGGTGGCACGACCCTGGAGTTCCTCTCGCCTTTCCTGTGGAGAGCGCCTCCTCTTCAGATGCGACGAGATCGCCGGGAATTCTTTCCCTATCAAACAGGGAAAGGATCCCTCATCTCGAGCTAGGAGGCGGAAACGGGGCTCCCCTGGATGTGTGCGGGACCCACGTGCTTCCTCTCGAGTGGAGACGGGTATGTCGGGGAACTTCTTGAGTTGCAGCAAGGGTGTGAAGGACCCTTTGGAAGTTCCAGTGGTTAGACATGATTAGCCTCGAGAAGCCTCAGTGGAAATGGGCCTCATCTCGCCTGGAGGGCAAAACCTCCTGGATTTTCACGAGTTGCGGCAGGTGCTCTAGACTTACGACGGGGACCTCAGGGACCCGCTCTGGTGGCCTCAGGAAAGGCCAGTCCCCATGCGAGTTCCTCGGGGCCCTCTCGGGATTCCTCTCCCGTCGATGCCAGGGCCTAAGGCCTTGTGTGGAGTCGGGGCGGGAACCTGAGGATTCCTCTCCAGTGCTGACATGGATCTTGGGGTACTTCTGGAGTCTCCCCAGGGGAGTCAGTCCTCGTCTCGAATGCGGGCATGCACTTGCGCTTTCCTCCAGAGCGGTAGCAGCAGTGTCACGCAGTCCGCCGCGTGGATCAAAGGATCTATGGTTTTCCCTCGAGTCTTTCCCACGAGGCTTTCCCACGAGGCTTTCCCACAGGGCTGTCCCACGTGCACACGTGGTGGGAGTCGATCCTCGGCTTGAACGTCAAGGCAGTGCAGGGAAAACAGGTTCCTCTGGAATGGACTGACACATCTGGGGGAGTCTTGGAATGGTGGCACGACCCTGAAGTTCCTCTCGCCTTTCCTGTGGAGAGCGCCTCCTCTTGAGATGCGACGGGAACGCCGGGAATTCTTTCCCTACGAAACAGGGAAAGGATCCCTCATCTCGAGCTAGGAGGCGGAAACGGGGCTCCCCTGAATGTGTGCGGGACCCCACGTGCTTCCTCTCGAGTGGAGACGGGTATGTCGGGGAACTTCTTGAGTTGCAGCAATGGTGTGAAGGACCCTTTGGAAGTTCCAGTGGTTAGATGTGATTGGCCTCGAGAAGCCTCAGAGGAAATGGGCCTCATCTCGCCTGGAGGGCAAAACCTCCTGGATTTTCTCGAGTTGCGGAAGGTGCTCTCGACTTACGACGGGGACCTCAGGGACCCGCTCTGGTGGCCTCAGGAAAGGCCAGTCCCCATACGAGTTCCTCGGGGGCCTCTCGGGATTCCTCTCCCGTCGATGCCGGGGCCTAAGACCTTGTGTGGAGTCGGGGCCGGAACCTGAGGATTCCTCTCCAGTGCTGACATGGATCTTGGGGTACTTCTGGAGTCTCCCCAGGGGAGTCAGTCCTCGTCTCGAATGCGGGCATGCACTTGCGCTTTCCTCCAGAGCGGTAGCAGCAGTGTCACGCAGGCCGCCGCGTGGATCAAAGGATCTATGGTTTTCCCTCGAGTCTTTCCCACGAGGCTTTCCCACGAGGCGTTCCCACAGGGCTGTCCCACGTGCACACGTGGTTGGAGTCGATCCTCGGCTTGAACGTCAAGGCAGTGCAGGGAAAACAGGTTCCTCTGGAATGGGCTGACACATCTGGGGGACTCTTGAAATGGTGGCATTACCCTGGAGTTCCTCTCGCCTTTCCTGTGGAGAGCGCCTCCTCTTGAGATGCGACGGGAACGCCGGGAATTCTTTCCCTACGAAACAGGGAAAGGATCCCTCATCTCGAGCTAGGAGGCGGAAACGGGGCTCCCCTGGATGTGTGCGGGACACCACGTGCTTCCTCTCGGGTGGAGACGGGTATGTCGGGGAACTTCTTGAGTTGCAGCAAGGGTGTGAAGGACCCTTTGGAAGTTCCAGTGGTTAGATGTGATTGGCCTCGAGAAGCCTCAGCGGAAATGGGCCTCATCTCGCCTGGAGGGCAAAACCTCCTGGATTTTCTCGAGTTGCGGCAGGTGCTCTCGACTTACGACGGGGACCTCAGGGACCCGCTCTGGTGGCCTCAGGAAAGGCCAGTCCCCATGCGAGTTCCTCGGGGGCGTCTCGGGATTCCTCTCCCGTCGATGCCGGGGCCTAAGACCTTGTGTGGAGTCGGGGCGGGAACCTGAGGATTCCTCTCCAGTGCTGACATGGATCTTGGGGTACTTCTGGAGTCTCCCCAGGGGAGTCAGTCCTCGTCTCGAATGCGGGCATGCACTTGCGCTTTCCTCCAGAGCGGTAGCAGCAGTGTCACGCAGTCCGCCGCGTGGATCAAAGGATCTATGGTTTTCCCTCGAGTCTTTCCCACGAGGCTTTCCCACGAGGCTTTCCCACAGGGCTGTCCCAAGTGCACACGTGGTGGGAGTCGATCCTCGGCTTGAACGTCAAGGCAGTGCAGGGAAAACAGGTTCCTCTGGAATGGACTGACACATCTGGGGGACTCTTGGAATGGTGTCTCGACCCTGGAGTTCCTCTCGCCTTTCCTGTGGAAAGCGCCTCCTCTTGAGATGCGATGGGAACGCCGGGAATTCTTTCCCTACGAAACAGGGAAAGGATCCCTCATCTCGAGCTAGGAGGCGGAAACGGGGCTCCCCTGGATGTGTGCGGGACCCCACGTGCTTCCTCTCGAGTGGAGACGGGTATGTCGGGGAACTTCTTGAGTTGCAGCAAGGGTGTGAAGGACCCTTTGGAAGTTCCAGTGGTTAGATGTGATTGGCCTCGAGAAGCCTCAGCGGAAATGGGCCTCATCTCGCCTGGAGGGCAAAACCTCCTGGATTTTCTCGAGTTGCGGCAGGTGCTCTCGACTTACGACGGGGACCTCAGGGACCCGCTCTGGTGGCCTCAGGAAAGGCCAGTCCCCATGCGAGTTCCTCGGGGGCCTCTCGGGATTCCTCTCCCGTCGATGCCGGGGCCTAAGACCTTGTGTGGAGTCGGGGCCGGAACCTGAGGATTCCTCTCCAGTGCTGACATGGATCTTGGGGTACTTCTGGAGTCTCCCCAGGGGAGTCAGTCCTCGTCTCGAATGCGGGCATGCACTTGCGCTTTCCTCCAGAGCGGTAGCAGCAGTGTCACGCAGTCCGCCGCGTGGATCAAAGGATCTATGGTTTTCCCTCGAGTCTTTCCCACGAGGCTTTCCCACGAGGCTTTCCCACAGGGCTGTCCCACGTGCACACGTGGTGGGAGTCCATCCTCGGCTTGAACGTCAAGGCAGTGCAGGGAAAACAGGTTCCTCTGGAATGGACTGACACATCTGGGGGACTCTTGGAATGGTGGCACGACCCTGGAGTTCCTCTCGCCTTTCCTGTGGAGAGCGCCTCCTCTTCAGATGCGACGAGAACGCCGGGAATTCTTTCCCTACGAAACAGGGAAAGGATCCCTCATCTCGAGCTAGGAGGCGGAAACGGGGCTCCCCTGGATGTGTGCGGGACCCACGTGCTTCCTCTCGAGTGGAGATGGGTATGTCGGGGATCTTCTTGAGTTGCAGCAAGGGTGTGAAGGACCCTTTGGAAGTTCCAGTGGTTAGACATGATTAGCCTCCAGAAGCCTCAGTGGAAATGGGCCTCATCTCGCCTGGAGTTCAAAACCTCCTGGATTTTCTCGAGTTGCGGCAGATGCTCTCGACTTACGACGGGGACCTCAGGGACCCGCTCTGGTGGCCTCAGGAAAGGCCAGTCCCCATGCGAGTTCCTCGGGGTCGTCTCGGGATTCCTCTCCCGTCGATGCCGGGGCCTAAGACCTTGTGTGGAGTCGGGGCCGGAACCTGAGGATTCCTCTCCAGTGCTGACATGGATCTTGGGGTACTTCTGGAGTCTCCCCAGGGGAGTCAGTCCTCGTCTCGAATGCGGGCATGCATCTGCGCTTTCCTCCAGAGCGGTAGCAGCAGTGTCACGCAGTCCGCCGCGTGGATCAAAGGATCTATGGTTTTCCCTCGAGTCTTTCCCACGAGGCTTTCCCACGAGGCTTTTCCACAGGGCTGTCCCACGTGCACACGTGGTGGGAGTCGATCCTCGGCTTGAACGTCAAGGCAGTGCAGGGAAAACAGGTTCCTCTGGAATGGACTGACACATCTGGGGGACTCTTGGCATGGTGGCACGACCCTGGAGTTCCTCTCGCCTTTCCTGTGGGGAGCGCCTCCTCTTGAGATGCGACGGGAACGCCGGGAATTCTTTCCCTACGAAACAGGGAAAGGATCCCTCATCTCGAGGTAGGAGGCGGAAACGGGGCTCCCCTGGATGTGTGCGGGACCCCACGTGCTTCCTCTCGAGTGAAGACGGGTATGTCGGGGAACTTCTTGAGTTGCAGCAAGGGTGTGAAGGACCCTTTGGAAGTTCCAGTGGTTAGATGTGATTGGCCTCGAGAAGCATCAGCGGAAATGGGCCTCATCTCGCCTGGAGGGCAAAACCTCCTGGATTTTCTCGAGTTGCGGCAGGTGCTCTCGACTTACGACGGGGACCTCAGGGACCCGCTCTGGTGGCCTCAGGAAAGGCCAGTCCCCATGCGAGTTCCTCGGGGGCCTCTCGGGATTCCTCTCCCGTCAATGCCGGGGCCTAAGACCTTGTGTGGAGTCGGGGCCGGAACCTGAGGATTCCTCTCCAGTGCTGACATGGATCTTGGGGTACTTCTGGAGTCTCCCCAGGGGAGTCAGTCCTCGTCTCGAATGCGGGCATGCACTTGCGCTTTCCTCCAGAGCGGTAGCAGCAGTGTCACGCAGTCCGCCGCGTGGATCAAAGGATCTATGGTTTTCCCTCGAGTCTTTCCCACGAGGCTTTCCCACGAGGCTTTCCCACAGGGCTGTCCCACGTGCACACGTGGTGGGAGTCGATCCTCGGCTTGAACGTCAAGGCAGTGCAGGGAAAACAGGTTCCTCTGGAATGGACTGACACATCTGGGGGACTCTTGGAATGGTGGCACGACCCTGGAGTTCCTCTCACCTTTCCTGTGGAGAGCGCCTCCTCTTGAGATGCGACGAGAACGCCGGGAATTCTTTCCTTACGAAACAGGGAAAGGATCCCTCATCTCGAGCTAGGAGGCGGAAACGGGGCTCCCCTGGATGTGTGCGGGACACCACGTGCTTCCTCTCGAGTGGAGACGGGTATGTCGGGGAACTTCTTGAGTTGCAGCAAGGGTGTGAAGGACCCTTTGGAAGTTCCAGTGGTTAGATGTGATTGGCCTCGAGAAGCCTCAGCGGAAATGGGCCTCATCTCGCCTGGAGGGCAAAACCTCCTGGATTTTCTCGAGTTGCGGCAGGTGCTCTCGACTTACGACGGGGACCTCAGGGACGCGCTCTGGTGGCCTCAGGAAAGGCCAGTCCCCATGCGAGTTCCTCGGGGGCGTCTCGGGATTCCTCTCCCGTCGATGCCGGGGCCTAAGACCTTGTGTGGAGTCGGGGCCGGAACCTGAGGATTCCTCTCCAGTGCTGACATGGATCTTGGGGTACTTCTGGAGTCTCCCCAGGGGAGTCAGTCCTCGTCTCGAATGCGGGCATGCACTTGCGCTTTCCTCCAGAGCGGTAGCAGCAGTGTCACGCAGTCCGCCGCGTGGATCAAAGGATCTATGGTTTTCCCTCGAGTCTTTCCCACGAGGCTTTCCCACGAGGCTTTTCCACAGGGCTGTCCCACGTGCACACGTGGTGGGAGTCGATCCTCGGCTTCAACGTTAAGGCAGTGCAGGGAAAACAGGTTCCTCTGGAATGGACTGACACATCTGGGGGACTCTTGGAATGGTGGCATGACCCTGGAGTTCCTCTCGCCTTTCCTGTGGAGAGCGCCTCCTCTTGAGATGCGACGGGAACGCCGGGAATTCTTTCCCTACGAAACAGGGAAAGGATCTCTCATCTCGAGCTAGGAGGCGGAAACGGGGCTCCCCTGGATGTGTGCGGGACACCACGTGCTTCCTCTCGAGTGGAGACGGATATGTCGGGGAACTTCTTGAGTTGCAGCAATGGTGTGAAGGACCCTTTGGAAGTTCCAGTGGTTAGATGTGATTGGCCTCGAGAAGCCTCAGCGGAAATGGGCCTCATCTCGCCTGGAGGGCAAAACCTCCTGGATTTTCTCGCGTTGCGGCAGGTGCTCTAGACTTACGACGGGGACCTCAGGGACCCGCTCTTGTGGCCTCAGGAAAGGCCAGTCCCCATGCGAGTTCCTCGGGGCCCTCTCGGGATTCCTCTCCCGTCGATGCCGGGGCCTAAGACCTTGTGTGGAGTCGGGGCCGGAACCTGAGGATTCCTCTCCTGTGCTGACATGGATCTTGGGGTACTTCTGGAGTCTCCCCAGGGGAGTCAGTCCTCGTCTCGAATGCGGGCATGCACCTGCGCTTTCCTCCAGAGCGGTAGCAGCAGTGTCACGCAGTCCGCCCCGTGGATCAAAGGATCTATGGTTTTCCCTCGAGTCTTTCCCACGAGGCTTTCCCACGAGGCTTTTCCACAGGGCTGTCCCACGTGCACACGTGGTGGGAGTCGATCCTCGGCTTGAACGTCAAGGCAGTGCAGGGAAAACAGGTTCCTCTGGAATGGACTGACACATCTGGGGGACTCTTGGAATGGTGGCACGACCCTGGAGTTCCTCTCGCCTTTCCTGTGGGGAGCGCCTCCTCTTGAGATGCGACGGGAACGCCGGGAATTCTTTCCCTACGAAACAGGGAAAGGATCCCTCATCTCGAGGTAGGAGGCGGAAACGGGGCTCCCCTGGATGTGTGCGGGACCCCACGTGCTTCCTCTCGAGTGGAGACGGGTATGTCGGGGAACTTCTTGAGTTGCAGCAAGGGTGTGAAGGACCCTTTGGAAGTTCCAGTGGTTAGATGTGATTGGCCTCGAGAAGCCTCAGCGGAAATGGGCCTCATCTGGCCTGGAGGGCAAAACCTCCTGGATTTTCTCGAGTTGCGGCAGGTGCTCTCGACTTACGACGGGGACCTCAGGGACCCGCTCTGGTGGCCTCAGGAAAGGCCAGTCCCCATGCGAGTTCCCCGGGGGCCTCTCGGGATTCCTCTCCCTTCGATGCCGGGGCCTAAGACCTTGTGTGGAGTCGGGGCCGGAACCTGAGGATTCCTCTCCAGTGCTGACATGGATCTTGGGGTACTTCTGGAGTCTCCCCAGGGGAGTCAGTCCTCGTCTCGAATGCGGGCATGCACTTGCGCTTTCCTCCAGAGCGGTAGCAGCAGTGTCACGCAGTCCGTCGCGTGGATCAAAGGATCTATGGTTTTCCCTCGAGTCTTTCCCACGAGGCTTTCCCACGAGGCTTTCCCACAGGGCTGTCCCAAGTGCACACGTGGTGGGAGAAGATCCTCGGCTTGAACGTCACGGCAGTGCAGGGAAAACAGGTTCCTCTGGAATGGACTGACACATCTGGGGGACTCTTGGCATGGTGTCTCGACCCTGGAGTTCCTCTCGCCTTTCCTGTGGAAAGCGCCTCCTCTTGAGATGCGACGGGAACGCCGGGAATTCTTTCCCTACGAAACAGGGAAAGGATCCCTCATCTCGAGCTAGGAGGCGGAAACGGGGCTCCCCTGGATGTGTGCGGGACCCCACGTGCTTCCTCTCGAGTGGAGACGGGTATGTCGGGGAACTTCTTGAGTTGCAGCAAGGGTGTGAAGGACCCTTTGGAAGTTCCAGTGGTTAGATGTGATTGGCCTCGAGAAGCCTCAGCGGAAATGGGCCTCATCTCGCCTGGAGGGCAAAACCTCCTGGATTTTCTCGAGTTACGGCAGGTGCTCTCGACTTACGACGGGGACCTCAGGGACGCGCTCTGGTGGCCTCAGGAAAGGCCAGTCCCCATGCGAGTTCCTCGGGGGCCTATCGGGATTCCTCTCCCGTCGATGCCGGGGCCTAATACCTTGTGTGGAGTCGGGGCCGGAACCTGAGGATTCCTCTCCAGTGCTGACATGGATCTTGGGGTACTTCTGGAGTCTCCCCAGGGGAGTCAGTCCTCGTCTCGAATGCGGGCATGCACTTGCGCTTTCCTCCAGAGCGGTAGCAGCAGTGTCACGCAGTCCGCCGCGTGGATCAAAGGATCTATGGTTTTCCCTCGAGTCTTTCCCACGAGGCTTTCCCACGAGGCTTTTCCACAGGGCTGTCCCACGTGCACACGTGGTGGGAGTCGATCCTCGGCTTGAACGTCAAGGCAGTGCAGGGAAAACAGTTTCCTCTGGAATGGACTGACACATCTGGGGGACTCTTGGAATGGTGTCACGACCCTGGAGTTCCTCTCGCCTTTCCTGTGGAGAGCGCCTCCTCTTGAGATGCGACGGGAACGCCGGGAATTCTTTCCCTACGAAACAGGGAAAGGATCTCTCATCTCGAGCTAGGAGGCGGAAACGGGGCTCCCCTGGATGTGTGCGGGACACCACGTGCTTCCTCTCGAGTGGAGACGGATATGTCGGGGAACTTCTTGAGTTGCAGCAAGGGTGTGAAGGACCCTTTGGAAGTTCCAGTGGTTAGATGTGATTGGCCTCGAGAAGCCTCAGCGGAAATGGGCCTCATCTCGCCTGGAGGGCAAAACCTCCTGGATTTTCTCGAGTTGCGGCAGGTGCTCTAGACTTACGACGGGGACCTCAGGGACCCGCTCTGGTGGCCTCAGGAAAGGCCAGTCCCCATGCGAGTTCCTCGGGGCCCTCTCGGGATTCCTCTCCCGTCGATGCCGGGGCCTAAGACCTTGTGTGGAGTCGGGGCCGGAACCTGAGGATTCCTCTCCTGTGCTGACATGGATCTTGGGGTAATTCTGGAGTCTCCCCAGGGGAGTCAGTCCTCGTCTCGAATGCGGGCATGCACTTGCGCTTTCCTCCAGAGCGGTAGCAGCAGTGTCACGCAGTCCGCCGCGTGGATCAAAGGATCTATGGTTTTCCCTAGAGTCTTTCCCACGAGGCTTTCCCCCGAGGCTTTCCCACAGGGCTGTCCCAGGTGCACACGTGTTGGGAGTCGATCCTCGGCTTGAACGTCAAGGCAGTGCAGGGAAAACAGGTTCCTCTGGAATGGACTGACACATCTGGGGGACTCTTGGAATGGTGTCTCGACCCTGGAGTTCCTCTCGCCTTTCCTGTGGAGAGCGCCTCCTCTTGAGATGCGACGGGAACGCCGGGAATTCTTTCCCTACGAAACAGGGAAAGGATCCCTCATCTCGAGCTAGGAGGCGGAAACGGGGCTCCCCTGGATGTGTGCGGGACCCCACGTGCTTCCTCTCGAGTGGAGACGGGTATGTCGGGGAACTTCTTGAGTTGCAGCAATGGTGTGAAGGACCCTTTGGAAGTTCCAGTGGTTAGATGTGATTGGCCTCGAGAAGCCTCAGAGGAAATGGGCCTCATCTCGCCTGGAGGGCAAAACCTCCTGGATTTTCTCGAGTTGCGGAAGGTGCTCTCGACTTACGACGAAGACCTCAGGGAACCGCTCTGGTGGCCTCAGGAAAGGCCAGTCCCCATACGAGTTCCTCGGGGGCCTCTCGGGATTCCTCTCCCGTCGATGCCAGGGCCTAAGACCTTGTGTGGAGTCGGGGCCGGAACCTGAGGATTCCTCTCCAGTGCTGACATGGATCTTGGGGTACTTCTGGAGTCTCCCCAGGGGAGTCAGTCCTCGTCTCGAATGCGGGCATGCACTTGCGCTTTCCTCCAGAGCGGTAGCAGCAGTGTCACGCAGTCCGCCGCTTGGATCAAAGGATCTATGGTTTTCCCTCGAGTCTTTCCCACGAGGCTTTCCCACGAGGCTTTACCACAGGGCTGTCCCACGTGCACACGTGGTGGGAGTCGATCCTCGGCTTGAACATCAAGGCAGTGCAGGGAAAACAGGTTCCTCTGGAATGGACTGACACATCTGGGGGACTCTTGGAATGGTGGCACGACCCTGGAGTTCCTCTCGCCTTTCCTGTGGAGAGCGCCTCCTCTTGAGATGCGACGGGAACGCCGGGAATTCTTTCCCTACGAAACAGGGAAAGGATCCCTCATCTCGAGCTAGGAGGCGGAAACGGGGCTCCCCTGGATGTGTGCGGGACACCATGTGCTTCCTCTCGAGTGGAGACGGGTATGTCGGGGAACTTCTTGAGTTGCAGCAAGGGTGTGAAGGACCCTTTGGAAGTTCCAGTGGTTAGATGTGATTGGCCTCGAGAAGCCTCAGCGGAAATGGACCTCATCTCGCCTGGAGGGCAAAACCTCCTGGATTTTCTCGAGTTGAGGCAGGTGCTCTCGACTTACGACGGGGACCTCAGGGACCCGCTCTGGTGGCCTCAGGAAAGGCCAGTCCCCATGCGAGTTCCTCGGGGGCCTATCGGGATTCCTCTCCCGTCGATGCCGGGGCCTAAGACCTTGTGTGGAGTCGGGGCCGGAACCTGAGGATTCCTCTCCAGTGCTGACATGGATCTTGGGGTACTTCTGGAGTCTCCCCAGGGGAGTCAGTCCTCGTCTCGAATGCGGGCATGCACTTGCGCTTTCCTCCAGAGCGGTAGCAGCAGTGTCACGCAGTCCGCCGCGTGGATCAAAGGATCTATGGTTTTCCCTCGAGTCTTTCCCACGAGGCTTTCCCACGAGGCTTTCCCACAGGGCTGTCCCACGTGCACACGTGGTGGGAGTCGATCCTCGGCTTGAACGTCAAGGCAGTGCAGGGAAAACAGGTTCCTCTGGAATGGGCTGACACATCTGGGGGACTCTTGAAATGGTGGCACGACCCTGGAGTTCCTCTCGCCTTTCCTGTGGAGATCGCCTCCTCTTGAGATGCGACGGGAACGCCGGGAATTCTTTCCCTACGAAACAGGGAAAGGATCCCTCATCTCGAGCTAGGAGGCGGAAACGGGGCTCCCCTGGATGTGTGCGGGACCCCACGTGTTTACTCTCGAGTAGAGACGGGTATGTCGGGGAACTTCTTGAGTTGCAGCAATGGTGTGAAGGACCCTTTGGAAGTTCCAGTGGTTAGATGTGATTGGCCTCGAGAAGCCTCAGAGGAAATGGGCCTCATCTCGCCTGGAGGGCAAAACCTCCTGGATTTTCTCGAGTTGCGGCAGGTGCTCTCGACTTACGACGAGGACCTCAGGGAACCGCTCTGGTGGCCTCAGGAAAGGCCAGTCCCCATACGAGTTCCTCGGGGGCCTCTCGGGATTCCTCTCCCGTCGATGCCGGGGCCTAAGACCTTGTGTGGAGTCGGGGCCGGAACCTGAGGATTCCTCTCCAGTGCTGACATGGATCTTGGGGTACTTCTGGAGTCTCCCCAGGGGAGTCAGTCCTCGTCTCGAATGCGGGCATGCACTTGCGCTTTCCTCCAGAGCGGTAGCAGCAGTGTCACGCAGTCCGCCGCGTGGGTCAAAGGATCTATGGTTTTCCCTCGAGTCTTTCCCACGAGGCTTTCCCACGAGGCTTTCCCACAGGGCTGTCCCACGTGCACACGTGGTGGGAGTCGATCCTCGGCTTGAACGTCAAGGCAGTGCAGGGAAAACAGGTTCCTCTGGAATGGACTGACACATCTGGGGGACTCTTGGAATGGTGGCACGACCCTGGAGTTCCTCTCGCCTTTCCTGTGGAGAGCGCCTCCTCTTGAGATGCGACGGGAACGCCGGGAATTCTTTCCCTACGAAACAGGGAAAGGATCCCTCATCTCGAGCTAGGAGGCGGAAACGGGGCTCCCCTGGATGTGTGCGGGACACCACGTGCTTCCTCTCGAGTGGAGACGGGTATGTCGGGGAACTTCTTGAGTTGCAGCAAGGGTGTGAAGGACCCTTTGGAAGTTCCAGTGGTTAGACGTGATTAGCGTCGAGAAGCCTCAGCGGAAATGGGCCTCATCTCGCCTGGAGGGCAAAACCTCCTGGATTTTCTCGAGTTGCGGCAGGTGCTCTAGACTTACGACGGGGACCTCAGGGACCCGCTCTGGTGGCCTCAGGAAAGGCCAGTCCCCATGCGAGTTCCTCGGGGGCGTCTCGGGATTCCTCTCCCTTCGATGCCGGGGCCTAAGACCTTGTGTGGAGTCGGGGCCGGAACCTGAGGATTCCTCTCCAGTGCTGACATGGATCTTGGGGTACTTCTGGAGTCTCCCCAGGGGAGTCAGTCCTCGTCTCGAATGCGGACATGCACTTGCGCTTTCCTCCAGAGCCGTAGCAGCAGTGTCACGCAGTCCGCCGCGTGGATCAAAGGATCTATGGTTTTCCCTCGAGTCTTTCCCACGAGGCTTTCCCACGAGGCTTTCCCACAGGGCTGTCCCACGTGCACACGTGGTGGGAGTCGATCTTCGGCTTGAACGTCAAGGCAGTGCAGGGAAAACAGGTTCCTCTGGAATGGACTGACACATCTGGGGGACTCTTGGAATGGTGGCACGACCCTGGAGTTCCTCTCGCCTTTCCTGTGGAGAGCGCCTCCTCTTCAGATGCGACGAGATCGCCGGGAATTCTTTCCCTATCAAACAGGGAAAGGATCCCTCATCTCGAGCTAGGAGGCGGAAACGGGGCTCCCCTGGATGTGTGCGGGACCCACGTGCTTCCTCTCGAGTGGAGACGGGTATGTCGGGGAACTTCTTGAGTTGCAGCAAGGGTGTGAAGGACCCTTTGGAAGTTCCAGTGGTTAGACATGATTAGCCTCGAGAAGCCTCAGTGGAAATGGGCCTCATCTCGCCTGGAGGGCAAAACCTCCTGGATTTTCACGAGTTGCGGCAGGTGCTCTAGACTTACGACGGGGACCTCAGGGACCCGCTCTGGTGGCCTCAGGAAAGGCCAGTCCCCATGCGAGTTCCTCGGGGCCCTCTCGGGATTCCTCTCCCGTCGATGCCAGGGCCTAAGGCCTTGTGTGGAGTCGGGGCGGGAACCTGAGGATTCCTCTCCAGTGCTGACATGGATCTTGGGGTACTTCTGGAGTCTCCCCAGGGGAGTCAGTCCTCGTCTCGAATGCGGGCATGCACTTGCGCTTTCCTCCAGAGCGGTAGCAGCAGTGTCACGCAGTCCGCCGCGTGGATCAAAGGATCTATGGTTTTCCCTCGAGTCTTTCCCACGAGGCTTTCCCACGAGGCTTTCCCACAGGGCTGTCCCACGTGCACACGTGGTGGGAGTCGATCCTCGGCTTGAACGTCAAGGCAGTGCAGGGAAAACAGGTTCCTCTGGAATGGACTGACACATCTGGGGGAGTCTTGGAATGGTGGCAGGACCCTGAAGTTCCTCTCGCCTTTCCTGTGGAGAGCGCCTCCTCTTGAGATGCGACGGGAACGCCGGGAATTCTTTCCCTACGAAACAGGGAAAGGATCCCTCATCTCGAGCTAGGAGGCGGAAACGGGGCTCCCCTGAATGTGTGCGGGACCCCACGTGCTTCCTCTCGAGTGGAGACGGGTATGTCGGGGAACTTCTTGAGTTGCAGCAATGGTGTGAAGGACCCTTTGGAAGTTCCAGTGGTTAGATGTGATTGGCCTCGAGAAGCCTCAGAGGAAATGGGCCTCATCTCGCCTGGAGGGCAAAACCTCCTGGATTTTCTCGAGTTGCGGAAGGTGCTCTCGACTTACGACGGGGACCTCAGGGACCCGCTCTGGTGGCCTCAGGAAAGGCCAGTCCCCATACGAGTTCCTCGGGGGCCTCTCGGGATTCCTCTCCCGTCGATGCCGGGGCCTAAGACCTTGTGTGGAGTCGGGGCCGGAACCTGAGGATTCCTCTCCAGTGCTGACATGGATCTTGGGGTACTTCTGGAGTCTCCCCAGGGGAGTCAGTCCTCGTCTCGAATGCGGGCATGCACTTGCGCTTTCCTCCAGAGCGGTAGCAGCAGTGTCACGCAGGCCGCCGCGTGGATCAAAGGATCTATGGTTTTCCCTCGAGTCTTTCCCACGAGGCTTTCCCACGAGGCGTTCCCACAGGGCTGTCCCACGTGCACACGTGGTGGGAGTCGATCCTCGGCTTGAACTTCAAGGCAGTGCAGGGAAAACAGGTTCCTCTGGAATGGGCTGACACATCTGGGGGACTCTTGAAATGGTGGCATTACCCTGGAGTTCCTCTCGCCTTTCCTGTGGAGAGCGCCTCCTCTTGAGATGCGACGGGAACGCCGGGAATTCTTTCCCTACGAAACAGGGAAAGGATCCCTCATCTCGAGCTAGGAGGCGGAAACGGGGCTCCCCTGGATGTGTGCGGGACACCACGTGCTTCCTCTCGGGTGGAGACGGGTATGTCGGGGAACTTCTTGAGTTGCAGCAAGGGTGTGAAGGACCCTTTGGAAGTTCCAGTGGTTAGATGTGATTGGCCTCGAGAAGCCTCAGCGGAAATGGGCCTCATCTCGCCTGGAGGGCAAAACCTCCTGGATTTTCTCGAGTTGCGGCAGGTGCTCTCGACTTACGACGGGGACCTCAGGGACCCGCTCTGGTGGCCTCAGGAAAGGCCAGTCCCCATGCGAGTTCCTCGGGGGCCTCTCGGGATTCCTCTCCCGTCGATGCCGGGGCCTAAGACCTTGTGTGGAGTCGGGGCGGGAACCTGAGGATTCCTCTCCAGTGCTGACATGGATCTTGGGGTACTTCTGGAGTCTCCCCAGGGGAGTCAGTCCTCGTCTCGAATGCGGGCATGCACTTGCGCTTTCCTCCAGAGCGGTAGCAGCAGTGTCACGCAGTCCGCCGCGTGGATCAAAGGATCTATGGTTTTCCCTCGAGTCTTTCCCACGAGGCTTTCCCACGAGGCTTTCCCACAGGGCTGTCCCAAGTGCACACGTGGTGGGAGTCGATCCTCGGCTTGAACGTCAAGGCAGTGCAGGGAAAACAGGTTCCTCTGGAATGGACTGACACATCTGGGGGACTCTTGGAATGGTGTCTCGACCCTGGAGTTCCTCTCGCCTTTCCTGTGGAAAGCGCCTCCTCTTGAGATGCGATGGGAACGCCGGGAATTCTTTCCCTACGAAACAGGGAAAGGATCCCTCATCTCGAGCTAGGAGGCGGAAACGGGGCTCCCCTGGATGTGTGCGGGACCCCACGTGCTTCCTCTCGAGTGGAGACGGGTATGTCGGGGAACTTCTTGAGTTGCAGCAAGGGTGTGAAGGACCCTTTGGAAGTTCCAGTGGTTAGATGTGATTGGCCTCGAGAAGCCTCAGCGGAAATGGGCCTCATCTCGCCTGGAGGGCAAAACCTCCTGGATTTTCTCGAGTTGCGGCAGGTGCTCTCGACTTACGACGGGGACCTCAGGGACCCGCTCTGGTGGCCTCAGGAAAGGCCAGTCCCCATGCGAGTTCCTCGGGGGCCTCTCGGGATTCCTCTCCCGTCGATGCCGGGGCCTAAGACCTTGTGTGGAGTCGGGGCCGGAACCTGAGGATTCCTCTCCAGTGCTGACATGGATCTTGGGGTACTTCTGGAGTCTCCCCAGGGGAGTCAGTCCTCGTCTCGAATGCGGGCATGCACTTGCGCTTTCCTCCAGAGCGGTAGCAGCAGTGTCACGCAGTCCGCCGCGTGGATCAAAGGATCTATGGTTTTCCCTCGAGTCTTTCCCACGAGGCTTTCCCACGAGGCTTTCCCACAGGGCTGTCCCACGTGCACACGTGGTGGGAGTCCATCCTCGGCTTGAACGTCAAGGCAGTGCAGGGAAAACAGGTTCCTCTGGAATGGACTGACACATCTGGGGGACTCTTGGAATGGTGGCACGACCCTGGAGTTCCTCTCGCCTTTCCTGTGGAGAGCGCCTCCTCTTCAGATGCGACGAGAACGCCGGGAATTCTTTCCCTACGAAACAGGGAAAGGATCCCTCATCTCGAGCTAGGAGGCGGAAACGGGGCTCCCCTGGATGTGTGCGGGACCCACGTGCTTCCTCTCGAGTGGAGATGGGTATGTCGGGGATCTTCTTGAGTTGCAGCAAGGGTGTGAAGGACCCTTTGGAAGTTCCAGTGGTTAGACATGATTAGCCTCCAGAAGCCTCAGTGGAAATGGGCCTCATCTCGCCTGGAGTTCAAAACCTCCTGGATTTTCTCGAGTTGCGGCAGATGCTCTCGACTTACGACGGGGACCTCAGGGACCCGCTCTGGTGGCCTCAGGAAAGGACAGTCCCCATGCGAGTTCCTCGGGGTCGTCTCGGGATTCCTCTCCCGTCGATGCCGGGGCCTAAGACCTTGTGTGGAGTCGGGGCCGGAACCTGAGGATTCCTCTCCAGTGCTGACATGGATCTTGGGGTACTTCTGGAGTCTCCCCAGGGGAGTCAGTCCTCGTCTCGAATGCGGGCATGCATCTGCGCTTTCCTCCAGAGCGGTAGCAGCAGTGTCACGCAGTCCGCCGCGTGGATCAAAGGATCTATGGTTTTCCCTCGAGTCTTTCCCACGAGGCTTTCCCACGAGGCTTTTCCACAGGGCTGTCCCACGTGCACACGTGGTGGGAGTCGATCCTCGGCTTGAACGTCAAGGCAGTGCAGGGAAAACAGGTTCCTCTGGAATGGACTGACACATCTGGGGGACTCTTGGAATGGTGGCACGACCCTGGAGTTCCTCTCGCCTTTCCTGTGGGGAGCGCCTCCTCTTGAGATGCGACGGGAACGCCGGGAATTCTTTCCCTACGAAACAGGGAAAGGATCCCTCATCTCGAGGTAGGAGGCGGAAACGGGGCTCCCCTGGATGTGTGCGGGACCCCACGTGCTTCCTCTCGAGTGGAGACGGGTATGTCGGGGAACTTCTTGAGTTGCAGCAAGGGTGTGAAGGACCCTTTGGAAGTTCCAGTGGTTAGATGTGATTGGTCTCGAGAAGCCTCAGCGGAAATGGGCCTCATCTGGCCTGGAGGGCAAAACCTCCTGGATTTTCTCGAGTTGCGGCAGGTGCTCTCGACTTACGACGGGGACCTCAGGGACCCGCTCTGGTGGCCTCAGGAAAGGCCAGTCCCCATGCGAGTTCCCCGGGGGCCTCTCGGGATTCCTCTCCCGTCGATGCCGGGGCCTAAGACCTTGTGTGGAGTCGGGGCCGGAACCTGAGGATTCCTCTCCAGTGCTGACATGGATCTTGGGGTACTTCTGGAGTCTCCCCAGGGGAGTCAGTCCTCGTCTCGAATGTGGGCATGCACTTGCGCTTTCCTCCAGAGCGGTAGCAGCAGTGTCACGCAGTCCGTCGCGTGGATCAAAGGATCTATGGTTTTCCCTCGAGTCTTTCCCACGAGGCTTTCCCACGAGGCTTTCCCACAGGGCTGTCCCAAGTGCACACGTGGTGGGAGAAGATCCTCGGCTTGAACGTCACGGCAGTGCAGGGAAAACAGTTTCCTCTGGAATGGACTGACACATCTGGGGGACTCTTGGCATGGTGTCTCGACCCTGGAGTTCCTCTCGCCTTTCCTGTGGAAAGCGCCTCCTCTTGAGATGCGACGGGAACGCCGGGAATTCTTTCCCTACGAAACAGGGAAAGGATCCCTCATCTCGAGCTAGGAGGCGGAAACGGGGCTCCCCTGGATGTGTGCGGGACCCCACGTGCTTCCTCTCGAGTGAAGACGGGTATGTCGGGGAACTTCTTGAGTTGCAGCAAGGGTGTGAAGGACCCTTTGGAAGTTCCAGTGGTTAGATGTGATTGGCCTCGAGAAGCATCAGCGGAAATGGGCCTCATCTCGCCTGGAGGGCAAAACCTCCTGGATTTTCTCGAGTTGCGGCAGGTGCTCTCGACTTACGACGGGGACCTCAGGGACCCGCTCTGGTGGCCTCAGGAAAGGCCAGTCCCCATGCGAGTTCCTCGGGGGCCTCTCGGGATTCCTCTCCCGTCAATGCCGGGGCCTAAGACCTTGTGTGGAGTCGGGGCCGGAACCTGAGGATTCCTCTCCAGTGCTGACATGGATCTTGGGGTACTTCTGGAGTCTCCCCAGGGGAGTCAGTCCTCGTCTCGAATGCGGGCATGCACTTGCGCTTTCCTCCAGAGCGGTAGCAGCAGTGTCACGCAGTCCGCCGCGTGGATCAAAGGATCTATGGTTTTCCCTCGAGTCTTTCCCACGAGGCTTTCCCACGAGGCTTTCCCACAGGGCTGTCCCACGTGCACACGTGGTGGGAGTCGATCCTCGGCTTGAACGTCAAGGCAGTGCAGGGAAAACAGGTTCCTCTGGAATGGACTGACACATCTGGGGGACTCTTGGAATGGTGGCACGACCCTGGAGTTCCTCTCACCTTTCCTGTGGAGAGCGCCTCCTCTTGAGATGCGACGAGAACGCCGGGAATTCTTTCCTTACGAAACAGGGAAAGGATCCCTCATCTCGAGCTAGGAGGCGGAAACGGGGCTCCCCTGGATGTGTGCGGGACACCACGTGCTTCCTCTCGAGTGGAGACGGGTATGTCGGGGAACTTCTTGAGTTGCAGCAAGGGTGTGAAGGACCCTTTGGAAGTTCCAGTGGTTAGATGTGATTGGCCTCGAGAAGCCTCAGCGGAAATGGGCCTCATCTCGCCTGGAGGGCAAAACCTCCTGGATTTTCTCGAGTTGCGGCAGGTGCTCTCGACTTACGACGGGGACCTCAGGGACGCGCTCTGGTGGCCTCAGGAAAGGCCAGTCCCCATGCGAGTTCCTCGGGGGCGTCTCGGGATTCCTCTCCCGTCGATGCCGGGGCCTAAGACCTTGTGTGGAGTCGGGGCCGGAACCTGAGGATTCCTCTCCAGTGCTGACATGGATCTTGGGGTACTTCTGGAGTCTCCCCAGGGGAGTCAGTCCTCGTCTCGAATGCGGGCATGCACTTGCGCTTTCCTCCAGAGCGGTAGCAGCAGTGTCACGCAGTCCGCCGCGTGGATCAAAGGATCTATGGTTTTCCCTCGAGTCTTTCCCACGAGGCTTTCCCACGAGGCTTTTCCACAGGGCTGTCCCACGTGCACACGTGGTGGGAGTCGATCCTCGGCTTCAACGTTAAGGCAGTGCAGGGAAAACAGGTTCCTCTGGAATGGACTGACACATCTGGGGGACTCTTGGAATGGTGGCATGACCCTGGAGTTCCTCTCGCCTTTCCTGTGGAGAGCGCCTCCTCTTGAGATGCGACGGGAACGCCGGGAATTCTTTCCCTACGAAACAGGGAAAGGATCTCTCATCTCGAGCTAGGAGGCGGAAACGGGGCTCCCCTGGATGTGTGCGGGACACCACGTGCTTCCTCTCGAGTGGAGACGGATATGTCGGGGAACTTCTTGAGTTGCAGCAAGGGTGTGAAGGACCCTTTGGAAGTTCCAGTGGTTAGATGTGATTGGCCTCGAGAAGCCTCAGCGGAAATGGGCCTCATCTCGCCTGGAGGGCAAAACCTCCTGGATTTTCTCGCGTTGCGGCAGGTGCTCTAGACTTACGACGGGGACCTCAGGGACCCGCTCTTGTGGCCTCAGGAAAGGCCAGTCCCCATGCGAGTTCCTCGGGGCCCTCTCGGGATTCCTCTCCCGTCGATGCCGGGGCCTAAGACCTTGTGTGGAGTCGGGGCCGGAACCTGAGGATTCCTCTCCTGTGCTGACATGGATCTTGGGGTACTTCTGGAGTCTCCCCAGGGGAGTCAGTCCTCGTCTCGAATGCGGGCATGCACCTGCGCTTTCCTCCAGAGCGGTAGCAGCAGTGTCACGCAGTCCGCCGCGTGGATCAAAGGATCTATGGTTTTCCCTCGAGTCTTTCCCACGAGGCTTTCCCACGAGGCTTTTCCACAGGGCTGTCCCACGTGCACACGTGGTGGGAGTCGATCCTCGGCTTGAACGTCAAGGCAGTGCAGGGAAAACAGGTTCCTCTGGAATGGACTGACACATCTGGGGGACTCTTGGAATGGTGGCACGACCCTGGAGTTCCTCTCGCCTTTCCTGTGGGGAGCGCCTCCTCTTGAGATGCGACGGGAACGCCGGGAATTCTTTCCCTACGAAACAGGGAAAGGATCCCTCATCTCGAGGTAGGAGGCGGAAACGGGGCTCCCCTGGATGTGTGCGGGACCCCACGTGCTTCCTCTCGAGTGGAGACGGGTATGTCGGGGAACTTCTTGAGTTGCAGCAAGGGTGTGAAGGACCCTTTGGAAGTTCCAGTGGTTAGATGTGATTGGCCTCGAGAAGCCTCAGCGGAAATGGGCCTCATCTGGCCTGGAGGGCAAAACCTCCTGGATTTTCTCGAGTTGCGGCAGGTGCTCTCGACTTACGACGGGGACCTCAGGGACCCGCTCTGGTGGCCTCAGGAAAGGCCAGTCCCCATGCGAGTTCCCCGGGGGCCTCTCGGGATTCCTCTCCCTTCGATGCCGGGGCCTAAGACCTTGTGTGGAGTCGGGGCCGGAACCTGAGGATTCCTCTCCAGTGCTGACATGGATCTTGGGGTACTTCTGGAGTCTCCCCAGGGGAGTCAGTCCTCGTCTCGAATGCGGGCATGCACTTGCGCTTTCCTCCAGAGCGGTAGCAGCAGTGTCACGCAGTCCGTCGCGTGGATCAAAGGATCTATGGTTTTCCCTCGAGTCTTTCCCACGAGGCTTTCCCACGAGGCTTTCCCACAGGGCTGTCCCAAGTGCACACGTGGTGGGAGAAGATCCTCGGCTTGAACGTCACGGCAGTGCAGGGAAAACAGGTTCCTCTGGAATGGACTGACACATCTGGGGGACTCTTGGCATGGTGTCTCGACCCTGGAGTTCCTCTCGCCTTTCCTGTGGAAAGCGCCTCCTCTTGAGATGCGACGGGAACGCCGGGAATTCTTTCCCTACGAAACAGGGAAAGGATCCCTCATCTCGAGCTAGGAGGCGGAAACGGGGCTCCCCTGGATGTGTGCGGGACCCCACGTGCTTCCTCTCGAGTGGAGACGGGTATGTCGGGGAACTTCTTGAGTTGCAGCAAGGGTGTGAAGGACCCTTTGGAAGTTCCAGTGGTTAGATGTGATTGGCCTCGAGAAGCCTCAGCGGAAATGGGCCTCATCTCGCCTGGAGGGCAAAACCTCCTGGATTTTCTCGAGTTACGGCAGGTGCTCTCGACTTACGACGGGGACCTCAGGGACGCGCTCTGGTGGCCTCAGGAAAGGCCAGTCCCCATGCGAGTTCCTCGGGGGCCTATCGGGATTCCTCTCCCGTCGATGCCGGGGCCTAATACCTTGTGTGGAGTCGGGGCCGGAACCTGAGGATTCCTCTCCAGTGCTGACATGGATCTTGGGGTACTTCTGGAGTCTCCCCAGGGGAGTCAGTCCTCGTCTCGAATGCGGGCATGCACTTGCGCTTTCCTCCAGAGCGGTAGCAGCAGTGTCACGCAGTCCGCCGCGTGGATCAAAGGATCTATGGTTTTCCCTCGAGTCTTTCCCACGAGGCTTTCCCACGAGGCTTTTCCACAGGGCTGTCCCACGTGCACACGTGGTGGGAGTCGATCCTCGGCTTGAACGTCAAGGCAGTGCAGGGAAAACAGGTTCCTCTGGAATGGACTGACACATCTGGGGGACTCTTGGAATGGTGTCACGACCCTGGAGTTCCTCTCGCCTTTCCTGTGGAGAGCGCCTCCTCTTGAGATGCGACGGGAACGCCGGGAATTCTTTCCCTACGAAACAGGGAAAGGATCTCTCATCTCGAGCTAGGAGGCGGAAACGGGGCTCCCCTGGATGTGTGCGGGACACCACGTGCTTCCTCTCGAGTGGAGACGGATATGTCGGGGAACTTCTTGAGTTGCAGCAAGGGTGTGAAGGACCCTTTGGAAGTTCCAGTGGTTAGATGTGATTGGCCTCGAGAAGCCTCAGCGGAAATGGGCCTCATCTCGCCTGGAGGGCAAAACCTCCTGGATTTTCTCGAGTTGCGGCAGGTGCTCTAGACTTACGACGGGGACCTCAGGGACCCGCTCTGGTGGCCTCAGGAAAGGCCAGTCCCCATGCGAGTTCCTCGGGGCCCTCTCGGGATTCCTCTCCCGTCGATGCCGGGGCCTAAGACCTTGTGTGGAGTCGGGGCCGGAACCTGAGGATTCCTCTCCTGTGCTGACATGGATCTTGGGGTAATTCTGGAGTCTCCCCAGGGGAGTCAGTCCTCGTCTCGAATGCGGGCATGCACTTGCGCTTTCCTCCAGAGCGGTAGCAGCAGTGTCACGCAGTCCGCCGCGTGGATCAAAGGATCTATGGTTTTCCCTAGAGTCTTTCCCACGAGGCTTTCCCCCGAGGCTTTCCCACAGGGCTGTCCCAGGTGCACACGAGTTGGGAGTCGATCCTCGGCTTGAACGTCAAGGCAGTGCAGGGAAAACAGGTTCCTCTGGAATGGACTGACACATCTGGGGGACTCTTGGAATGGTGTCTCGACCCTGGAGTTCCTCTCGCCTTTCCTGTGGAGAGCGCCTCCTCTTGAGATGCGACGGGAACGCCGGGAATTCTTTCCCTACGAAACAGGGAAAGGATCCCTCATCTCGAGCTAGGAGGCGGAAACGGGGCTCCCCTGGATGTGTGCGGGACCCCACGTGCTTCCTCTCGAGTGGAGACGGGTATGTCGGGGAACTTCTTGAGTTGCAGCAATGGTGTGAAGGACCCTTTGGAAGTTCCAGTGGTTAGATGTGATTGGCCTCGAGAAGCCTCAGAGGAAATGGGCCTCATCTCGCCTGGAGGGCAAAACCTCCTGGATTTTCTCGAGTTGCGGAAGGTGCTCTCGACTTACGACGAAGACCTCAGGGAACCGCTCTGGTGGCCTCAGGAAAGGCCAGTCCCCATACGAGTTCCTCGGGGGCCTCTCGGGATTCCTCTCCCGTCGATGCCAGGGCCTAAGACCTTGTGTGGAGTCGGGGCCGGAACCTGAGGATTCCTCTCCAGTGCTGACATGGATCTTGGGGTACTTCTGGAGTCTCCCCAGGGGAGTCAGTCCTCGTCTCGAATGCGGGCATGCACTTGCGCTTTCCTCCAGAGCGGTAGCAGCAGTGCCACGCAGTCCGCCGCTTGGATCAAAGGATCTATGGTTTTCCCTCGAGTCTTTCCCACGAGGCTTTCCCACGAGGCTTTCCCACAGGGCTGTCCCACGTGCACACGTGGTGGGAGTCGATCCTCGGCTTGAACGTCAAGGCAGTGCAGGGAAAACAGGTTCCTCTGGAATGGACTGACACATCTGGGGGACTCTTGGAATGGTGGCACGACCCTGGAGTTCCTCTCGCCTTTCCTGTGGAGAGCGCCTCCTCTTGAGATGCGACGGGAACGCCGGGAATTCTTTCCCTACGAAACAGGGAAAGGATCCCTCATCTCGAGCTAGGAGGCGGAAACGGGGCTCCCCTGGATGTGTGCGGGACACCATGTGCTTCCTCTCGAGTGGAGACGGGTATGTCGGGGAACTTCTTGAGTTGCAGCAAGGGTGTGAAGGACCCTTTGGAAGTTCCAGTGGTTAGATGTGATTGGCCTCGAGAAGCCTCAGCGGAAATGGACCTCATCTCGCCTGGAGGGCAAAACCTCCTGGATTTTCTCGAGTTGAGGCAGGTGCTCTCGACTTACGACGGGGACCTCAGGGACCCGCTCTGGTGGCCTCAGGAAAGGCCAGTCCCCATGCGAGTTCCTCGGGGGCCTCTCGGGATTCCTCTCCCGTCGATGCTGGGGCCTAAGACCTTGTGTGCAGTCGGGGCCGGAACCTGAGGATTCCTCTCCAGTGCTGACATGGATCTTGGGGTACTTCTGGAGTCTCCCCAGGGGAGACAGTCCTCGTCTCGAATGCGGGCATGCACTTGCGCTTTCCTCCAGAGCGGTAGCAGCAGTGTCACGCAGTCCGCCGCGTGGATCAAAGGATCTATGGCTTTCCCTCGAGTCTTTCCCACGAGGCTTTCCCACGAGGCTTTCCCACAGGGCTGTCCCAAGTGCACACGTGGTGGGAGAAGATCCTCGGCTTGAACGTCAAGGCAGTGCAGGGAAAACAGGTTCCTCTGGAATGGACTGACACATCTGGGGGACTCTTGGAATGGTGTCACGACCCTGGAGTTCCTGTCGCCTTTCCTGTGGAGAGCGCCTCCTCTTGAGATGCGACGGGAACGCCGGGAATTCTTTCCCTACGAAACAGGGAAAGGATCCCTCATCTCGAGCTAGGAGGCGGAAACGGGGCTCACCTGGATGTATGCGGGACCCCACGTGCTTCCTCTCGTGTGGAGACGGGTATGTCGGGGAACTTCTTGAGTTGCAGCAATGGTGTGAAGGACCCTTTGGAAGTTCCAGTGGTTAGATGTGATTGGCCTCGAGAAGCCTCAGCGGAAATGGGCCTCATCTCGCCTGGAGGGCAAAACCTCCTGGATTTTCTCGAGTTGCGGCAGGTGCTCTCGACTTACGACGGGGACCTCAGGGACCCGCTCTGGTGGCCTCAGGAAAGGCCAGTCCCCATGCGAGTTCCTCGGGGGCCTCTCGGGATTCCTCTCCCGTCGATGCCGGGGCCTAAGACCTTGTGTGGAGTCGGGGCCGGAACCTGAGGATTCCTCTCCAGTGCTGACATGGATCTTGGGGTACTTCTGGAGTCTCCCCAGGGGAGTCAGTCCTCGTCTCGAATGCGGGCATGCACTTGCGCTTTCCTCCAGAGCGGTAGCAGCAGTGTCACGCAGTCCGCCGCCTGGATCAAAGGATCTATGGTTTTCCCTCGAGTCTTTCCCAGGAGGCTTTCCCAGGAGGCTTTCCCACAGGGCTGTCCCACGTGCACACGTGGTGGGAGTCGATCCTCGGCTTGAACGTCAAGGCAGTGCAGGGAAAACAGGTTCCTCTGGAATGGACTGACACATCTGGGGGACTCTTGGAATGGTGTCACGACCCTGAAGTTCCTCTCGCCTTTCCTGTGGAGAGCGCCTCCTCTTGAGATGCGACGGGAACGCCGGGAATTCTTTCCCTACGAAACAGGGAAAGGATCCCTCATCTCGAGCTAGGAGGCGGAAACGGGGCTCCCCTGGATGTGTGCGGGACCCCACGTGCTTCCTCTCGAGTGGAGACGGGTATGTCGGGGAACTTCTTGAGTTGCAGCAAGGGTGTGAAGGACCCTTTGGAAGTTCCAGTGGTTAGATGTGATTGGCCTCGAGAAGCCTCAGCGGAAATGGGCCTCATCTGGCCTGGAGGGCAAAACCTCCTGGATTTTCTCGAGTTGCGGCAGGTGCTCTCGACTTACGACGGGGACCTCAGGGACCCGCTCTGGTGGCCTCAGGAAAGGCCAGTCCCCATGCGAGTTCCTCGGGGGCCTCTCGGGATTCCTCTCCCGTCGATGCCGGGGCCTAAGACATTGTGTGAAGTCGGGGCCGGAACCTGAGGATTCCTCTCCAGTGCTGACATGGATCTTGGGGTACTTCTGGAGTCTCCCCAGGGGAGTCAGTCCTCGTCTCGAATGCGGGCATGCACTTACGCTTTCCTCCAGAGCGGTAGCAGCAGTGTCACGCAGTCCGCCGCGTGGATCAAAGGATCTATGGTTTTCCCTCGAGTCTTTCCCACGAGGCTTTCCCACGAGGCTTTCCCACAGGGCTGTCCCAAGTGCACACGTGGTGGGAGAAGATCCTCGGCTTGAACGTCAAGGCAGTGCAGGGAAAACAGGTTCCTCTGGAATGGACTGACACATCTGGGGGACTCTCGGAATGGTGTCTCGACCCTGGAGTTCCTCTCGCCTTTCCTGTGGAAAGCGCCTCCTCTTGAGATGCGACGGGAACGCCGGGAATTCTTTCCCTACGAAACAGGGAAAGGATCCCTCATCTCGAGCTAGGAGGCGGAAACGGGGCTCCCCTGGATGTGTGCGGGACCCCACGTGCTTCCTCTCGAGTGAAGACGGGTATGTCGGGGAACTTCTTGAGTTGCAGCAAGGGTGTGAAGGACCCTTTGGAAGTTCCAGTGGTTAGATGTGATTGGCCTCGAGAAGCCTCAGCGGAAATGGGCCTCATCTCGCCTGGAGGGCAAAACCGCCTGGATTTTCTCGAGTTGCGGCAGGTGCTCTCGACTTACGACGGGGACCTCAGGGACCCGCTCTGGTGTCCTCAGGAAAGGCCAGTCCCCATGAGAGTTCCTCGGGGGCCTCTCGGGATTCCTCTCCCGTCGATGCCGGGGCCTAAGACCTTGTGTGGAGTCGGGGCCGGAACCTGAGGATTCCTCTCCAGTGCTGACATGGATCTTGGGGTACTTCTGGAGTCTCCCCAGGGGAGTCAGTCCTCGTCTCGAATGCGGGCATGCACCTGCGCTTTCCTCCAGAGCGGTAGCAGCAGTGTCACGCAGTCCGCCGCGTGGATCAAAGGATCTATGGTTTTCCCTCGAGTCTTTCCCACGAGGCTTTCCCACGAGGCTTTTCCACAGGGCTGTCCCACGTGCACACGTGGTGGGAGTCGATCCTCGGCTTGAACGTCAAGGCAGTGCAGGGAAAACAGGTTCCTCTGGAATGGACTGACACATCTGGGGGACTCTTGGAATGGTGGCACGACCCTGGAGTTCCTCTCGCCTTTCCTGTGGGGAGCGCCTCCTCTTGAGATGCGACGGGAACGCCGGGAATTCTTTCCCTACGAAACAGGGAAAGGATCCCTCATCTCGAGGTAGGAGGCGGAAACGGGGCTCCCCTGGATGTGTGCGGGACCCCACGTGCTTCCTCTCGAGTGGAGACGGGTATGTCGGGGAACTTCTTGAGTTGCAGCAAGGGTGTGAAGGACCCTTTGGAAGTTCCAGTGGTTAGATGTGATTGGCCTCGAGAAGCCTCAGCGGAAATGGGCCTCATCTGGCCTGGAGGGCAAAACCTCCTGGATTTTCTCGAGTTGCGGCAGGTGCTCTCGACTTACGACGGGGACCTCAGGGACCCGCTCTGGTGGCCTCAGGAAAGGCCAGTCCCCATGCGAGTTCCCCGGGGGCCTCTCGGGATTCCTCTCCCTTCGATGCCGGGGCCTAAGACCTTGTGTGGAGTCGGGGCCGGAACCTGAGGATTCCTCTCCAGTGCTGACATGGATCTTGGGGTACTTCTGGAGTCTCCCCAGGGGAGTCAGTCCTCGTCTCGAATGCGGGCATGCACTTGCGCTTTCCTCCAGAGCGGTAGCAGCAGTGTCACGCAGTCCGTCGCGTGGATCAAAGGATCTATGGTTTTCCCTCGAGTCTTTCCCACGAGGCTTTCCCACGAGGCTTTCCCACAGGGCTGTCCCAAGTGCACACGTGGTGGGAGAAGATCCTCGGCTTGAACGTCACGGCAGTGCAGGGAAAACAGGTTCCTCTGGAATGGACTGACACATCTGGGGGACTCTTGGCATGGTGTCTCGACCCTGGAGTTCCTCTCGCCTTTCCTGTGGAAAGCGCCTCCTCTTGAGATGCGACGGGAACGCCGGGAATTCTTTCCCTACGAAACAGGGAAAGGATCCCTCATCTCGAGCTAGGAGGCGGAAACGGGGCTCCCCTGGATGTGTGCGGGACCCCACGTGCTTCCTCTCGAGTGGAGACGGGTATGTCGGGGAACTTCTTGAGTTGCAGCAAGGGTGTGAAGGACCCTTTGGAAGTTCCAGTGGTTAGATGTGATTGGCCTCGAGAAGCCTCAGCGGAAATGGGCCTCATCTCGCCTGGAGGGCAAAACCTCCTGGATTTTCTCGAGTTACGGCAGGTGCTCTCGACTTACGACGGGGACCTCAGGGACGCGCTCTGGTGGCCTCAGGAAAGGCCAGTCCCCATGCGAGTTCCTCGGGGGCCTATCGGGATTCCTCTCCCGTCGATGCCGGGGCCTAATACCTTGTGTGGAGTCGGGGCCGGAACCTGAGGATTCCTCTCCAGTGCTGACATGGATCTTGGGGTACTTCTGGAGTCTCCCCAGGGGAGTCAGTCCTCGTCTCGAATGCGGGCATGCACTTGCGCTTTCCTCCAGAGCGGTAGCAGCAGTGTCACGCAGTCCGCCGCGTGGATCAAAGGATCTATGGTTTTCCCTCGAGTCTTTCCCACGAGGCTTTCCCACGAGGCTTTTCCACAGGGCTGTCCCACGTGCACACGTGGTGGGAGTCGATCCTCGGCTTGAACGTCAAGGCAGTGCAGGGAAAACAGGTTCCTCTGGAATGGACTGACACATCTGGGGGACTCTTGGAATGGTGTCACGACCCTGGAGTTCCTCTCGCCTTTCCTGTGGAGAGCGCCTCCTCTTGAGATGCGACGGGAACGCCGGGAATTCTTTCCCTACGAAACAGGGAAAGGATCTCTCATCTCGAGCTAGGAGGCGGAAACGGGGCTCCCCTGGATGTGTGCGGGACACCACGTGCTTCCTCTCGAGTGGAGACGGATATGTCGGGGAACTTCTTGAGTTGCAGCAAGGGTGTGAAGGACCCTTTGGAAGTTCCAGTGGTTAGATGTGATTGGCCTCGAGAAGCCTCAGCGGAAATGGGCCTCATCTCGCCTGGAGGGCAAAACCTCCTGGATTTTCTCGAGTTGCGGCAGGTGCTCTAGACTTACGACGGGGACCTCAGGGACCCGCTCTGGTGGCCTCAGGAAAGGCCAGTCCCCATGCGAGTTCCTCGGGGCCCTCTCGGGATTCCTCTCCCGTCGATGCCGGGGCCTAAGACCTTGTGTGGAGTCGGGGCCGGAACCTGAGGATTCCTCTCCTGTGCTGACATGGATCTTGGGGTACTTCTGGAGTCTCCCCAGGGGAGTCAGTCCTCGTCTCGAATGCGGGCATGCACTTGCGCTTTCCTCCAGAGCGGTAGCAGCAGTGTCACGCAGTCCGCCGCGTGGATCAAAGGATCTATGGTTTTCCCTAGAGTCTTTCCCACGAGGCTTTCCCCCGAGGCTTTCCCACAGGGCTGTCCCAGGTGCACACGAGTTGGGAGTCGATCCTCGGCTTGAACGTCAAGGCAGTGCAGGGAAAACAGGTTCCTCTGGAATGGACTGACACATCTGGGGGACTCTTGGAATGGTGTCTCGACCCTGGAGTTCCTCTCGCCTTTCCTGTGGAGAGCGCCTCCTCTTGAGATGCGACGGGAACGCCGGGAATTCTTTCCCTACGAAACAGGGAAAGGATCCCTCATCTCGAGCTAGGAGGCGGAAACGGGGCTCCCCTGGATGTGTGCGGGACCCCACGTGCTTCCTCTCGAGTGGAGACGGGTATGTCGGGGAACTTCTTGAGTTGCAGCAATGGTGTGAAGGACCCTTTGGAAGTTCCAGTGGTTAGATGTGATTGGCCTCGAGAAGCCTCAGAGGAAATGGGCCTCATCTCGCCTGGAGGGCAAAACCTCCTGGATTTTCTCGAGTTGCGGAAGGTGCTCTCGACTTACGACGAAGACCTCAGGGAACCGCTCTGGTGGCCTCAGGAAAGGCCAGTCCCCATACGAGTTCCTCGGGGGCCTCTCGGGATTCCTCTCCCGTCGATGCCAGGGCCTAAGACCTTGTGTGGAGTCGGGGCCGGAACCTGAGGATTCCTCTCCAGTGCTGACATGGATCTTGGGGTACTTCTGGAGTCTCCCCAGGGGAGTCAGTCCTCGTCTCGAATGCGGGCATGCACTTGCGCTTTCCTCCAGAGCGGTAGCAGCAGTGTCACGCAGTCCGCCGCTTGGATCAAAGGATCTATGGTTTTCCCTCGAGTCTTTCCCACGAGGCTTTCCCACGAGGCTTTCCCACAGGGCTGTCCCACGTGCACACGTGGTGGGAGTCGATCCTCGGCTTGAACGTCAAGGCAGTGCAGGGAAAACAGGTTCCTCTGGAATGGACTGACACATCTGGGGGACTCTTGGAATGGTGGCACGACCCTGGAGTTCCTCTCGCCTTTCCTGTGGAGAGCGCCTCCTCTTGAGATGCGACGGGAACGCCGGGAATTCTTTCCCTACGAAACAGGGAAAGGATCCCTCATCTCGAGCTAGGAGGCGGAAACGGGGCTCCCCTGGATGTGTGCGGGACACCATGTGCTTCCTCTCGAGTGGAGACGGGTATGTCGGGGAACTTCTTGAGTTGCAGCAAGGGTGTGAAGGACCCTTTGGAAGTTCCAGTGGTTAGATGTGATTGGCCTCGAGAAGCCTCAGCGGAAATGGACCTCATCTCGCCTGGAGGGCAAAACCTCCTGGATTTTCTCGAGTTGAGGCAGGTGCTCTCGACTTACGACGGGGACCTCAGGGACCCGCTCTGGTGGCCTCAGGAAAGGCCAGTCCCCATGCGAGTTCCTCGGGGGCCTCTCGGGATTCCTCTCCCGTCGATGCTGGGGCCTAAGACCTTGTGTGCAGTCGGGGCCGGAACCTGAGGATTCCTCTCCAGTGCTGACATGGATCTTGGGGTACTTCTGGAGTCTCCCCAGGGGCGTCAGTCCTCGTCTCGAATGCGGGCATGCACTTGCGCTTTCCTCCAGAGCGGTAGCAGCAGTGTCACGCAGTCCGCCGCGTGGATCAAAGGATCTATGGTTTTCCCTCGAGTCTTTCCCACGAGGCTTTCCCACGAGGCTTTCCCACAGGGCTGTCCCAAGTGCACACGTGGTGGGAGAAGATCCTCGGCTTGAACGTCAAGGCAGTGCAGGGAAAACAGGTTCCTCTGGAATGGACTGACACATCTGGGGGACTCTTGGAATGGTGTCACGACCCTGGAGTTCCTGTCGCCTTTCCTGTGGAGAGCGCCTCCTCTTGAGATGCGACGGGAACGCCGGGAATTCTTTCCCTACGAAACAGGGAAAGGATCCCTCATCTCGAGCTAGGAGGCGGAAACGGGGCTCACCTGGATGTATGCGGGACCCCACGTGCTTCCTCTCGTGTGGAGACGGGTATGTCGGGGAACTTCTTGAGTTGCAGCAATGGTGTGAAGGACCCTTTGGAAGTTCCAGTGGTTAGATGTGATTGGCCTCGAGAAGCCTCAGCGGAAATGGGCCTCATCTCGCCTGGAGGGCAAAACCTCCTGGATTTTCTCGAGTTGCGGCAGGTGCTCTCGACTTACGACGGGGACCTCAGGGACCCGCTCTGGTGGCCTCAGGAAAGGCCAGTCCCCATGCGAGTTCCTCGGGGGCCTCTCGGGATTCCTCTCCCGTCGATGCCGGGGCCTAAGACCTTGTGTGGAGTCGGGGCCGGAACCTGAGGATTCCTCTCCAGTGCTGACATGGATCTTGGGGTACTTCTGGAGTCTCCCCAGGGGAGTCAGTCCTCGTCTCGAATGCGGGCATGCACTTGCGCTTTCCTCCAGAGCGGTAGCAGCAGTGTCACGCAGTCCGCCGCCTGGATCAAAGGATCTATGGTTTTCCCTCGAGTCTTTCCCAGGAGGCTTTCCCAGGAGGCTTTCCCACAGGGCTGTCCCACGTGCACACGTGGTGGGAGTCGATCCTCGGCTTGAACGTCAAGGCAGTGCAGGGAAAACAGGTTCCTCTGGAATGGACTGACACATCTGGGGGACTCTTGGAATGGTGTCACGACCCTGAAGTTCCTCTCGCCTTTCCTGTGGAGAGCGCCTCCTCTTGAGATGCGACGGGAACGCCGGGAATTCTTTCCCTACGAAACAGGGAAAGGATCCCTCATCTCGAGCTAGGAGGCGGAAACGGGGCTCCCCTGGATGTGTGCGGGACCCCACGTGCTTCCTCTCGAGTGGAGACGGGTATGTCGGGGAACTTCTTGAGTTGCAGCAAGGGTGTGAAGGACCCTTTGGAAGTTCCAGTGGTTAGATGTGATTGGCCTCGAGAAGCCTCAGCGGAAATGGGCCTCATCTGGCCTGGAGGGCAAAACCTCCTGGATTTTCTCGAGTTGCGGCAGGTGCTCTCGACTTACGACGGGGACCTCAGGGACCCGCTCTGGTGGCCTCAGGAAAGGCCAGTCCCCATGCGAGTTCCTCGGGGGCCTCTCGGGATTCCTCTCCCGTCGATGCCGGGGCCTAAGACATTGTGTGAAGTCGGGGCCGGAACCTGAGGATTCCTCTCCAGTGCTGACATGGATCTTGGGGTACTTCTGGAGTCTCCCCAGGGGAGTCAGTCCTCGTCTCGAATGCGGGCATGCACTTACGCTTTCCTCCAGAGCGGTAGCAGCAGTGTCACGCAGTCCGCCGCGTGGATCAAAGGATCTATGGTTTTCCCTCGAGTCTTTCCCACGAGGCTTTCCCACGAGGCTTTCCCACAGGGCTGTCCCAAGTGCACACGTGGTGGGAGAAGATCCTCGGCTTGAACGTCAAGGCAGTGCAGGGAAAACAGGTTCCTCTGGAATGGACTGACACATCTGGGGGACTCTCGGAATGGTGTCTCGACCCTGGAGTTCCTCTCGCCTTTCCTGTGGAAAGCGCCTCCTCTTGAGATGCGACGGGAACGCCGGGAATTCTTTCCCTACGAAACAGGGAAAGGATCCCTCATCTCGAGCTAGGAGGCGGAAACGGGGCTCCCCTGGATGTGTGCGGGACCCCACGTGCTTCCTCTCGAGTGAAGACGGGTATGTCGGGGAACTTCTTGAGTTGCAGCAAGGGTGTGAAGGACCCTTTGGAAGTTCCAGTGGTTAGATGTGATTGGCCTCGCGAAGCCTCAGCGGAAATGGGCCTCATCTCGCCTGGAGGGCAAAACCTCCTGGATTTTCTCGAGTTGCGGCAGGTGCTCTCGACTTACGACGGGGACCTCAGGGACCCGCTCTGGTGGCCTCAGGAAAGGCCAGTCCCCATGCGAGTTCCTCGGGGGCCTCTCGGGATTCCTCTCCCGTCGATGCCGGGGCCTAAGACGTTGTGTGGAGTCGGGGCCGGAACCTGAGGATTCCTCTCCAGTGCTGACATGGATCTTGGGGTACTTCTGGAGTCTCCCCAGGGGAGTCAGTCCTCGTCTCGAATGCGGGCATGCACTTGCGCTTTCCTCCAGAGCGGTAGCAGCAGTGTCACGCAGTCCGCCGCGTGGATCAAAGGATCTATGTTTTTCCCTCGAGTCTTTCCCACGAGGCTTTCCCACGAGGCTTTCCCACAGGGCTGTCCCACGTGCACACGTGGTGGGAGTCGATCCTCGGCTTGAACGTCAAGGCAGTGCAGGGAAAACAGGTTCCTCTGGAATGGACTGACACATCTGGGGGACTCTTGGAATGGTGTCTCGACCCTGGAGTTCCTCTCGCCTTTCCTGTGGAGAGCGCCTCCTCTTGAGATGCGACGGGAACGCCGGGAATTCTTTCCCTACGAAACAGGGAAAGGATCCCTCATCTCGAGCTTGGAGGCGGAAACGGGGCTCCCCTGGATGTGTGCGGGACCCCACGTGTTTCCTCTCGAGTGGAGACGGGTATGTCGGGGAACTTCTTGAGTTGCAGCAAGGGTGTGAAGGACCCTTTGGAAGTTCCAGTGGTTAGATGTGATTGGCCTCGCGAAGCCTCAGCGGAAATGGGCCTCATCTCGCCTGGAGGGCAAAACCTCCTGGATTTTCTCGAGTTGCGGCAGGTGTTCTCGACTTACGACGGGGACCTCAGGGACCCGCTCTGGTGGCCTCAGGAAAGGCCAGTCCCCATGCGAGTTCCTCGGGGCCCTCTCGGGATACCTCTCCCGTCGATGCCGGGGCCTAATACCTTGTGTGGAGTCGGGGCCGGAACCTGAGGATTCCTCTCCAGTGGTGACATAGATCTTGGGGGACTTCTGGAGTCTCCCCAGGGGTGTCAGTCCTCGTCTCGAATGTGGGCATGCACTTGCGCTTTCCTTCAGAGCAGTAGCAGCAGTGTCACGCAGTCCGCCGCGTGGATCAAAGGATCTATGGTTTTCCCTCGAGTCTTTCCACGAGGCTTTCCCACGAGGCTTTCCCACAGGGCTGTCCCACGTGCACACGTGGTGGGAGTCGATCCTCGGCTTGAACGTCAAGGCAGTGCAGGGAAAACAGGTTCCCCTGGAATGGACTGACACATCTGGGGGACTCTTGGAATGGTGTCACGACCCTGGAGTACCTCTCGCCTTTCCTGTGGAGAGCGCCTCCTTTTGAGATGCGACGAGAAAACCGGGAATTCTTTCCCTACGAAACAGGGAAAGGATCCCTCATCTCGAGCTAGGAGGCGGAAACGGGGCTCCCCTCGATGTGTGCGGGACCCCACGTGCTTCATCTCGAGTGGAGACGGGTATGTCGGGGAACTTATTGAGTTGCAGCAAGGGTGTGAAGGACCCTTTGGAAGTTCCAGTGGTTAGACGTGATTGGCCTCGAGAAGCCTCAGCGGAAATGGGCCTCATCTCGCCTGGAGGGCAAAACCTCCTGGATTTTCTCGAGTTGCGGCAGGTGCTCTCGACTTACGACGGGGACCTCAGGGAACCGCTCTGGTGGCCTCAGGAAAGGCCAGTCCCCATGCGAGTTCCTCGGGGGCGTCTCGGGATTCCTCTCCCGTCGATGCCGGGGCCTAAGACCTTGTGTGGAGTCGGGGCGGGAACCTGAGGATTCCTCTCCAGTGCTGACATGGATCTTGGGGTACTTCTGGAGTCTCCCCAGGGGAGTCAGTCCTCGTCTCGAATGCGGGCATGCACTTGCGCTTTCCTCCAGAGCGGTAGCAGCAGTGTCACGCAGTCCGCCGCGTAGATCAAAGGATCTATGGTTTTCCCTCGAGTCTTTCCCACGAGGCTTTCCCACGAGGCTTTCCCACAGGGCTGTCCCACGTGCACACGTGGTGGGAGTCGATCCTCGGCTTGAACGTCATGGCAGTGCAGGGAAAACAGGTTCCTCTGGAATGGACTGACACATCTGGGGGACTCTTGGAATGGTGTCTCGACCCTGGAGTTCCTCTCGCCTTTCCTGTGGAGAGCGCCTCCTCTTGAGATGCGACGGGAACGCCGGGAATTCTTTCCCTACGAAACAGGGAAAGGATCCCTCATCTCGAGCTAGGAGGCGGAAACGGGGCTCCCCTGGATGTGTGCGGGACCCACGTGCTTCCTCTCGAGTGGAGACGGGTATGTCGGGGAACTTCTTGAGTTGCAGCAAGGGTGTGAAGGACCCTTTGGAAGTTCCAGTGGTTAGACGTGATTAGCCTCGAGAAGCCTCAGCGGAAATGGGCCTCATCTCGCCTGGAGGGCAAAACCGCCTGGATTTTCTCGAGTTGCGGAGGGTGATCTCGACTTACGACGGGGACCTCAGGGACCCGCTCTGGTGGCCTCAGGAAAGGCCAGTCCCCATGCGAGTTCCTCGGGGGCCTCTCGGGATTCCTCTCCCGTCGATGGCGGGGCCTAAGACCTTGTGTGGAGTCGGGGCCGGAACCTGAGGATTCCTCTCCAGTGCTGACATGGATCTTGGGGTACTTCTGGAGTCTCCCCAGGGGAGTCAGTCCTCGTCTCGAATGCGGGCATGCACTTGCGCTTTCCTCCAGAGCGGTAGCAGCAGTGTCACGCAGTCCGCCGCGTGGATCAAAGGATCTATGGTTTTCCCTCGAGTCTTTCCCACGAGGCTTTCCCACGAGGCTTTCCCACAGGGCTGTCCCACGTGCACACGTGGTGGGAGTCGATCCTCGGCTTGAACGTCAAGGCAGTGCAGGGAAAACAGTTTCCTCTGGAATGGACTGACACATCTGGGGGACTCTTGGAATGGTGGCATGACCCTGGAGATCCTCTCGCCTTTCCTGTGGAGAGCGCCTCCTCTTGAGATGCGACGGGAACGCCGGGAATTCTTTCCCTACGAAACAGGGAAAGGATCCCTCATCTCGAGCTAGGAGGCAGAAACGGGGCTCCCCTGGATGTGTGCGGGACACCACGTGCTTCCTCTCGAGTGGAGACGGGTATGTCGGGGAACTTCTTGAGTTGCAGCAAGGGTGTGAAGGACCCTTTGAAAGTTCCAGTGGATAGATGTGATTGGCCTCGAGAAGCCTCAGCAGAAATGGGCCTCATCTCGCCTGGAGGGCAAAACCTCCTGGATTTTCTCGAGTTGCGGCAGGTGCTCTCGACTTATGACGGGGACCTCAGGGACCCGCTCTGGTGGCCTCAGGAAAGGCCAGTCCCCATGCGAGTTCCTCGGGGGCCTCTCGGGATTCCTCTCCCGTCGATGCCGGGGCCTAAGACCTTGTGTGGAGTCGGGGCCGGAACCTGAGGATTCCTCTCCAGTGCTGACATGGATCTTGGGGTACTTCTGGAGTCTCCCCAGGGGAGTCAGTCCTCGTTTCGAATGCGGGCATGCACTTGCGCTTTCCTCCAGAACGGTAGCAGCAGTGTCACGCAGTCCGCCGCGTGGATCAAAGGATCTATGGTTTTCCCTCGAGTCTTTCCCACGAGGCTTTCCCACGAGGCTTTACCACAGGGCTGTCCCACGTGCACACGTGGTGGGAGTCGATCCTCGGCTTGAACGTCAAGGCAGTGCAGGGAAAACAGGTTCCTCTGGAATGGACTGACACATCTGGGGAACTCTTGGAATGGTGGCACGACCCTGGAGTTCCTCTCGCCTTTCCTGTGGAGAGCACCTCCTCTTGAGATGCGACGGGAACGCCGGGAATTCTTTCCCTACGAAACAGGGAAAGGATCCCTCATCTCGAGCTAGGAGGCGGAAACGGGGCTACCCTGGATGTGTGTGGGACCCACGTGCTTCCTCTCGAGTGGAGACGGGTATGTCGGGGAACTTCTTGAGTTGCAGCAAGGGTGTGAAGGACCCTTTGGAAGTTCCAGTGGTTAGATGTGATTGGCCTCGAGAAGCCTCAGCGGAAATGGGCCTCATCTCGCCTGAAGGGCAAAACCTCCTGGATTTTCTCGAGTTGCGGCAGGTGCTCTCGACTTACGACGGGGACCTCAAGGACCTGCTCTGGTGGCCTCAGGAAAGGCCAGTCCCCATGCGAGTTCCTCGGGGGCCTCTCGGGATTCCTCTCCCGTCGATGCCGGGGCCTAAGACCTTGTGTGGAGTCGGGGCCGGAACCTGAGGATTCCTCTCCAGTGCTGACATGGATCTTGGGGTATTTCTGGAGTCTCCTCAGGGGATTCAGTCCTCGTCTCGAATGCGGGCATGCACTTGCGCTTTCCTCCAGAGCGGTAGCAGCAGTGTCTCGCAGTCCGCCGCGTGGATCAAAGGATCTATGGTTTTCCCTCGAGTCTTTCCCACGAGGCTTTCCCACGAGGCTTTCCCACAGGGCTGTCCCACGTGCACACGTGGTGGGAGTGGATCCTCGGCTTGAACGTCAAGGCAGTGCAGGGAAAAAAGGTTCCTCTGGAATGGACTGACACATCTGGGGGACTCTTGGAATGGTGTCTCGACCCTGGAGTTCCTCTCGCCTTTCCTGTGGAGAGCGCCTCCTCTTGAGATGCGACGGGAACGCCGGGAATTCTTTCCCTACGAAACAGGGAAAGGATCCCTCATCTCGAGCTAGGAGGCGGAAACGGGGCTCCCCTGGATGTGTGCGGGACCCACGTGCTTCCTCTCGAGTGGAGACGGGTATGTCGGGGAACTTCTTGAGTTGCAGCAAGGGTGTGAAGGACCCTTTGGAAGTTCCAGTGGGTAGACGTGATTAGCCTCGAGAAGCCTCAGCGGAAATGGGCCTCATCTCGCCTGGAGGGCAAAACCGCCTGGATTTTCTCGAGTTGCGGCAGGTGCTCTCGACTTACGACGGGGACCTCAGGGACCCGCTCTGGTGGCCTCAGGAAAGGCCAGTCCCCATGCGAGTTCCTCGGGGGCCTCTCGGGATTCCTCTCCCGTCGATGCCGGGGCCTAAGACCTTGTGTGGAGTCGGGGCCGGAACCTGAGGATTCCTCTCCAGTGCTGACATGGATCTTGGGGTACTTCTGGAGTCTCCCCAGGGGAGTCAGTCCTCGTCTCGAATGCGGGCATGCACTTGCGCTTTCCTCCAGAGCGGTAGCAGCAGTGTCACGCAGTCCGCCGCGTGGATCAAAGGATCTATGGTTTTCCCTCGAGTCTTTCCCAGGAGGCTTTCCCAGGAGGCTTTCCCACAGGGCTGTCCCACGTGCACACGTGGTGGGAGTCGATCCTCGGCTTGAACGTCAAGGCAGTGCAGGGAAAACAGGTTCCTCTGGAATGGACTGACACATCTGGGGGACTCTTGGAATGGTGTCACGACCCTGAAGTTCCTCTCGCCTTTCCTGTGGAGAGCGCCTCCTCTTGAGATGCGACGGGAACGCCGGGAATTCTTTCCCTACGAAACAGGGAAAGGATCCCTCATCTCGAGCTAGGAGGCGGAAACGGGGCTCCCCTGGATGTGTGCGGGACCCCACGTGCTTCCTCTCGAGTGGAGACGGGTATGTCGGGGAACTTCTTGAGTTGCAGCAAGGGTGTGAAGGACCCTTTGGAAGTTCCAGTGGTTAGATGTGATTGGCCTCGAGAAGCCTCAGCGGAAATGGGCCTCATCTCGCCTGGAGGGCAAAACCTCCTGGATTTTCTCGAGTTGCGGCAGGTGCTCTCGACTTACGACGGGGACCTCAGGGACCCGCTCTGGTGGCCTCAGGAAAGGCCAGTCCCCATGCGAGTTCCTCGGGGGCCTCTCGGGATTCCTCTCCCGTCGATGCCGGGGCCTAAGACCTTGTGTGGAGTCGGGGCCGGAACCTGAGGATTCCTCTCCAGTGCTGACATGGATCTTGGGGTACTTCTGGAGTCTCCCCAGGGGAGTCAGTCCTCGTCTCGAATGCGGGCATGCACTTGCGCTTTCCTCCAGAGCGGTAGCAGCAGTGTCACGCAGTCCGCCGCGTGGATCAAAGGATCTATGGTTTTCCCTCGAGTCTTTCCCACGAGGCTTTCCCACGAGGCTTTCCCACAGGGCTGTCCCACGTGCACACGTGGTGGGAGTCGATCCTCGGCTTGAACGTCAAGGCAGTGCAGGGAAAACAGGTTCCTCTGGAATGGACTGACACATCTGGGGGACTCTTGGAATGGTGTCTCGACCCTGGAGTTCCTCTCGCCTTTCCTGTGGAGAGCGCCTCCTCTTGAGATGCGACGGGAACGCCGGGAATTCTTTCCCTACGAAACAGGAAAGGATCCCTCATCTCGAGCTAGGAGGCGGAAACGGGGCTCCCCTGGATGTGTGCGGGAACCCACGTGCTTCCTCTCGAGTGGAGACGGGTATGTCGGGGAACTTCTTGAGTTGCAGCAATGGTGTGAAGGACCCTTTGGAAGTTCCAGTGGTTAGATGTGATTGGCCTCAAGAAGCCTCAGCGGAAATGGGCCTCATCTCGCCTGGAGGGCAAAACCGCCTGGATTTTCTCGAGTTGCGGCAGGTGCTCTCGACTTACGACGGGGACCTCAGGGACCCGCTCTGGTGTCCTCAGGAAAGGCCAGTCCCCATGAGAGTTCCTCGGGGGCCTCTCGGGATTCCTCTCCCGTCGATGCCGGGGCCTAAGACCTTGTGTGGAGTCGGGGCCGGAACCTGAGGATTCCTCTCCAGTGCTGACATGGATCTTGGGGTACTTCTGGAGTCTCCCCAGGGGAGTCAGTCCTCGTCTCGAATGCGGGCATGCACCTGCGCTTTCCTCCAGAGCGGTAGCAGCAGTGTCACGCAGTCCGCCGCGTGGATCAAAGGATATATGGTTTTCCCTCGAGTCTTTCCCACGAGGCTTTCCCACGAGGCTTTTCCACAGGGCTGTCCCACGTGCACACGTGGTGGGAGTCGATCCTCGGCTTGAACGTCAAGGCAGTGCAGGGAAAACAGGTTCCTCTGGAATGGACTGACACATCTGGGGGACTCTTGGAATGGTGCCACGACCCTGGAGTTCCTCTCGCCTTTCCTGTGGGGAGCGCCTCCTCTTGAGATGCGACGGGAACGCCGGGAATTCTTTCCCTACGAAACAGGGAAAGGATCCCTCATCTCGAGCTAGGAGGCGGAAACGGGGCTCCCCTGGATGTGTGCGGGACCCCACGTGCTTCCTCTCGAGTGGAGACGGGTATGTCGGGGAACTTCTTGAGTTGCAGCAAGGGTGTGAAGGACCCTTTGTAAGTTCCAGTGGTTAGATGTGATTGGCCTCGAGAAGCCTCAGCGGAAATGGGCCTCATCTGGCCTGGAGGGCAAAACCTCCTGGATTTTCTCGAGTTGCGGCAGGTGCTTTCGACTTACGACGGGGACCTCAGGGACCCGCTCTGGTGGCCTCAGGAAAGGCCAGTCCCCATGCGAGTTCCTCGGGGGCCTCTCGGGATTCCTCTCCCGTCGATGCCGGGGCCTAAGACATTGTGTGAAGTCGGGGCCGGAACCTGAGGATTCCTCTCCAGTGCTGACATGGATCTTGGGGTACTTCTGGAGTCTCCCCAGGGGAGTCAGTCCTCGTCTCGAATGCGGGCATGCACTTACGCTTTCCTCCAGAGCGGTAGCAGCAGTGTCACGCAGTCCGCCGCGTGGATCAAAGGATCTATGGTTTTCCCTCGAGTCTTTCCCACGAGGCTTTCCCACGAGGCTTTCCCACAGGGCTGTCCCAAGTGCACACGTGGTGGGAGAAGATCCTCGGCTTGAACGTCAAGGCAGTGCAGGGAAAACAGGTTCCTCTGGAATGGACTGACACATCTGGGGGACTCTTGGAATGGTGTCTCGACCCTGGAGTTCCTCTCGCCTTTCCTGTGGAGAGCGCCTCCTCTTGAGATGCGACGGGAACGCCGGGAATTCTTTCCCTACGAAACAGGGAAAGGATCCCTCATCTCGAGCTAGGAGGCGGAAACGGGGCTCCCCTGGATGTGTGCGGGACCCCACGTGCTTCCTCTCGAGTGAAGACGGGTATGTCGGGGAACTTCTTGAGTTGCAGCAAGGGTGTGAAGGACCCTTTGGAAGTTCCAGTGGTTAGATGTGATTGGCCTCGCGAAGCCTCAGCGGAAATGGGCCTCATCTCGCCTGGAGGGCAAAACCTCCTGGATTTTCTCGAGTTGCGGCAGGTGCTCTCGACTTACGACGGGGACCTCAGGGACCCGCTCTGGTGGCCTCAGGAAAGGCCAGTCCCCATGCGAGTTCCTCGGGGGCCTCTCGGGATTCCTCTCCCGTCGATGCCGGGGCCTAAGACGTTGTGTGGAGTCGGGGCCGGAACCTGAGGATTCCTCTCCAGTGCTGACATGGATCTTGGGCTACTTCTGGAGTCTCCCCAGGGGAGTCAGTCCTCGTCTCGAATGCGGGCATGCACTTGCGCTTTCCTCCAGAGCGGTAGCAGCAGTGTCACGCAGTCCGCCGCGTGGATCAAAGGATCTATGTTTTTCCCTCGAGTCTTTCCCACGAGGCTTTCCCACGAGGCTTTCCCACAGGGCTGTCCCACGTGCACACGTGGTGGGAGTCGATCCTCGGCTTGAACGTCAAGGCAGTGCAGGGAAAACAGGTTCCTCTGGAATGGACTGACACATCTGGGGGACTCTTGGAATGGTGTCTCGACCCTGGAGTTCCTCTCGCCTTTCCTGTGGAGAGCGCCTCCTCTTGAGATGCGACGGGAACGCCGGGAATTCTTTCCCTACGAAACAGGGAAAGGATCCCTCATCTCGAGCTTGGAGGCGGAAACGGGGCTCCCCTGGATGTGTGCGGGACCCCACGTGCTTCATCTCGAGTGGAGACGGGTATGTCGGGGAACTTATTGAGTTGCAGCAAGGGTGTGAAGGACCCTTTGGAAGTTCCAGTGGTTAGACGTGATTGGCCTCGAGAAGCCTCAGCGGAAATGGGCCTCATCTCGCCTGGAGGGCAAAACCTCCTGGATTTTCTCGAGTTGCGGCAGGTGCTCTCGACTTACGACGGGGACCTCAGGGAACCGCTCTGGTGGCCTCAGGAAAGGCCAGTCCCCATGCGAGTTCCTCGGGGGCATCTCGGGATTCCTCTCCCGTCGATGCCGGGGCCTAAGACCTTGTGTGGAGTCGGGGCGGGAACCTGAGGATTCCTCTCCAGTGCTGACATGGATCTTGGGGTACTTCTGGAGTCTCCCCAGGGGAGTCAGTCCTCGTCTCGAATGCGGGCATGCACTTGCGCTTTCCTCCAGAGCGGTAGCAGCAGTGTCACGCAGTCCGCCGCGTGGATCAAAGGATCTATGGTTTTCCCTCGAGTCTTTCCCACGAGGCTTTCCCACGAGGCTTTCCCACAGGGCTGTCCCACGTGCACACGTGGTGGGAGTCGATCCTCGGCTTGAACGTCATGGCAGTGCAGGGAAAACAGGTTCCTCTGGAATGGACTGACACATCTGGGGGACTCTTGGAATGGTGTCTCGACCCTGGAGTTCCTCTCGCCTTTCCTGTGGAGAGCGCCTCCTCTTGAGATGCGACGGGAACGCCGGGAATTCTTTCCCTACGAAACAGGGAAAGGATCCCTCATCTCGAGCTAGGAGGCGGAAACGGGGCTCCCCTGGATGTGTGCGGGACCCACGTGCTTCCTCTCGAGTGGAGACGGGTATGTCGGGGAACTTCTTGAGTTGCAGCAAGGGTGTGAAGGACCCTTTGGAAGTTCCAGTGGTTAGACGTGATTAGCCTCGAGAAGCCTCAGCGGAAATGGGCCTCATCTCGCCTGGAGGGCAAAACCGCCTGGATTTTCTCGAGTTGCGGAGGGTGATCTCGACTTACGACGGGGACCTCAGGGACCCGCTCTGGTGGCCTCAGGAAAGGCCAGTCCCCATGCGAGTTCCTCGGGGGCCTCTCGGGATTCCTCTCCCGTCGATGGCGGGGCCTAAGACCTTGTGTGGAGTCGGGGCCGGAACCTGAGGATTCCTATCCAGTGCTGACATGGATCTTGGGGTACTTCTGGAGTCTCCCCAGGGGAGTCAGTCCTCGTCTCGAATGCGGGCATGCACTTGCGCTTTCCTCCAGAGCGGTAGCAGCAGTGTCACGCAGTCCGCCGCGTGGATCAAAGGATCTATGGTTTTCCCTCGAGTCTTTCCCACGAGGCTTTCCCACGAGGCTTTCCCACAGGGCTGTCCCACGTGCACACGTGGTGGGAGTCGATCCTCGGCTTGAACGTCAAGGCAGTGCAGGGAAAACAGTTTCCTCTGGAATGGACTGACACATCTGGGGGACTCTTGGAATGGTGGCATGACCCTGGAGATCCTCTCGCCTTTCCTGTGGAGAGCGCCTCCTCTTGAGATGCGACGGGAACGCCGGGAATTCTTTCCCTACGAAACAGGGAAAGGATCCCTCATCTCGAGCTAGGAGGCAGAAACGGGGCTCCCCTGGATGTGTGCGGGACACCACGTGCTTCCTCTCGAGTGGAGACGGGTATGTCGGGGAACTTCTTGAGTTGCAGCAAGGGTGTGAAGGACCCTTTGAAATTTCCAGTGGATAGATGTGATTGGCCTCGAGAAGCCTCAGCAGAAATGGGCCTCATCTCGCCTGGAGGGCAAAACCTCCTGGATTTTCTCGAGTTGCGGCAGGTGCTCTCGACTTATGACGGGGACCTCAGGGACCCGCTCTGGTGGCCTCAGGAAAGGCCAGTCCCCATGCGAGTTCCTCGGGGGCCTCTCGGGATTCCTCTCCCGTCGATGCCGGGGCCTAAGACCTTGTGTGGAGTCGGGGCCGGAACCTGAGGATTCCTCTCCAGTGCTGACATGGATCTTGGGGTACTTCTGGAGTCTCCCCAGGGGAGTCAGTCCTCGTTTCGAATGCGGGCATGCACTTGCGCTTTCCTCCAGAACGGTAGCAGCAGTGTCACGCAGTCCGCCGCGTGGATCAAAGGATCTATGGTTTTCCCTCGAGTCTTTCCCACGAGGCTTTCCCACGAGGCTTTACCACAGGGCTGTCCCACGTGCACACGTGGTGGGAGTCGATCCTCGGCTTGAACGTCAAGGCAGTGCAGGGAAAACAGGTTCCTCTGGAATGGACTGACACATCTGGGGGACTCTTGGAATGGTGGCATGACCCTGGAGTTCCTCTCGCCTTTCCTGTGGAGAGCGCCTCCTCTTGAGATGCGACGGGAACGCCGGGAATTCTTTCCCTACGAAACAGGGAAAGGATCCCTCATCTTGAGCTAGGAGGCGGAAACGGGGCTCCCCTGGATGTGTGCGGGACCCACGTGCTTCCTCTCGAGTGGAGACGGGTATGTCGGGGAACTTCTTGAGTTGCAGCAAGGGTGTGAAGGACCCTTTGGAAGTTCCAGTGGTTAGACGTGATTAGCCTCGAGAGGCCTCAGCGGAAATGGGCCTCATCTCGCCTGGAGGGCAAAACCTCCTGGATTTTCTCGAGTTGCGGCAGGTGCTCTCGACTTACGACGGGGACCTCAGGGACCCGCTCTGGTGGCCTCAGGAAAGGCCAGTCCCCATGCGAGTTCCTCGGGGGCCTCTCGGGATTCCTCTCCCGTCGATGGCGGGGCCTAAGACCTTGTGTGGAGTCGGGGCCGGAACCTGAGGATTCCTCTCCAGTGCTGACATGGATCTTGGGGTACTTCTGGAGTCTCCCCAGGGGAGTCAGTCCTCGTCTCGAATGCGGGCATGCACTTGCTCTTTCCTCCAGAGCGGTAGCAGCAGTGTCACGCAGTCCGCCGCGTGGATCAAAGGATCTATGGTTTTCCCTCGAGTCTTTCCCACGAGGCTTTCCCACGAGGCTTACCCACAGGGCTGTCCCACGTGCACACGTGGTGGGAGTCGATCCTCGGCTTGAACGTCAAGGCAGTGCAGGGAAAACAGGTTCCTCTGGAATGGACTGACACATCTGGGGGACTCTTGGAATGGTGTCAGGACCCTGGAGTTCCTCTCGCCTTTCCTGTGGAGAGCGCCTCCTCTTGAGATGCGACGGGAAGGCCGGGAATTCTTTCCCTACGAAACAAGGAAAGGATCCCTCATCTCGAGCTAGGAGACGGAAACGGGGCTCCCCTGGATGTGTGCGGGACCCCACGTGCTTCCTCTCGAGTGGAGACGGGTATGTCGGGGAACTTCTTGAGTTGCAGCAATGGTGTGAAGGACCCTTTGGAAGTTCCAGTGGTTAGACGTGATTGGCCTCGAGAAGCCTCAGCGGAAATGGGCCTCATCTCGCCTGGAGGGCAAAACCTCCTGGATTTTCTCGAGTTGCGGCAGGTGCTCTCGACTTACGACGGGGACCTCAGGGACCCGCTCTGGTGGCCTCAGGAAAGGCCAGTCCCCATGCGAGTTCCTCGGGGGCCTCTCGGGATTCCTCTCCCGTCGATGCCGGGGCCTAAGACCTTGTGTGGAGTCGGGGCCGGAACCTGAGGATTCCTCTCCAGTGCTGACATGGATCTTGGGGTACTTCTGGAGTCTCCCCAGGGGAGTCAGTCCTCGTCTCGAATGCGGGCATGCACTAGCGCTTTCCTCCAGAGCGGTAGCAGCAGTGTCACGCAGTCCGCCGCGTGGATCAAAAGATCTATGGTTTTCCCTCGAGTCTTTCCCACAAGGCTTTCCCACGAGGCTTTCCCACAGGGCTGTCCCACGTGCACACGTGGTGGGAGTCGATCCTCGGGTTGAACGTCAAGGCAGTGCAGGGAAAACAGTTTCCTCTGGAATGGACTGACACATCTGGGGGACTCTTGGAATGGTGGCATGACCCTGGAGATCCTCTCGCCTTTCCTGTGGAGAGCGCCTCCTCTTGAGATGCGACGGGAACGCCGGGAATTCTTTCCCTACGAAACAGGGAAACGATCCCTCATCTCGAGCTAGGAGGCAGAAACGGGGCTCCCCTGGATGTGTGCGGGACACCACGTGCTTCCTCTCGAGTGGAGACGGGTATGTCGGGGAACTTCTTGAGTTGCAGCAAGGGTGTGAAGGACCCTTTGAAAGTTCCAGTGGATAGATGTGATTGGCCTCGAGAAGCCTCAGCAGAAATGGGCCTCATCTCGCCTGGAGGGCAAAACCTCCTGGATTTTCTCGAGTTGCGGCAGGTGCTCTCGACTTATGACGGGGACTTCAGGGACCCGCTCTGGTGGCCTCAGGAAAGGCCAGTCCCCATGCGAGTTCCTCGGGGGCCTCTCGGGATTCCTCTCCCGTCGATGACGGGGCCTAAGACCTTGTGTGGAGTCCGGGCCGGAACCTGAGGATTCCTCTCCAGTGCTGACATGGATCTTGGGGTACTTCTGGAGTCTCCCCAGGGGAGTCAGTCCTCGTCTCGAATGCGGGCATGCACTTGCGCTTTCCTCCAGAACGGTAGCAGCAGTGTCACGCAGTCCGCCGCGTGGAACAAAGGATCTATGGTTTTCCCTCGAGTCTTTCCCACGAGGCTTTCCCACGAGGCTTTCCCACAGGGCTGTCCCACGTGCACACGTGGTGGGAGTCGATCCTCGGCTTGAACGTCAAGGCAGTGCAGGGAAAACAGGTTCCTCTGGAATGGACTGACACATCTGGGGAACTCTTGGAATGGTGGCACGACCCTGGAGTTCCTCTCGCCTTTCCTGTGGAGAGCACCTCCTCTTGAGATGCTACGGGAACGCCGGGAATTCTTTCCCTACGAAACAGGGAAAGGATCCCTCATCTCGAGCTAGGAGGCGGAAACGGGGCTACCCTGGATGTGTGTGGGACCCACGTGCTTCCTCTCGAGTGGAGACGGGTATGTCGGGGAACTTCTTGAGTTGCAGCAAGGGTGTGAAGGACCCTTTGGAAGTTCCAGTGGTTAGACGTGATTGGCCTCGAGAAGCCTCAGCGGAAATGGGCCTCATCTCGCCTGGAGGGCAAAACCTCCTGGATTTTCTCGAGTTGCGGCAGGTGCTCTCGACTTACGACGGGGACCTCAGGGACCCGCTCTGGTGGCCTCAGGAAAGGCCAGTCCCCATGCGAGTTCCTCGGGGCCCTCTCGGGATTCCTCTCCCGTCGATGGCGGGGCCTAAGACCTTGTGTGGAGTCGGGGCCGGAACCTGAGGATTCCTCTCCAGTGCTGACATGGATCTTGGGGTACTTCTGGAGTCTCCCCAGGGGAGTCAGTCCTCGTCTCCAATGCGGGCATGCACTTGCGCTTTCCTCCAGAGCGGTAGCAGCAGTGTCACGCAGTCCGCCGCGTGGATCAAAGGATCTATGTCTTTCCCTCGAGTCTTTCCACGAGGCTTTCCCACGAGGCTTTCCCACAGGGCTGTCCCACGTGCACACGTGGTGGGAGTCGATCCTCGGCTTGAACGTCAAGGCAGTGCAGGGAAAACAGTTTCCTCTGGAATGGACTGACACATCTGGGGGACTCTTGGAATGGTGTCACGACCCTGGAGTTCCTCTCGCCTTTCCTGTGTAGAGCGCCTCCTCTTGAGATGCGACGGGAACGCCGGGAATTCTTTCCCTACGAAACAGGGAAAGGATCCCTCATCTCGAGCTAGGAGGCGGAAACGGGGCTCCCCTGGATGTGTGCGGGACCCCACGTGCTTCATCTCGAGTGGAGACGGGTATGTCGGGGAACTTCTTGAGTTGCAGCAAGGGTGTGAAGGACCCTTTGGAAGTTCCAGTGGTTAGACGTGATTGGCCTCGAGAAGCCTCAGCGGAAATGGGCCTCATCTCGCCTGGAGGGCAAAACCTCCTGGATTTTCTCGAGTTGCGGCAGGTGCTCTCGACTTACGACGGGGACCTCAGGGAACCGCTCTGGTGGCCTCAGGAAAGGCCAGTCCCCATGCGAGTTCCTCGGGGGCGTCTCGGGATTCCTCTCCCGTCGATGCCGGGGCCTAAGACCTTGTGTGGAGTCGGGGCGGGAACCTGAGGATTCCTCTCCAGTGCTGACATGGATCTTGGGGTACTTCTGGAGTCTCCCCAGGGGAGTCAGTCCTCGTCTCGAATGCGGGCATGCACTTGCGCTTTCCTCCAGAGCGGTAGCAGCAGTGTCACGCAGTCCGCCGCGTGGATCAAAGGATCTATGGTTTTCCCTCGAGTCTTTCCCACGAGGCTTTCCCACGAGGCTTTCCCACAGGGCTGTCCCACGTGCACACGTGGTGGGAGTCGATCCTCGGCTTGAACGTCATGGCAGTGCAGGGAAAACAGGTTCCTCTGGAATGGACTGACACATCTGGGGGACTCTTGGAATGGTGTCTCGACCCTGGAATTCCTCTCGCCTTTCCTGTGGAGAGCGCCTCCTCTTGAGATGCGACGGGAACGCCGGGAATTCTTTCCCTACGAAACAGGGAAAGGATCCCTCATCTCGAGCTAGGAGGCGGAAACGGGGCTCCCCTGGATGTGTGCGGGACCCACGTGCTTCCTCTCGAGTGGAGACGGGTATGTCGGGGAACTTCTTGAGTTGCAGCAAGGGTGTGAAGGACCCTTTGGAAGTTCCAGTGGTTAGACGTGATTAGCCTCGAGAAGCCTCAGCGGAAATGGGCCTCATCTCGCCTGGAGGGCAAAACCGCCTGGATTTTCTCGAGTTGCGGCAGGTGCTCTCGACTTACGACGGGGACCTCAGGGACCCGCTCTGGTGGCCTCAGGAAAGGCCAGTCCCCATGCGAGTTCCTCGGGGGCCTCTCGGGATTCCTCTCCCGTCGATGGCGGGGCCTAAGACCTTGTGTGGAGTCGGGGCCGGAACCTGAGGATTCCTCTCCAGTGCTGACATGGATCTTGGGGTACTTCTGGAGTCTCCCCAGGGGAGTCAGTCCTCGTCTCGAATGCGGGCATGCACTTGCTCTTTCCTCCAGAGCGGTAGCAGCAGTGTCACGCAGTCCGCCGCGTGGATCAAAGGATCTATGGTTTTCCCTCGAGTCTTTCCCACGAGGCTTTCCCACGAGGCTTACCCACAGGGCTGTCCCACGTGCACACGTGGTGGGAGTCGATCCTCGGCTTGAACGTCAAGGCAGTGCAGGGAAAACAGGTTCCTCTGGAATGGACTGACACATCTGGGGGACTCTTGGAATGGTGTCAGGACCCTGGAGTTCCTCTCGCCTTTCCTGTGGAGAGCGCCTCCTCTTGAGATGCGACGGGAACGCCGGGAATTCTTTCCCTACGAAACAGGGAAAGGATCCCTCATCTCGAGCTAGGAGACGGAAACGGGGCTCCCCTGGATGTGTGCGGGACCCCACGTGCTTCATCTCGAGTGGAGACGGGTATGTCGGGGAACTTCTTGAGTTGCAGCAATGGTGTGAAGGACCCTTTGGAAGTTCCAGTGGTTAGACGTGATTGGCCTCGAGAAGCCTCAGCGGAAATGGGCCTCATCTCGCCTGGAGGGCAAAACCTCCTGGATTTTCTCGAGTTGCGGCAGGTGCTCTCGACTTACGACGGGGACCTCAGGGACCCGCTCTGGTGGCCTCAGGAAAGGCCAGTCCCCATGCGAGTTCCTCGGGGGCGTCTCGGGATTCCTCTCCCGTCGATGCCGGGGCCTAAGACCTTGTGTGGAGTCGGGGCCGGAACCTGAGGATTCCTCTCCAGTGCTGACATGGATCTTGGGGTACTTCTGGAGTCTCCCCAGGGGAGTCAGTCCTCGTCTCGAATGCGGGCATGCACTTGCGCTTTCCTCCAGAGCGGTAGCAGCAGTGTCACGCAGTCCGCCGCGTGGATCAAAGGATCTATGGTTTTCCCTCGAGTCTTTCCCACGAGGCTTTCCCACGAGGCTTTCCCACAGGGCTGTCCCACGTGCACACGTGGTGGGAGTCGATCCTCGGCTTGAACGTCAAGGCAGTGCAGGGAAAACAGTTTCCTCTGGAATGGACTGACACATCTGGGGGACTCTTGGAATGGTGGCATGACCCTGGAGATCCTCTCGCCTTTCCTGTGGAGAGCGCCTCCTCTTGAGATGCGACGGGAACGCCGGGAATTCTTTCCCTACGAAACAGGGAAAGGATCCCTCATCTCGAGCTAGGAGGCGGAAACGGGGCTACCCTGGATGTGTGTGGGACCCACGTGCTTCCTCTCGAGTGGAGACGGGTATGTCGGGGAACTTCTTGAGTTGCAGCAAGGGTGTGAAGGACCCTTTGGAAGTTCCAGTGGTTAGATGTGATTGGCCTCGAGAAGCCTCAGCGGAAATGGGCCTGATCTCGCCTGAAGGGCAAAACCTCCTGGATTTTCTCGAGTTGCGGCAGGTGCTCTCGACTTACGACGGGGACCTCAAGGACCCGCTCTGGTGGCTTCAGGAAAGGCCAGTCCCCATGCGAGTTCCTCGGGGGCCTCTCGGGATTCCTCTCCCGTCGATGCCGGGGCCTAAGACCTTGTGTGGAGTCGGGGCCGGAACCTGAGGATTCCTCTCCAGTGCTGACATGGATCTTGGGGTATTTCTGGAGTCTCCTCAGGGGATTCAGTCCTCGTCTCGAATGCGGGCATGCACTTGCGCTTTCCTCCAGAGCGGTAGCAGCAGTGTCTCGCAGTCCGCCGCGTGGATCAAAGGATCTATGGTTTTCCCTCGAGTCTTTCCCACGAGGCTTTCCCACGAGGCTTTCCCACAGGGCTGTCCCACGTGCACACGTGGTGGGAGTCGATCCTCGGCTTGAAAGTCAAGGCAGTGCAGGGAAAACAGGTTCCTCTGGAATGGACTGACACATCTGGGGGACTCTTGGAATGGTGTCTCGACCCTGGAGTTCCTCTCGCCTTTCCTGTGGAGAGCGCCTCCTCTTGAGATGCGACGGGAACGCCGGGAATTCTTTCCCTACGAAACAGGGAAAGGATCCCTCATCTCGAGCTAGGAGGCGGAAACGGGGCTCCCCTGGATGTGTGCGGGACCCACGTGCTTCCTCTCGAGTGGAGACGGGTATGTCGGGGAACTTCTTGAGTTGCAGCAAGGGTGTGAAGGACCCTTTGGAAGTTCCAGTGGTTAGACGTGATTAGCCTCGAGAAGCCTCAGCGGAAATGGGCCTCATCTCGCCTGGAGGGCAAAACCGCCTGGATTTTCTCGAGTTGCGGCAGGTGCTCTCGACTTACGACGGGGACCTCAGGGACCCGCTCTGGTGGCCTCAGGAAAGGCCAGTCCCCATGCGAGTTCCTCGGGGGCCTCTCGGGATTCCTCTCCCGTCGATGGCGGGGCCTAAGACCTTGTGTGGAGTCGGGGCCGGAACCTGAGGATTCCTCTCCAGTGCTGACATGGATCTTGGGGTACTTCTGGAGTCTCCCCAGGGGAGTCAGTCCTCGTCTCGAATGCGGGCATGCACTTGCGCTTTCCTCCAGAGCGGTAGCAGCAGTGTCACGCAGTCCGCCGCGTGGATCAAAGGATCTATGGTTTTCCCTCGAGTCTTTCCCACGAGGCTTTCCCACGAGGCTTACCCACAGGGCTGTCCCACGTGCACACGTGGTGGGAGTCGATCCTCGGCTTGAACGTCAAGGCAGTGCAGGGAAAACAGGTTCCTCTGGAATGGACTGACACATCTGGGGGACTCTTGGAATGGTGTCAGGACCCTGGAGTTCCTCTCGCCTTTCCTGTGGAGAGCGCCTCCTCTTGAGATGCGACGGGAAGGCCGGGAATTCTTTCCCTACGAAACAGGGAAAGGATCCCTCATCTCGAGCTAGGAGACGGAAACGGGGCTCCCCTGGATGTGTGCGGGACCCCACGTGCTTCCTCTCGAGTGGAGACGGGTATGTCGGGGAACTTCTTGAGTTGCAGCAATGGTGTGAAGGACCCTTTGGAAGTTCCAGTGGTTAGACGTGATTGGCCTCTAGAAGCCTCAGCGGAAATGGGCCTCATCTCGCCTGGAGGGCAAAACCTCCTGGATTTTCTCGAGTTGCGGCAGGTGCTCTCGACTTACGACGGGGACCTCAGGGACCCGCTCTGGTGGCCTCAGGAAAGGCCAGTCCCCATGCGAGTTCCTCGGGGGCCTCTCGGGATTCCTCTCCCGTCGATGCCGGGGCCTAAGACCTTGTGTGGAGTCGGGGCCGGAACCTGAGGATTCCTCTCCAGTGCTGACATGGATCTTGGGGTACTTCTGGAGTCTCCCCAGGGGAGTCAGTCCTCGTCTCGAATGCGGGCATGCACTTGCGCTTTCCTCCAGAGCGGTAGCAGCAGTGTCACGCAGTCCGCCGCGTGGATCAAAGGATCTATGGTTTTCCCTCGAGTCTTTCCCACGAGGCTTTCCCACGAGGCTTTCCCACAGGGCTGTCCCACGTGCACACGTGGTGGGAGTCGATCCTCGGGTTGAACGTCAAGGCAGTGCAGGGAAAACAGGTTCCTCTGGAATGGACTGACACATCTGGGGGACTCTTGGAATGGTGGCATGACCCTGGAGAGCCTCTCGCCTTTCCTGTGGAGAGCGCCTCCTCTTGAGATGCGACGGGAACGCCGGGAATTCTTTCCCTACGAAACAGGGAAAGGATCCCTCATCTCGAGCTAGGAGGCGGAAACGGGGCTACCCTGGATGTGTGTGGGACCCACGTGCTTCCTCTCGAGTGGAGACGGGTATGTCGGGGAACTTCTTGAGTTGCAGCAAGGGTGTGAAGGACCCTTTGGAAGTTCCAGTGGTTAGATGTGATTGGCCTCGAGAAGCCTCAGCGGAAATGGGCCTCATCTCGCCTGAAGGGCAAAACCTCCTGGATTTTCTCGAGTTGCGGCAGGTGCTCTCGACTTACGACGGGGACCTCAGGGACCCGCTCTGGTGGCCTCAGGAAAGGCCAGTCCCCATGCGAGTTCCTCGGGGGCCTCTCGGGATTACTGTCCCGTCGATGCCGGGGCCTAAGACCTTGTGTGGAGTCGGGGCCGGTACCTGAGGATTCCTCTCCAGTGCTGACATGGATCTTGGGGTACTTCTGGAGTCTCCCCAGGGGAGTCAGTCCTCGTCTCGAATGCGGGCATGCACTTGCGCTTTCCTCCAGAGCGGTAGCAGCAGTGTCACGCAGTCCGCCGCGTGGATCAAAGGATCTATGGTTTTCCCTCGAGTCTTTCCCACGAGGCTTTCCCACGAGGCTTTCCCACAGGGCTGTCCCACGTGCACACGTGGTGGGAGTCGATCCTCGGCTTGAACGTCAAGGCAGTGCAGGGAAAACAGTTTCCTCTGGAATGGACTGACACATCTGGGGGACTCTTGGAATGGTGGCATGACCCTGGAGATGCTCTCGCCTTTCCTGTGGAGAGCGCCTCCTCTTGAGATGCGACGGGAATGCCGGGAATTCTTTCCCTACGAAACAGGGAAAGGATCCCTCATCTCGAGCTAGGAGGCGGAAACGGGGCTCCCCTGGATGTGTGCGGGACACCACGTGCTTCCTCTCGAGTGGAGACGGGTATGTCGGGGAACTTCTTGAGTTGCAGCAAGGGTGTGAAGGACCCTTTGAAAGTTCCAGTGGATAGATGTGATTGGCCTCGAGAAGCCTCAGCAGAAATGGGCCTCATCTCGCCTGGAGGGCAAAACCTCCTGGATTTTCTCGAGTTGCGGCAGGTGCTCTCGACTTATGACGGGGACCTCAGGGACCCGCTCTGGTGGCCTCAGGAAAGGCCAGTCCCCATTCGAGTTCCTCGGGGGCGTCTCGGGATTCCTCTCCCGTCGATGACGGGGCCTAAGACCTTGTGTGGAGTCCGGGCCGGAACCTGAGGATTCCTCACCAGTGCTGACATGGATCTTGGGGTACTTCTGGAGTCTCCCCAGGGGAGTCAGTCCTCGTCTCGAATGCGGGCATGCACTTGCGCTTTCCTCCAGAACGGTAGCAGCAGTGTCACGCAGTCCGCCGCGTGGAACAAAGGATCTATGGTTTTCCCTCGAGTCTTTCCCACGAGGCTTTCCCACGAGGCTTTCCCACAGGGCTGTCCCACGTGCACACGTGGTGGGAGTCGATCCTCGGCTTGAACGTCAAGGCAGTGCAGGGAAAACAGGTTCCTCTGGAATGGACTGACACATCTGGGGAACTCTTGGAATGGTGGCACGACCCTGGAGTTCCTCTCGCCTTTCCTGTGGAGAGCACCTCCTCTTGAGATGCTACGGGAACGCCGGGAATTCTTTCCCTACGAAACAGGGAAAGGATCCCTCATCTCGAGCTAGGAGGCGGAAACGGGGCTCCCCTGGATGTGTGTGGGACCCACGTGCTTCCTCTCGAGTGGAGACGGGTATGTCGGGGAACTTCTTGAGTTGCAGCAAGGGTGTGAAGGACCCTTTGGAAGTTCCAGTGGTTAGATGTGATTGGCCTCGAGAAGCCTCAGCGGAAATGGGCCTCATCTCGCCTGAAGGGCAAAACCTCCTGGATTTTCTCGAGTTGCGGCAGGTGCTCTCGACTTACGACGGGGACCTCAGGGACCCGCTCTGGTGGCCTCAGGAAAGGCCAGTCCCCATGCGAGTTCCTCGGGGGCCTCTCGGGATTCCTCTCCCGTCGATGCCGGGGCCTAAGACCTTGTGTGGAGTCGGGGCCGGAACCTGAGGATTCCTCTCCAGTGCTGACATGGATCTTGGGGTATTTCTGGAGTCTCTTCAGGGGATTCAGTCCTCGTCTCGAATGCGGGCATGCACTTGCGCTTTCCTCCAGAGCGGTAGCAGCAGTGTCTCGCAGTCCGCCGCGTGGATCAAAGGATCTATGGTTTTCCCTCGAGTCTTTCCCACGAGGCTTTCCCACGAGGCTTTCCCACAGGGCTGTCCCACGTGCACACGTGGTGGGAGTCGATCCTCGGCTTGAACGTCAAGGCAGTGCAGGGAAAACAGGTTCCTCTGGAATGGACTGACACATCTGGGGAACTCTTGGAATGGTGGCACGACCCTGGAGTTCCTCTCGCCTTTCCTGTGGAGAGCACCTCCTCTTGAGATGCGACGGGAACGCCGGGAATTCTTTCCCTACGAAACAGGGAAAGGATCCCTCATCTCGAGCTAGGAGGCGGAAACGGGGCTCCCCTGGATGTGTGCGGGACCCACGTGCTTCCTCTCGAGTGGAGACGGGTATGTCGGGGAACTTCTTGAGTTGCAGCAAGGGTGTGAAGGACCCTTTGGAAGTTCCAGTGGTTAGACGTGATTAGCGTCGAGAAGCCTCAGCGGAAATGGGCCTCATCTCGCCTGGAGGGCAAAACCTCCTGGATTTTCTCGAGTTGCGGCAGGTGCTCTCGACTTACGACGGGGACCTCAGGGACCCGCTCTGGTGGCCTCAGGAAAGGCCAGTCCCCATGCGAGTTCCTCGGGGGCCTCTCGGGATTCCACTCCCGTCGATGCCGGGGCCTAAGACCTTGTGTGGAGTCGGGGCCGGAACCTGAGGATTCCTCTCCAGTGCTGACATGGATCTTGGGGTACTTCTGCAGTCTCCCCAGGGGAGTCAGTCCTCGTTTCGAATGCGGGCATGCACTTGCACTTTCCTCCAGAGCGGTAGCAGCAGTGTCACGCAGTCCGCCGCGTGGATCAAAGGATCTATGGTTTTCCCTCGAGTCTTTCCCACGAGGCTTTCCCACGAGGCTTTCCCACAGGGCTGTCCCACGTGCACACGTGGTGGGAGTCGATCCTCGGCTTGAACGTCAAGGCAGTGCAGGGAAAACAGGTTCCTCTGGAATGGACTGACACATCTGGGGGACTCTTGGAATCGTGTCACGACCCTGGAGTTCCTCTCGCCTTTCCTGTGGAGAGCGCTTCCTCTTGAGATGCGACGGGAACGCCGGGAATTCTTTCCCTACGAAACAGGGAAAGTATCCCTCATCTCGAGCTAGGAGGCGGAAACCGGGCTCCCCTGGATGTGTGCGGGACCCCACGTGCTTCCTCTCGAGTGGAGACGGGTATGTCGGGGAACTTCTTGAGTTGCAGCAATGGTGTGAAGGCCCCTTTGGAAGTTCCAGTGGTTAGATGTGATTGGCCTCGAGAAGCCTCAGCGGAAATGGGCCTCATCTCGCCTGGAGGGCAAAACCTCCTGGATTTTCTCGAGTTGCGGCAGGTGCTCTCGACTTACGACGGGGACCTCAGGGACCCGCTCTGGTGGCCTCAGGAAAGGCCAGTCCCCATGCGAGTTCCTCGGGGGCGTCTCGGGATTCCTCTCCCGTCGATGCCGGGGCCTAAGACCTTGTGTGGAGTCGGGGCCGGAACCTGAGGATTCCTCTCCAGTGCTGACATGGATCTTCGGGTACTTCTGGAGTCTCCCCAGGGGAGTCAGTCCTCGTCTCGAATGCGGGCATGCACTTGCGCTTTCCTCCAGAGCGGTAGCAGCAGTGTCACGCAGTCCGCCGCGTGGATCAAAGGATCTATGGTTTTCCCTCGAGTCTTTCCCACGAGGCTTTCCCACGAGGCTTTCCCACAGGGCTGTCCCACGTGCACACGTGGTGGGAGTCGATCCTCGGCTTGAACGTCAAGGCAGTGCAGGGAAAACAGGTTCCTCTGGAATGGACTGACACATCTGGGGGACTCTTGGAATGGTGGCACGACCCTGGAGTTCCTCTCGCCTTTCCTGTGGAGATCGCCTCCCGTTGAGATGCGACGGGAACGCCGGGAATTCTTTCCCTACGAAACAGGGAAAGCATCCCTCATCTCGAGCTAGGAGGCGGAAACGGGGCTCCCCTGGATGTGTGTGGGACCCACGTGCTTCCTCTCGAGTGGAGACGGGTATGTCGGGGAACTTCTTGAGTTGCAGCAAGGGTGTGAAGGACCCTTTGGAAGTTCCAGTGGTTAGACGTGATTGGCCTCGAGAAGCCTCAGCGGAAATGGGCCTCATCTCGCCTGGAGGGCAAAACCTCCTGGATTTTCTCGAGTTGCGGCAGGTGCTCTCGACTTACGACGGGGACCTCAGGGAACCGCTCTGGTGGCCTCAGGAAAGGCCAGTCCCCATGCGAGTTCCTCGGGGGCGTCTCGGGATTCCTCTCCCGTCGATGCCGGGGCCTAAGACCTTGTGTGGAGTCGGGGCGGGAACCTGAGGATTCCTCTCCAGTGCTGACATGGATCTTGGGGTACTTCTGGAGTCTCCCCAGGGGAGTCAGTCCTCGTCTCGAATGCGGGCATGCACTTGCGCTTTCCTCCAGAGCGGTAGCAGCAGTGTCACGCAGTCCGCCGCGTGGATCAAAGGATCTATGGTTTTCCCTCGAGTCTTTCCCACGAGGCTTTCCCACGAGGCTTTCCCACAGGGCTGTCCCACGTGCACACGTGGTGGGAGTCGATCCTCGGCTTGAACGTCATGGCAGTGCAGGGAAAACAGGTTCCTCTGGAATGGACTGACACATCTGGGGGACTCTTGGAATGGTGTCTCGACCCTGGAATTCCTCTCGCCTTTCCTGTGGAGAGCGCCTCCTCTTGAGATGCGACGGGAACGCCGGGAATTCTTTCCCTACGAAACAGGGAAAGGATCCCTCATCTCGAGCTAGGAGGCGGAAACGGGGCTCCCCTGGATGTGTGCGGGACCCACGTGCTTCCTCTCGAGTGGAGACGGGTATGTCGGGGAACTTCTTGAGTTGCAGCAAGGGTGTGAAGGACCCTTTGGAAGTTCCAGTGGTTAGACGTGATTAGCCTCGAGAAGCCTCAGCGGAAATGGGCCTCATCTCGCCTGGAGGGCAAAACCGCCTGGATTTTCTCGAGTTGCGGCAGGTGCTCTCGACTTACGACGGGGACCTCAGGGACCCGCTCTGGTGGCCTCAGGAAAGGCCAGTCCCCATGCGAGTTCCTCGGGGGCCTCTCGGGATTCCTCTCCCGTGGATGGCGGGGCCTAAGACCTTGTGTGGAGTCGGGGCCGGAACCTGAGGATTCCTCTCCAGTGCTGACATGGATCTTGGGGTACTTCTGGAGTCTCCCCAGGGGAGTCAGTCCTCGTCTCGAATGCGGGCATGCACTTGCTCTTTCCTCCAGAGCGGTAGCAGCAGTGTCACGCAGTCCGCCGCGTGGATCAAAGGATCTATGGTTTTCCCTCGAGTCTTTCCCACGAGGCTTTCCCACGAGGCTTACCCACAGGGCTGTCCCACGTGCACACGTGGTGGGAGTCGATCCTCGGCTTGAACGTCAAGGCAGTGCAGGGAAAACAGGTTCCTCTGGAATGGACTGACACATCTGGGGGACTCTTGGAATGGTGTCAGGACCCTGGAGTTCCTCTCGCCTTTCCTGTGGAGAGCGCCTCCTCTTGAGATGCGACGGGAACGCCGGGAATTCTTTCCCTACGAAACAGGGAAAGGATCCCTCATCTCGAGCTAGGAGACGGAAACGGGGCTCCCCTGGATGTGTGCGGGACCCCACGTGCTTCATCTCGAGTGGAGACGGGTATGTCGGGGAACTTCTTGAGTTGCAGCAATGGTGTGAAGGACCCTTTGGAAGTTCCAGTGGTTAGACGTGATTGGCCTCGAGAAGCCTCAGCGGAAATGGGCCTCATCTCGCCTGGAGGGCAAAACCTCCTGGATTTTCTCGAGTTGCGGCAGGTGCTCTCGACTTACGACGGGGACCTCAGGGACCCGCTCTGGTGGCCTCAGGAAAGGCCAGTCCCCATGCGAGTTCCTCGGGGGCGTCTCGGGATTCCTCTCCCGTCGATGCCGGGGCCTAAGACCTTGTGTGGAGTCGGGGCCGGAACCTGAGGATTCCTCTCCAGTGCTGACATGGATCTTGGGGTACTTCTGGAGTCTCCCCAGGGGAGTCAGTCCTCGTCTCGAATGCGGGCATGCACTTGCGCTTTCCTCCAGAGCGGTAGCAGCAGTGTCACGCAGTCCGCCGCGTGGATCAAAGGATCTATGGTTTTCCCTCGAGTCTTTCCCACGAGGCTTTCCCACGAGGCTTTCCCACAGGGCTGTCCCACGTGCACACGTGGTGGGAGTCGATCCTCGGCTTGAACGTCAAGGCAGTGCAGGGAAAACAGTTTCCTCTGGAATGGACTGACACATCTGGGGGACTCTTGGAATGGTGGCATGACCCTGGAGATCCTCTCGCCTTTCCTGTGGAGAGCGCCTCCTCTTGAGATGCGACGGGAACGCCGGGAATTCTTTCCCTACGAAACAGGGAAAGGATCCCTCATCTCGAGCTAGGAGGCGGAAACGGGGCTACCCTGGATGTGTGTGGGACCCACGTGCTTCCTCTCGAGTGGAGACGGGTATGTCGGGGAACTTCTTGAGTTGCAGCAAGGGTGTGAAGGACCCTTTGGAAGTTCCAGTGGTTAGATGTGATTGGCCTCGAGAAGCCTCAGCGGAAATGGGCCTGATCTCGCCTGAAGGGCAAAACCTCCTGGATTTTCTCGAGTTGCGGCAGGTGCTCTCGACTTACGACGGGGACCTCAAGGACCCGCTCTGGTGGCTTCAGGAAAGGCCAGTCCCCATGCGAGTTCCTCGGGGGCCTCTCGGGATTCCTCTCCCGTCGATGCCGGGGCCTAAGACCTTGTGTGGAGTCGGGGCCGGAACCTGAGGATTCCTCTCCAGTGCTGACATGGATCTTGGGGTATTTCTGGAGTCTCCTCAGGGGATTCAGTCCTCGTCTCGAATGCGGGCATGCACTTGCGCTTTCCTCCAGAGCGGTAGCAGCAGTGTCTCGCAGTCCGCCGCGTGGATCAAAGGATCTATGGTTTTCCCTCGAGTCTTTCCCACGAGGCTTTCCCACGAGGCTTTCCCACAGGGCTGTCCCACGTGCACACGTGGTGGGAGTCGATCCTCGGCTTGAAAGTCAAGGCAGTGCAGGGAAAACAGGTTCCTCTGGAATGGACTGACACATCTGGGGGACTCTTGGAATGGTGTCTCGACCCTGGAGTTCCTCTCGCCTTTCCTGTGGAGAGCGCCTCCTCTTGAGATGCGACGGGAACGCCGGGAATTCTTTCCCTACGAAACAGGGAAAGGATCCCTCATCTCGAGCTAGGAGGCGGAAACGGGGCTCCCCTGGATGTGTGCGGGACCCACGTGCTTCCTCTCGAGTGGAGACGGGTATGTCGGGGAACTTCTTGAGTTGCAGCAAGGGTGTGAAGGACCCTTTGGAAGTTCCAGTGGTTAGACGTGATTAGCCTCGAGAAGCCTCAGCGGAAATGGGCCTCATCTCGCCTGGAGGGCAAAACCGCCTGGATTTTCTCGAGTTGCGGCAGGTGCTCTCGACTTACGACGGGGACCTCAGGGACCCGCTCTGGTGGCCTCAGGAAAGGCCAGTCCCCATGCGAGTTCCTCGGGGGCCTCTCGGGATTCCTCTCCCGTCGATGGCGGGGCCTAAGACCTTGTGTGGAGTCGGGGCCGGAACCTGAGGATTCCTCTCCAGTGCTGACATGGATCTTGGGGTACTTCTGGAGTCTCCCCAGGGGAGTCAGTCCTCGTCTCGAATGCGGGCATGCACTTGCGCTTTCCTCCAGAGCGGTAGCAGCAGTGTCACGCAGTCCGCCGCGTGGATCAAAGGATCTATGGTTTTCCCTCGAGTCTTTCCCACGAGGCTTTCCCACGAGGCTTACCCACAGGGCTGTCCCACGTGCACACGTGGTGGGAGTCGATCCTCGGCTTGAACGTCAAGGCAGTGCAGGGAAAACAGGTTCCTCTGGAATGGACTGACACATCTGGGGGACTCTTGGAATGGTGTCAGGACCCTGGAGTTCCTCTCGCCTTTCCTGTGGAGAGCGCCTCCTCTTGAGATGCGACGGGAAGGCCGGGAATTCTTTCCCTACGAAACAGGGAAAGGATCCCTCATCTCGAGCTAGGAGACGGAAACGGGGCTCCCCTGGATGTGTGCGGGACCCCACGTGCTTCCTCTCGAGTGGAGACGGGTATGTCGGGGAACTTCTTGAGTTGCAGCAATGGTGTGAAGGACCCTTTGGAAGTTCCAGTGGTTAGACGTGATTGGCCTCGAGAAGCCTCAGCGGAAATGGGCCTCATCTCGCCTGGAGGGCAAAACCTCCTGGATTTTCTCGAGTTGCGGCAGGTGCTCTCGACTTACGACGGGGACCTCAGGGACCCGCTCTGGTGGCCTCAGGAAAGGCCAGTCCCCATGCGAGTTCCTCGGGGGCCTCTCGGGATTCCTCTCCCGTCGATGCCGGGGCCTAAGACCTTGTGTGGAGTCGGGGCCGGAACCTGAGGATTCCTCTCCAGTGCTGACATGGATCTTGGGGTACTTCTGGAGTCTCCCCAGGGGAGTCAGTCCTCGTCTCGAATGCGGGCATGCACTTGCGCTTTCCTCCAGAGCGGTAGCAGCAGTGTCACGCAGTCCGCCGCGTGGATCAAAGGATCTATGGTTTTCCCTCGAGTCTTTCCCACGAGGCTTTCCCACGAGGCTTTCCCACAGGGCTGTCCCACGTGCACACGTGGTGGGAGTCGATCCTCGGGTTGAACGTCAAGGCAGTGCAGGGAAAACAGGTTCCTCTGGAATGGACTGACACATCTGGGGGACTCTTGGAATGGTGGCATGACCCTGGAGAGCCTCTCGCCTTTCCTGTGGAGAGCGCCTCCTCTTGAGATGCGACGGGAACGCCGGGAATTCTTTCCCTACGAAACAGGGAAAGGATCCCTCATCTCGAGCTAGGAGGCGGAAACGGGGCTACCCTGGATGTGTGTGGGACCCACGTGCTTCCTCTCGAGTGGAGACGGGTATGTCGGGGAACTTCTTGAGTTGCAGCAAGGGTGTGAAGGACCCTTTGGAAGTTCCAGTGGTTAGATGTGATTGGCCTCGAGAAGCCTCAGCGGAAATGGGCCTCATCTCGCCTGAAGGGCAAAACCTCCTGGATTTTCTCGAGTTGCGGCAGGTGCTCTCGACTTACGACGGGGACCTCAGGGACCCGCTCTGGTGGCCTCAGGAAAGGCCAGTCCCCATGCGAGTTCCTCGGGGGCCTCTCGGGATTACTGTCCCGTCGATGCCGGGGCCTAAGACCTTGTGTGGAGTCGGGGCCGGTACCTGAGGATTCCTCTCCAGTGCTGACATGGATCTTGGGGTACTTCTGGAGTCTCCCCAGGGGAGTCAGTCCTCGTCTCGAATGCGGGCATGCACTTGCGCTTTCCTCCAGAGCGGTAGCAGCAGTGTCACGCAGTCCGCCGCGTGGATCAAAGGATCTATGGTTTTCCCTCGAGTCTTTCCCACGAGGCTTTCCCACGAGGCTTTCCCACAGGGCTGTCCCACGTGCACACGTGGTGGGAGTCGATCCTCGGCTTGAACGTCAAGGCAGTGCAGGGAAAACAGTTTCCTCTGGAATGGACTGACACATCTGGGGGACTCTTGGAATGGTGGCATGACCCTGGAGATGCTCTCGCCTTTCCTGTGGAGAGCGCCTCCTCTTGAGATGCGACGGGAACGCCGGGAATTCTTTCCCTACGAAACAGGGAAAGGATCCCTCATCTCGAGCTAGGAGGCAGAAACGGGGCTCCCCTGGATGTGTGCGGGACACCACGTGCTTCCTCTCGAGTGGAGACGGGTATGTCGGGGAACTTCTTGAGTTGCAGCAAGGGTGTGAAGGACCCTTTGAAAGTTCCAGTGGATAGATGTGATTGGCCTCGAGAAGCCTCAGCAGAAATGGGCCTCATCTCGCCTGGAGGGCAAACCCTCCTGGATTTTCTCGAGTTGCGGCAGGTGCTCTCGACTTATGACGGGGACCTCAGGGACCCGCTCTGGTGGCCTCAGGAAAGGCCAGTCCCCATTCGAGTTCCTCGGGGGCGTCTCGGGATTCCTCTCCCGTCGATGACGGGGCCTAAGACCTTGTGTGGAGTCCGGGCCGGAACCTGAGGATTCCTCACCAGTGCTGACATGGATCTTGGGGTACTTCTGGAGTCTCCCCAGGGGAGTCAGTCCTCGTCTCGAATGCGGGCATGCACTTGCGCTTTCCTCCAGAACGGTAGCAGCAGTGTCACGCAGTCCGCCGCGTGGAACAAAGGATCTATGGTTTTCCCTCGAGTCTTTCCCACGAGGCTTTCCCACGAGGCTTTCCCACAGGGCTGTCCCACGTGCACACGTGGTGGGAGTCGATCCTCGGCTTGAACGTCAAGGCAGTGCAGGGAAAACAGGTTCCTCTGGAATGGACTGACACATCTGGGGAACTCTTGGAATGGTGGCACGACCCTGGAGTTCCTCTCGCCTTTCCTGTGGAGAGCACCTCCTCTTGAGATGCTACGGGAACGCCGGGAATTCTTTCCCTACGAAACAGGGAAAGGATCCCTCATCTCGAGCTAGGAGGCGGAAACGGGGCTCCCCTGGATGTGTGTGGGACCCACGTGCTTCCTCTCGAGTGGAGACGGGTATGTCGGGGAACTTCTTGAGTTGCAGCAAGGGTGTGAAGGACCCTTTGGAAGTTCCAGTGGTTAGATGTGATTGGCCTCGAGAAGCCTCAGCGGAAATGGGCCTCATCTCGCCTGAAGGGCAAAACCTCCTGGATTTTCTCGAGTTGCGGCAGGTGCTCTCGACTTACGACGGGGACCTCAGGGACCCGCTCTGGTGGCCTCAGGAAAGGCCAGTCCCCATGCGAGTTCCTCGGGGGCCTCTCGGGATTCCTCTCCCGTCGATGCCGGGGCCTAAGACCTTGTGTGGAGTCGGGGCCGGAACCTGAGGATTCCTCTCCAGTGCTGACATGGATCTTGGGGTATTTCTGGAGTCTCTTCAGGGGATTCAGTCCTCGTCTCGAATGCGGGCATGCACTTGCGCTTTCCTCCAGAGCGGTAGCAGCAGTGTCTCGCAGTCCGCCGCGTGGATCAAAGGATCTATGGTTTTCCCTCGAGTCTTTCCCACGAGGCTTTCCCACGAGGCTTTCCCACAGGGCTGTCCCACGTGCACACGTGGTGGGAGTCGATCCTCGGCTTGAACGTCAAGGCAGTGCAGGGAAAACAGGTTCCTCTGGAATGGACTGACACATCTGGGGAACTCTTGGAATGGTGGCACGACCCTGGAGTTCCTCTCGCCTTTCCTGTGGAGAGCACCTCCTCTTGAGATGCGACGGGAACGCCGGGAATTCTTTCCCTACGAAACAGGGAAAGGATCCCTCATCTCGAGCTAGGAGGCGGAAACGGGGCTCCCCTGGATGTGTGCGGGACCCACGTGCTTCCTCTCGAGTGGAGACGGGTATGTCGGGGAACTTCTTGAGTTGCAGCAAGGGTGTGAAGGACCCTTTGGAAGTTCCAGTGGTTAGACGTGATTAGCGTCGAGAAGCCTCAGCGGAAATGGGCCTCATCTCGCCTGGAGGGCAAAACCTCCTGGATTTTCTCGAGTTGCGGCAGGTGCTCTCGACTTACGACGGGGACCTCAGGGACCCGCTCTGGTGGCCTCAGGAAAGGCCAGTCCCCATGCGAGTTCCTCGGGGGCCTCTCGGGATTCCACTCCCGTCGATGCCGGGGCCTAAGACCTTGTGTGGAGTCGGGGCCGGAACCTGAGGATTCCTCTCCAGTGCTGACATGGATCTTGGGGTACTTCTGCAGTCTCCCCAGGGGAGTCAGTCCTCGTTTCGAATGCGGGCATGCACTTGCACTTTCCTCCAGAGCGGTAGCAGCAGTGTCACGCAGTCCGCCGCGTGGATCAAAGGATCTATGGTTTTCCCTCGAGTCTTTCCCACGAGGCTTTCCCACGAGGCTTTCCCACAGGGCTGTCCCACGTGCACACGTGGTGGGAGTCGATCCTCGGCTTGAACGTCAAGGCAGTGCAGGGAAAACAGGTTCCTCTGGAATGGACTGACACATCTGGGGGACTCTTGGAATCGTGTCACGACCCTGGAGTTCCTCTCGCCTTTCCTGTGGAGAGCGCTTCCTCTTGAGATGCGACGGGAACGCCGGGAATTCTTTCCCTACGAAACAGGGAAAGTATCCCTCATCTCGAGCTAGGAGGCGGAAACGGGGCTCCCCTGGATGTGTGCGGGACCCCACGTGCTTCCTCTCGAGTGGAGACGGGTATGTCGGGGAACTTCTTGAGTTGCAGCAATGGTGTGAAGGCCCCTTTGGAAGTTCCAGTGGTTAGATGTGATTGGCCTCGAGAAGCCTCAGCGGAAATGGGCCTCATCTCGCCTGGAGGGCAAAACCTCCTGGATTTTCTCGAGTTGCGGCAGGTGCTCTCGACTTACGACGGGGACCTCAGGGACCCGCTCTGGTGGCCTCAGGAAAGGCCAGTCCCCATGCGAGTTCCTCGGGGGCGTCTCGGGATTCCTCTCCCGTCGATGCCGGGGCCTAAGACCTTGTGTGGAGTCGGGGCCGGAACCTGAGGATTCCTCTCCAGTGCTGACATGGATCTTCGGGTACTTCTGGAGTCTCCCCAGGGGAGTCAGTCCTCGTCTCGAATGCGGGCATGCACTTGCGCTTTCCTCCAGAGCGGTAGCAGCAGTGTCACGCAGTCCGCCGCGTGGATCAAAGGATCTATGGTTTTCCCTCGAGTCTTTCCCACGAGGCTTTCCCACGAGGCTTTCCCACAGGGCTGTCCCACGTGCACACGTGGTGGGAGTCGATCCTCGGCTTGAACGTCAAGGCAGTGCAGGGAAAACAGGTTCCTCTGGAATGGACTGACACATCTGGGGGACTCTTGGAATGGTGGCACGACCCTGGAGTTCCTCTCGCCTTTCCTGTGGAGATCGCCTCCCGTTGAGATGCGACGGGAACGCCGGGAATTCTTTCCCTACGAAACAGGGAAAGCATCCCTCATCTCGAGCTAGGAGGCGGAAACGGGGCTCCCCTGGATGTGTGCGGGACCCCACGTGCTTCCTCTCGAGTGGAGACGGGTATGTCGGGGAACTTCTTGAGTTGCAGCAATGGTGTGAAGGACCCTTTGGAAGTTCCAGTGGTTAGATGTGATTGGCCTTGAGAAGCCTCAGAGGAAATGGGCCTCATCTCGCCTGGAGGGCAAAACCTCCTGGATTTTCTCGAGTTGCGGCAGGTGCTCTCGACTTTCGACGGGGACCTCAGGGAACCGCTCTGGTGGCCTCAGGAAAGGCCAGTCCCCATGCGAGTTCCTCGGGGGCCTCTCGGGATTCCTCTCCCGTCGATGCCGGGGCCTAAGACCTTGTGTGGAGTCGGGGCCGGAACCTGAGGATTCCTCTCCAGTGCTGACATGGATCTTCGGGTACTTCTGGAGTCTCCCCAGGGGAGTCAGTCCTCGTCTCGAATGCGGGCATGCACTTGCGCTTTCCTCCAGAGCGGTAGCAGCAGTGTCACGCAGTCCTCCGCGTGGATCAAAGGATCTATGGTTTTCCCTCGAGTCTTTCCCACGAGGCTTTCCCACGAGGCTTTCCCACAGGGCTGTCCCACGTGCACACGTGGTGGGAGTCGATCCTCGGCTTGAACGTCAAGGCAGTGCAGGGAAAACAGGTTCCTCTGGAATGGACTGACACATCTGGGGGACTCTTGGAATGGTGGCACGACCCTGGAGTTCCTCTCGCCTTTCCTGTGGAGAGCGCCTCCTCTTGAGATGCGACGGGAACGCCGGGAATTCTTTCCCTACGAAACAGGGAAAGGATCCCTCATCTCGAGCTAGGAGGCGGAAACGGGGCTCCCCTGGATGTGTGCGGGAACCCACGTGCTTCCTCTCGAGTGGAGACGGGTATGTCGGGGAACTTCTTGAGTTGCAGCAATGGTGTGAAGGACCCTTTGGAAGTTCCAGTGGTTAGATGTGATTGGCCTCGAGAAGCCTCAGCGGAAATGGGCCTCATCTCGCCTGGAGGGCAAAACCTCCTGGATTTTCTCGAGTTGCGGCAGGTGCTCTCGACTTACGACGGGGACCTCAGGGACCCGCTCTGGTGGCCTCAGGAAAGGCCAGTCCCCATGCGAGTTCCTCGGGGCCCTCTCGGGATTCCTCTCCCGTCGATGCCGGGGCCTAAGACCTTGTGTGGAGTCGGGGCCGGAACCTGAGGATTCCTCTCCAGTGCTGACATGGATCTTGGGGTACTTCTGGAGTCTCCCCAGGGGAGTCAGTCCTCGTCTCGAATGCGGGCATGCACTTGCGCTTTCCTCCAGAGCGGTAGCAGCAGTGTCACGCAGTCCGCCGCGTGGATCAAAGGATCTATGGTTTTCCCTCGAGTCTTTCCCACGAGGCTTTCCCACGAGGCTTTCCCACAGGGCTGTCCCACGTGCACACGTGGTGGGAGTCGATCCTCGGCTTGAACGTCAAGGCAGTGCAGGGAAAACAGGTTCCTCTGGAATGGACTGACACATCTGGGGGACTCTTGGAATCGTGTCACGACCCTGGAGTTCCTCTCGCCTTTCCTGTGGAGAGCGCTTCCTCTTGAGATGCGACGGGAATGCCGGGAATTCTTTCCCTACGAAACAGGGAAAGTATCCCTCATCTCGAGCTAGGAGGCGGAAACGGGGCTCCCCTGGATGTGTGCGGGACCCCACGTGCTTCCTCTCGAGTGGAAACGGGTATGTCGGGGAACTTCTTGAGTTGCAGCAATGGTGTGAAGGACCCTTTGGAAGTTCCAGTGGTTAGATGTGATTGGCCTCGAGAAGCCTCAGCGGAAATGGGCCTCATCTCGTCTGGAGGGCAAAACCTCCTGGATTTTCTCGAGTTGCGGCTGGTGCTCTCGACTTACGACGGGGACCTCAGGGACCTGCTCTGGTGGCCTCAGGAAAGGCCAGTCCCCATGCGAGTTCCTCGGGGGCCTATCGGGATTCCTCTCCCGTCGATGCCGGGGCCTAAGACCTTATGTGGAGTCGGGGCCGGAACCTGAGGATTCCTATCCAGTGCTGACATGGATCTTGGGGTACTTCTGGAGTCTCCCCAGGGGAGTCAGTCCTCGTCTCGAATGCGGGCATGCACTTGCGCTTTCCTCCAGAGCGGTAGGAGCAGTGTCACGCAGTCCGCCGCGTGGATCAAAGGATCTATGGTTTTCCCTCGAGTCTTTCCCACGAGGCTTTCCCACGAGGCTTTCCCACAGGGCTGTCCCACGTGCACACGTGGTGGGAGTCGATCCTCGGCTTGAACGTCAAGGCAGTGCAGGGAAAACAGGTTCCTCTGGAATGGGCTGACACATCTGGGGGACTCTTGGAATGGTGGCACGACCCTGGAGTTCCTCTAGCCTTTCCTGTGGAGATCGCCTCCTCTTGAGATGCGACGGGAACGCCGGGAATTCTTTCCCTACGAAACAGGGAAAGGATCCCTCATCTCGAGCTAGGAGGCGGAAACGGGGCTCCCCTGGATGTGTGCGGGACACCATGTGCTTCCTCTCGAGTGGAGACGGGTATGTCGGGGAACTTCTTGAGTGGCAGCAAGGGTGTGAAGGACCCTTTGGAAGTTCCAGTGGTTAGATGTGATTTTCCTCGAGAAGCCTCAGCGGAAATGGACCTCATCTCGCCTGGAGGGCAAAACCTCCTGGATTTTCTCGAGTTGCGGCAGGTGCTCTCGACTTACGACGGGGACCTCAGGGACCCGCTCTGGTGGCCTCAGGAAAGGCCAGTCCCCATGCGAGTTCCTCGGGGGCCTCTCGGGATTCCTCTCCCGTCGATGCCGGGGCCTAAGACCTTGTGTGGAGTCGGGGCCGGAACCTGAGGATTCCTCTCCAGTGCTGACATGGATCTTGGGGTACTTCTGGAGTCTCCCCAGGGGAGTCAGTCCTCGTCTCGAATGCGGGCATGCACTTGCGCTTTCCTCCAGAGCGGTAGCAGCAGTGTCACGCAGTGCGCCGCGTGGATCAAAGGATCTATGGTTTTCCCTCGAGTCTTTCCCACGAGGCTTTCCCATGAGGCGTTCCCACAGGGCTGTCCCACGTGCACACGTGGTTGGAGTCGATCCTCGGATTGAACGTCAAGGCAGTGCAGGGAAAACAGGTTCCTCTGGAATGGGCTGACACATCTGGGGGACTCTTGGAATGGTGGCATTACCCTGGAGTTCCTCTCGCCTTTCCTGTGGAGAGCGCCTCCTCTTGAGATGCGACGGGAACGCCGGGAATTCTTTCCCTACGAAACAGGGAAAGGATCCCTCATCTCGAGCTAGGAGGCGGAAACGGGGCTCCCCTGGATGTGTGCGGGACACCACGTGCTTCCTCTCGAGTGGAGACGGGTATGTCGGGGAACTTCTTGAGTTGCAGCAAGGGTGTGAAGGACCCTTTGGAAGTTCCAGTGGTTAGATGTGATTGGCCTCGAGAAGCCTCAGCTGAAATGGGCCTCATCTCGCCTGGAGGGCAAAACCTCCTGGATTTTCTCGAGTTGCGGCAGGTGCTCTCGACTTACGACGGGGACCTCAGGGACCCGCTCTGGTGGCCTCAGGAAAGGCCAGTCCCCATGCGAGTTCCTCGGGGCCCTCTCGGGATTCCTCTCCCGTCGATGCCGGGGCCTAAGACCTTGTGTGGAGTCGGGGCCGGAACCTGAGGATTCCTCTCCAGTGCTGACATGGATCTTGGGGTATTTCTGGAGTCTCCCCAGGGGAGTCAGTCCTCGTCTCGAATGCGGGCATGCACTTGCGCTTTCCTCCAGAGCGGTAGCAGCAGTGTCACGCAGTCCGCCGCGTGGATCAAAGGATCTATGGTTTTCCCTCGAGTCTTTCCCACGAGGCTTTCCCCCGAGGCTTTCCCACAGGGCTGTCCCACGTGCACACGTGGTGGGAGTCGATCCTCGGCTTGAACGTCAAGGCAGTGCAGGGAAAACAGGTTCCTCTGGAATGGACTGACACATCTGGGGGACTCTTGGAATGGTGTCACGACCCTGGAGTTCCTCTCGCCTTTCCTGTGGAGAGCGCTTCCTCTTGAGATGCGACGGGAACGCCGGGAATTCTTTCCCTACGAAACAGGGAAAGTATCCCTCATCTCGAGCTAGGAGGCGGAAACGGGGCTCCCCTGGATGTGTGCGGGACCCCACGTGTTTCCTCTCGAGTGGAGACGGGTATGTCGGGGAACTTCTTGAGTTGCAGCAATGGTGTGAAGGACCCTTTGGAAGTTCCAGTGGTTAGATGTGATTGGCCTCGAGAAGCCTCAGCGGAAATGGGCCTCATCTCGCCTGGAGGGCAAAACCTCCTGGATTTTCTCGAGTTGCGGAAGGTGCTCTAGACTTACGACGGGGACCTCAGGGACCCACTCTGGTGGCCTCAGGAAAGGCCAGTCCCCATGCGAGTTCTTCGGGGGCCTATCGGGATTCCTCTCCCGTCGATGCCGGGGCCTAAGACCTTGTGTGGAGTCGGGGCCGGAACCTGAGGATTCCTCTCCAGTGCTGACATGGATCTTGGGGTACTTCTGGAGTCTCCCCAGGGGAGTCAGTCCTCGTCTCGAATGCGGGCATGCACTTGCGCTTTCCTCCAGAGCGGTAGCAGCAGTGTCACGCAGTCCGCCGCGTGGATCAAAGGATCTATGGTTTTCCCTCGAGTCTTTCCCACGAGGCTTTCCCCCGAGGCTTTCCCACAGGGCTGTCCCACGTGCACACGTGGTGGGAGTCGATCCTCGGCTTGAACGTCAAGGCAGTGCAGGGAAAACAGGTTCCTCTGGAATGGACTGACACATCTGGGGGACTCTTGGAATCGTGTCACGACCCTGGAGTTCCTCTCGCCTTTCCTGTGGAGAGCACTTCCTCTTGAGATGCGTCGGGAACGCCGGGAATTCTTTCCCTACGAAACAGGGAAAGTATCCCTCATCTCGAGCTAGGAGGCGGAAACGGGGCTCCCCTGGATGTGTGCGGGACCCCACGTGCTTCCTCTCGAGTGGAGACGGGTATGTCGGGGAACTTCTTGAGTTGCAGCAATGGTGTGAAGGACCCTTTGGAAGTTCCAGTGGTTAGATGTGATTGGCCTCGAGAAGCCTCAGCGGAAATGGGCCTCATCTCGCCTGGAGGGCAAAACCTCCTGGATTTTCTCGAGTTGCGGAAGGTGCTCTAGACTTACGACGGGGACCTCAGGGACCCGCTCTGGTGGCCTCAGGAAAGGCCAGTCCCCATGCGAGTTCTTCGGGGGCCTATCGGGATTCCTCTCCCGTCGATGCCGGGGCCTAAGACCTTGTGTGGAGTCGGGGCCGGAACCTGAGGATTCCTCTCCAGTGCTGACATGGATCTTGGGGTACTTCTGGAGTCTCCCCAGGGGAGTCAGTCCTCGTCTCGAATGCGGGCATGCACTTGCGCTTTCCTCCAGAGCGGTAGCAGCAGTGTCACGCAGTCCGCCGCGTGGATCAAAGGATCTATGGTTTTCCCTCGAGTCTTTCCCACGAGGCTTTCCCACGAGGCTTTCCCACAGGGCTGTCCCACGTGCACACGTGGTGGGAGTCGATCCTCGGCTTGAACGTCAAGGCAGTGCAGGGAAAACAGTTTCCTCTGGAATGGGCTGACACATCTGGGGGACTCTTGGAATGGTGGCACGACCCTGGAGTTCCTCTCGCCTTTCCTGTGGAGATCGCCTTCTCTTGAGATGCGACGGGAACGCCGGGAATTCTTTCCCTACGAAACAGGGAAAGGATCCCTCATCTCGAGCTAGGAGGCGGAAACGGGGCTCCCCTGGATGTGTGCGGGACACCATGTGCTTCCTCTCGAGTGGAGACGGGTATGTCGGGGAACTTCATGAGTTGCAGCAAGGGTGTGAAGGACCCTTTGGAAGTTCCAGTGGTTAGATGTGATTGGCCTCGAGAAGCCTCAGCGGAAATGGACCTCATCTCGCCTGGAGGGCAAAACCTCCTGGATTTTCTCGAGTTGCGGCAGGTGCTCTCGACTTACGACGGGGACCTCAGGGACCCGCTCTGGTGGCCTCAGGAAAGGCCAGTCCCCATGCGAGTTCCTCGGGGGCCTCTCGGGATTCCTCTCCCGTCGATGCCGGGGCCTAAGACCTTGTGTGGAGTCGGGGCCGGAACCTGAGGATTCCTCTCCAGTGCTGACATGGATCTTGGGGTACTTCTGGAGTGTCCCCAGGGGAGTCAGTCCTCGTCTCGAATGCGGGCATGCACTTGCGCTTTCCTCCAGAGCGGTAGCAGCAGTGTCACGCAGTCCGCCGCGTGGATCAAAGGATCTATGGTTTTCCCTCGAGTCTTTCCCACGAGGCTTTCCCACGAGGCTTTCCCACAGGGCTGTCCCACGTGCACACGTGGTGGGAGTCGATCCTCGGCTTGAACGTCAAGGCAGTGCAGGGAAAACAGGTTCCTCTGGAATGGACTGACACATCTGGGGGACTCTTGGAATGGTGGCACGACCCTGGAGTTCCTCTCGCCTTTCCTGTGGAGAGCGCCTCCTCTTGAGATGCGACGGGAACGCCGGGAATTCTTTCCCTACGAAACAGGGAAAGGATCCCTCATCTCGAGCTAGGAGGCGGAAACGGGGCTCCCCTGGATGGGTGCGGGAACCCACGTGCTTCCTCTCGAGTGGAGACGGGTATGTCGGGGAACTTCTTGAGTTGCAGCACTGGTGTGAAGGACCCTTTGGAAGTTCCAGTGGTTAGATGTGATTGGCCTCGAGAAGTCTCAGCGGAAATGGGCCTCATCTCGCCTGGAGGGCAAAACCTCCTGGATTTTCTCGAGTTGCGGCAGGTGCTCTCGACTTACGACGGGGACCTCAGGGAACCGCTCTGGTGGCCTCAGGAAAGGCCAGTCCCCATGCGAGTTCCTCGGGGCCCTCTCGGGATTCCTCTCCCGTCGATGCCGGGGCCTAAGACCTTGTGTGGAGTCGGGGCCGGAACCTGAGGATTCCTCTCCAGTGCTGACATGGATCTTGGGGTACTTCTGGAGTCTCCCCAGGGGAGTCAGTCCTCGTCTCGAATGCGGGCATGCACTTGCGCTTTCCTCCAGAGCGGTAGCAGCAGTGTCACGCAGTCCGCCGCTTGGATCAAAGGATCTATGGTTTTCCCTCGAGTCTTTCCCACGAGGCTTTCCCACGAGGCTTTCCCACAGGGCTGTCCCACGTGCACACGTGGTGGGAGTCGATCCTCGGCTTGAACGTCAAGGCAGTGCAGGGAAAACAGGTTCCTCTGGAATGGACTGACACATCTGGGGGACTCTTGGAATGGTGTCTCGACCCTGGAGTTCCTCTCGCCTTTCCTGTGGAGAGCGCATCCTCTTGAGATGCGACGGGAACGCCGGGAATTCTTTCCCTACGAAACAGGGAAAGGATCCCTCATCTCGAGCTAGGAGGCGGAAACGGGGCTCACCTGGATGTGTGCGGGAACCCACGTGCTTCCTCTCGAGTGGAGACGGGTATGTCGGGGAACTTCTTGAGTGGCAGCAATGGTGTGAAGGACCCTTTGGAAGTTCCAGTGGTTAGATGTGATTGGCCTCGAGAAGCCTCAGCGGAAATGGGCCTCATCTCGCCTGGAGGGCAAAACCTCCTGGATTTTCTCGAGTTGCGGCAGGTGCTCTCGACTTGCGACGGGGACATCAGGGAACCGCTCTGGTGGCCTCAGGAAAGGCCAGTCCCCATGCGAGTTCCTCGGGGGCCTCTCGGGATTCCTCTCCCGTCGATGCCGGGGCCTAAGACTTTGTGTGGAGTCGGGGCCGGAACCTGAGGATTCCTCTCCAGTGCTGACATGGATCTTGGGGTACTTCTGGAGTCTCCCCAGGGGAGTCAGTCCTCGTCTCGAATGCGGGCATGCACTTGCGCTTTCCTCCAGAGCGGTAGCAGCAGTGTCACGCAGTGCGCCGCGTGGATCAAAGGATCTATGGTTTTCCCTCGTGTCTTTCCCACGAGGCTTTCCCACGAGGCGTTCCCACAGGGCTGTCCCACGTGCACACGTGGTGGGAGTCGATCCTCGGCTTGAAAGTCAAGGCAGTGCAGGGAAAACAGGTTCCTCTGGAATGGACTGACACATCTGGGGGACTCTTGGAATGGTGGCATTGCCCTGGAGTTCCTCTCGCCTTTCCTGTGGAGAGCGCCTCCTCTTGAGATGCGACGGGTACGCCGGGAATTCTTTCCCTACGAAACAGGGAGAGGATCCCTCATCTCCAGCTAGGAGGCGGAAACGGGGCTCCCCTGGATGTGTGCGGGACACCACGTGCTTCCTCTCGAGTGGAGACGGGTATGTCGGGGAACTTCTTGAGTTGCAGCAAGGGTGTGAAGGACCCTTTGGAAGTTCCAGTGGTTAGATGTGATTGGCCTCGAGAAGCCTCAGCGGAAATGGGCCTCATCTCGCCTGGAGGGCAAAACCTCCTGGATTTTCTCGAGTTGCGGCAGGTGCTCTCGACTTACGACGGGGACCTCAGGGACCCGCTCTGGTGGCCTCAGGAAAGGCCAGTCCCCATGCGAGTTCCTCGGGGCCCTCTCGGGATTCCTCTCCCGTCGATGCCGGGGCCTAAGACCTTGTGTGGAGTCGGGGCCGGAACCTGAGGATTCCTCTCCAGTGCTGACATGGATCTTGGGGTACTTCTGGAGTCTCCCCAGGGGAGTCAGTCCTCGTCTCGAATGCGGGCATGCACTTGCGCTTTCCTCCAGAGCGGTAGCAGCAGTGTCACGCAGTCCGCCGCGTGGCTCAAAGGATCTATGGTTTTCCCTCGAGTCTTTCCCACGAGGCTTTCCCACGAGGCTTTCCCACAGGGCTTTCCCAAGTGCACACGTGGTGGGAGTCGATCCTCGGCTTGAACGTCAAGGCAGTGCAGGGAAAACAGGTTCCTCTGGAATGGACTGACACATCTGGGGGACTCTTGGAATGGTGTCTCGACCCTGGAGTTCCTCTCGCCTTTCCTGTTGAAAGCGCCTCCTCTTGAGATGCGACGGGAACGCCGGGAATTCTTTCCCTACGAAACAGGGAAAGGATCCCTCATCTCGAGCTAGGAGGCGGAAACGGGGCTCCCCTGGATGTGTGCGGGACACCACGTGCTTCCTCTCGAGTGGAGACGGGTATGTCGGGGAACTTCTTGAGTTGCAGCAAGGGTGTGAAGGACCCTTTGGAAGTTCCAGTGGTTAGATGTGATTGGCCTCGAGAAGCCTCAGCGGAAATGGGCCTCATCTCGCCTGGAGGGCAAAACCTCCTGGATTTTCTCGAGTTGCGGCAGGTGCTCTCGACTTACGACGGGGACCTCAGGGACCCGCTCTGGTGGCCTCAGGAAAGGCCAGTCCCCATGCGAGTTCCTCGGGGGCCTCTCGGGATTCCTCTCCCGTCGATGCCGGGGCCTAAGACCTTGTGTGGAGTCGGGGCCGGAACCTGAGGATTCCTCTCCAGTGCTGTCATGGATCTTGGGGTACTTCTGGAGTCTCCCCAGGGGAGTCAGTCCTCGTCTCGAATGCGGGCATGCACTTGCGCTTTCCTCCAGAGCGGTAGCAGCAGTGTCACGCAGTCTGCCGCGTGGATCAAAGGATCTATGGTTTTCCCTCGAGTCTTTCCCACGAGGCTTTCCCACGAGGCTTTCCCACAGGGCTGTCCCACGTGCACACGTGGTGGGAGTCGATCCTCGGCTTGAACGTCAAGGCAGTGCAGGGAAAACAGGTTCCTCTGGAATGGACTGACACATCTGGGGGACTCTTGGAATGGTGTCTCGACCCTGGAGTTCCTCTCGCCTTTCCTGTGGAGAGCGCCTCCTCTTGAGATGCGACGGGAACGCCGGGAATTCTTTCCCTACGAAACAGGGAAAGGATCCCTCATCTCGAGCTAGGAGGCGGAAACGGGGCTCCCCTGGATGTGTGCGGGACCCCACGTGCTTCCTCTCGAGTGGAGACGGGTATGTCGGGGAACTTCTTGAGTTGCAGCAAGGGTGTGAAGGACCCTTTGGAAGTTCCAGTGGTTAGATGTGATTGGCCTCGAGAAGCCTCAGCGGAAATGGGCCTCATCTCGCCTGGAGGGCAAAACCTCCTGGATTTTCTCGAGTTGCGGCAGGTGCTCTCGACTTACGACGGGGACCTCAGGGACCCGCTCTGGTGGCCTCAGGAAAGGCCAGCCCCATGCGAGTACCTCGGGGGCGTCTCGGGATTCCTCTCCCGTCGATGCCGGGGCCTAAGACCTTGTGTGGAGTCGGGGCCGGAACCTGAGGATTCCTCTCCAGTGCTGACATGGATCTTGGGGTACTTCTGGAGTCTCCCCAGGGGAGTCAGTCCTCGTCTCGAATGCGGGCATGCACTTGCGCTTTCCTCCAGAGCGGTAGCAGCAGTGTCACGCAGTCCGCCGCGTGGATCAAAGGATCTATGGTTTTCCCTCGAGTCTTTCCCACGAGGCTTTCCCACGAGGCTTTCCCACAGGGCTGTCCCACGTGCACACGTGGTGGGAGTCGATCCTCGGCTTGAACGTCAAGGCAGTGCAGGGAAAACAGGTTCCTCTGGAATGGACTGACACATCTGGGGGACTCTTGGAATGGTGTCACGACCCTGAAGTTCCTCTCGCCTTTCCTGTGGAGAGCGCCTCCTCTTGAGATGCGACGGGAACACCGGGAATTCTTTCCCTACGAAACAGGGAAAGGATCCCTCATCTCGAGCTAGGAGGCGGAAACGGGGCTCCCCTGGATGTGTGCGGGACCCCACGTGCTTCCTCTCGAGTGGAGACGGGTATGTCGGGGAACTTCTTGAGTTGCAGCAATGGTGTGAAGGACCCTTTGGAAGTTCCAATGGTTAGATGTGATTGGCCTCGAGAAGCCTCAGAGGAAATGAGCCTCATCTCGCCTGGAGGGCAAAACCTCCTGGATTTTCTCTAGTTGCGGAAGGTGCTCTCCACTTTCGACGGGGACCTCAGGGAACCTCTGTGGTGGCCTCAGGAAAGGCCAGTCCCCATGCGAGTTCCTCGGGGGCCTCTCGGGATTCCTCTCCCGTCGATGCCGGGGCCTAAGACCTTGTGTGGAGTCGGGGCTGGAACCTGAGGATTCCTCTCCAGTGCTGACATGGATCTTGGTGTAATTCTGGAGTCTCCCCAGGGGAGTCAGTCCTCGTCTCGAATGCGGGCATGCACTTGCGCTTTCCTCCAGAGCGGTAGCAGCAGTGTCACGCAGTCCGCCGCGTGGATCAAAGGATCTATGGTTTTCCATCGAGTCTTTCCCACGAGGCTTTCCCACGAGGCTTTCCCACAGGGCTGTCCCACGTGCACACGTGGTGGGAGTCGATCCTCGGCTTGAACGTCAAGGCAGTGCAGGGAAAACAGGTTCCTCTGGAATGGACTGACACATCTGGGGGACTCTTGGAATGGTGTCTCGACCCTGGAGTTCCTCTCGCCTTTCCTGTGGAGAGTGCCTCCTCTTGAGATGCGACAGGAACGCCGGGAATTCTTTCCCTACGAAACAGGGAAAGGATCCCTCATCTCGAGCTAGGAGGCGGAAACGGGGCTCCCCTGGATGTGTGTGGGAACCCACGTGCTTCCTCTCGAGTGGAGACGGGTATGTCAGGGAACTTCTTGAGTTGCAGCAATGGTGTGAAGGACCCTTTGGAAGTTCCAGTGGTTAGATGTGATTGGCCTCGAGAAGCCTCAGCGGAAATGGGCCTCATCTCGCCTGGAGGGCAAAACCTCCTGGATTTTCTCGAGTTGCGGCAGGTGCTCTCGACTTACGACGGGGACCTCAGGGACCCGCTCTGGTGGCCTCAGGAAAGGCCAGTCCCCATGCGAGTTCCTCGGGGGCCTCTCGGGATTACTCTCCCGTCGATGCCGGGGCCTAAGACCTTGTGTGGAGTCGGGGCCGGAACCTGAGGATTCCTCTCCAGTGCTGACATGGATCTTGGGGTACTTCTGGAGTCTCCCCAGGGGAGTCAGTCCTCGTCTCGAATGCGGGCATGCACTTGCGCTTTCCTCCAGAGCGGTAGCAGCAGTGTCACGCAGTCCGCCGCGTGGATCAAAGGATCTATGGTTTTCCCTCGAGTCTTTCCCACGAGGCTTTCCCACGAGGCTTTCCCACAGGGCTGTCCCACGTGCACACGTGGTGGGAGTCGATCCTCGGCTTGAACGTCAAGGCAGTGCAGGGAAAACAGGTTCCTCTGGATTGGACTGACACATCTGGGGCACTCTTGAAATGGTGTCTCGACCCTGGAGTTCCTCTCGCCTTTCCTGTGGAGAGCGCCTCCTCTTGAGATGCGACGGGAACGCCGGGAATTCTTTCCCTACGAAACAGGGAAAGGATCAATCATCTCGAGCTAGGAGGCGGAAACGTGGCTCCCCTGGATGTGTGCGGGACCCCACGTGCTTCCTCTCGAGTGGAGACGGGTATGTCGGGGAACTTCTTGAGTTGCAGCAAGGGTGTGAAGGACCCTTTGGAAGTTCCAGTGGTTAGATGTGATTGGCCTCGAGAAGCCTCAGCGGAAATGGGCCTCATCTCGCCTGGAGGGCAAAACCTCCTGGATTTTCTCGAGTTGCGGCAGGTGCTCTCGACTTACGACGGGGACCTCAGGGACCCGCTCTGGTGGCCTCAGGAAAGGCCAGTCCCCATGCGAGTTCCTCGGGGGCGTCTCGGGATTCCTCTCCCGTCGATGCCGGGGCCTAAGACCTTGTGTGGAGTCGGGGCCGGAACCTGAGGATTCCTCTCCAGTGCTGACATGGATCTTGGGGTACTTCTGGAGTCTCCCCAGGGGAGTCAGTCCTCGTCTCGAATGCGGGCATGCACTTGCGCTTTCCTCCAGAGCGGTAGCAGCAGTGTCACGCAGTCCGCCGCGTGGATCAAAGGATCTATGGTTTTCCCTCGAGTCTTTCCCACGAGGCTTTCCCACGAGGCTTTCCACAGGGCTGTCCCACGTGCACACGTGGTGGGACTCGATCCTCGGCTTGAACGTCAAGGCAGTGCAGGGAAAACAGGTTCCTCTGGAATGGACTGACACATCTGGGGGACTCTTGGAATGGTGGCACGACCCTGGAGTTCCTCTCGCCTTTCCTGTGGAGAGCGCCTCCTCTTGAGATGCGACGGGAACACCGGGAATTCTTTCCCTACGAAACAGGGAAAGGATCCCTCATCTCGAGCTAGGAGGCGGAAACGGGGTTCCCCTGGATGTGTGCGGGACCCCACGTGCTTCCTCTCGAGTGGAGACGGGTATGTCGGGGAACTTCTTGAGTTGCAGCAATGGTGTTAAGGACCCTTTGGAAGTTCCAGTGGTTAGATGTGATTGGCCTCGAGAAGCCTCAGAGGAAATGAGCCTCATCTCCCCTGGAGGGCAAAACCTCCTGGATTTTCTCGAGTTGCGGAAGGTGCTCTCGACTTTCGACGGGGACCTCAGGGAACCTCTGTGGTGGCCTCAGGAAAGGCCAGTCCCCATGCGAGTTCCTCGGGGGCCTCTCGGGATTCCTCTCCCGTCGATGCCGGGGCCTAAGACCTTGTGTGGAGTCGGGGCCGGAACCTGAGGATTCCTCTCCAGTGCTGACATGGATCTTGGGGTACTTCTGGAGTCTCCCCAGGGGAGTCAGTCCTCGTCTCGAATGCGGGCATGCACTTGCGCTTTCCTCCAGAGCGGTAGCAGCAGTGTCACGCAGTCCGCCGCGTGGATCAAAGGATCTATGGTTTTCCCTCGAGTCTTTCCCACGAGGCTTTCCCACGAGGCTTTCCCACAGGGCTGTCCCACGTGCACACGTGGTGGGAGTCGATCCTCGGCTTGAACGTCAAGGCAGTGCAGGGAAAACAGGTTCCTCTGGAATGGACTGACACATCTGGGGGACTCTTGGAATGGTGGCACGACCCTGGAGTTCCTCTCGCCTTTCCTGTGGAGAGCGCCTCCTCTTGAGATGCGACGAGAACGCCGGGAATTCTTTCCCTACGAAACAGGGAAAGGATCCCTCATCTCGAGCTAGGAGGCGGAAACGGGGCTCCCCTGGATGTGTGCGGGACCCACGTGCTTCCTCTCGAGTGGAGACGGGTATGTCGGGGAACTTCTTGAGTTGCAGCAAGGGTGTGAAGGACCCTTTGGAAGTTCCAGTGGTTAGACATGATTAGCCTCGAGAAGCCTCAGTGGAAATGGGCCTCATCTCGCCTGGAGGGCAAAACCTCCTGGATTTTCTCGAGTTGCGGCAGGTGCTCTCGACTTACGACGGGGACCTCAGGGACCCGCTCTGGTGGCCTCAGGAAAGGCCAGTCCCCATGCGAGTTCCTCGGGGGCGTCTCGGGATTCCTCTCCCGTCGATGCCGGGGCCTAAGACCTTGTGTGGAGTCGGGGCCGGAACCTGAGGATTCCTCTCCAGTGCTGACATGGATCTTGGGGTACTTCTGGAGTCTCCCCAGGGGAGTCAGTCCTCGTCTCGAATGCGGGCATGCACTTGCGCTTTCCTCCAGAGCGGTAGCAGCAGTGTCACGCAGTCCGCCGCGTGGATCAAAGGATCTATGGTTTTCCCTCGAGTCTTTCCCACGAGGCTTTCCCACGAGGCTTTCCCACAGGGCTGTCCCACGTGCACACGTGGTGGGAGTCGATCCTCGGCTTGAACGTCAAGGCAGTGCAGGGAAAACAGGTTCCTCTGGAATGGACTGACACATCTGGGGGACTCTTGGAATGGTGTCTCGACCCTGGAGTTCCTCTCGCCTTTCCTGTGGAGAGCGCCTCCTCTTGAGATGCGACGGGAACGCCGGGAATTCTTTCCCTACAAAACAGGGAAAGGATCCCTCATCTCGAGCTAGGAGGCGGAAACGGGGCTCCCCTGGATGTGTGCGGGAACCCACGTGCTTCCTCTCGAGTGGAGACGGGTATGTCGGGGAACTTCTTGAGTTGCAGCAATGGTGTGAAGGACCCTTTGGAAGTTCCAGTGGTTAGATGTGATTGGCCTCGAGAAGCCTCAGCGGAAATGGGCCTCATCTCGCCTGGAGGGCAAAACCTCCTGGATTTTCTCGAGTTGCGGCAGGTGCTCTCGACTTACGACGGGGACCTCAGGGACCCGCTCTGGTGGCCTCAGGAAAGGCCAGTCCCCATGCGAGTTCCTCGGGGGCCTCTCGGGATTCCTCTCCCGTCGATGCCGGGGCCTAAGACCTTGTGTGGAGTCGGAGCCGGAACCTGAGGATTCCTCTCCAGTGCTGACATGGATCTTGGGGTACTTCTGGAGTCTCCCCAGGGGAGTCAGTCCTCGTCTCGAATGCGGGCATGCACTTGCGCTTTCCTCCAGAGCGGTAGCAGCAGTGTCACGCAGTCCGCCGCGTGGATCAAAGGATCTATGGTTTTCCCTCGAGTCTTTCCCACGAGGCTATCCCACGAGGCTTTCCCACAGGGCTGTCCCACGTGCACACGTGGTGGGAGTCGATCCTCGGCTTGAACGTCAAGGCAGTGCAGGGAAAACAGGTTCCTCTGGAATGGACTGACACATCTGGGGGACTCTTGGAATGGTGTCTCGACCCTGGAGTTCCTCTCGCCTTTCCTGTGGAGAGCGCCTCCTCTTGAGATGCGACGGGAACGCCGGGAATTCTTTCCCTACGAAACAGGGAAAGGATCCCTCATCTCGAGCTAGGAGGCGGAAACGGGGCTCCCCTGGATGTGTGCGGGAACCCACGTGCTTCCTCTCGAGTGGAGACGGGTATGTCGGGGAACTTCTTGAGTTGCAGCAATGGTGTGAAGGACCCTTTGGAAGTTCCAGTGGTTAGATGTGATTGGCCTCGAGAAGCCTCAGCGGAAATGGGCCTCATCTCGCCTGGAGGGCAAAACCTCCTGGATTTTCTCGAGTTGCGGCAGGTGCTCTCGACTTACGACGGGGACCTCAGGGACCCGCTCTGGTGGCCTCAGGAAAGGCCAGTCCCCATGCGAGTTCCTCGGGGGCCTCTCGGGATTCCTCTCCCGTCGATGCCGGGGCCTAAGACCTTGTGTGGAGTCGGAGCCGGAACCTGAGGATTCCTCTCCAGTGCTGACATGGATCTTGGGGTACTTCTGGAGTCTCCCCAGGGGAGTCAGTCCTCGTCTCGAATGCGGGCATGCACTTGCGCTTTCCTCCAGAGCGGTAGCAGCAGTGTCACGCAGTCCGCCGCGTGGATCAAAGGATCTATGGTTTTCCCTCGAGTCTTTCCCACGAGGCTATCCCACGAGGCTTTCCCACAGGGCTGTCCCACGTGCACACGTGGTGGGAGTCGATCCTCGGCTTGAACGTCAAGGCAGTGCAGGGAAAACAGGTTCCTCTGGATTGGACTGACACATCTGGGGCACTCTTGGAATGGTGTCTCGACCCTGGAGTTCCTCTCGCCTTTCCTGTGGAGAGCGCCTCCTCTTGAGATGCGACGGCAACGCCGGGAATTCTTTCCCTACGAAACAGGGAAAGGATCCCTCATCTCGAGCTAGGAGGCGGAAACGGGGCTCCCCTGGATGTGTGCGGGACCCCACGTGCTTCCTCTCGAGTGGAGACGGGTATGTCGGGGAACTTCTTGAGTTGCAGCAATGGTGTGAAGGACCCTTTGGAAGTTCCAGTGGTTAGATGTGATTGGCCTCGAGAAGCCTCAGCGGAAATGGGCCTCATCTCGCCTGGAGGGCAAAACCTCCTGGATTTTCTCGAGTTGCGGCAGGTGCTCTCGACTTACGACGGGGACCTCAGGGACCCGCTCTGGTGGCCTCAGGAAAGGCCAGTCCCCATGCGAGTTCCTCGGGGGCCTCTCGGGATTCCTCTCCCGTCGATGCCGGGGCCTAAGACCTTGTGTGGAGTTGGGGCCGGAACCTGAGGATTCCTCTCCAGTGCTGACATGGATCTTGGGGTACTTCTGGAGTCTCCCCAGGGGAGTCAGTCCTCGTCTCGAATGCGGGCATGCACTTGCGCTTTCCTCCAGAGCGGTAGCAGCAGTGTCACGCAGTCCGCCGCGTGGATCAAAGGATCTATGGTTTTCCCTCGAGTCTTTCCCACGAGGCTTTCCCACGAGGCTTTCCCACAGGGCTGTCCCACGTGCACAAGTGGTGGGAGTCGATCCTCGGCTTGAACGTCAAGGCAGTGCAGGGAAAACAGGTTCCTCTGGAATGGACTGACACATCTGGGGGACTCTTGGAATGGTGGCACGACCCTGGAGTTCCTCTCGCCTTTCCTGTGGAGAGCGCCTCCTCTTGAGATGCGACGAGAACGCCGGGAATTCTTTCCCTACGAAACAGGGAAAGGATCCCTCATCTCGAGCTAGGAGGCGGAAACGGGGCTCCCCTGGATGTGTGCGGGACCCACGTGCTTCCTCTCGAGTGGAGACGGGTATGTCGGGGAACTTCTTGAGTTGCAGCAAGGGTGTGAAGGACCCTTTGGAAGTTCCAGTGGTTAGACATGATTAGCCTCGAGAAGCCTCAGTGGAAATGGGCCTCATCTCGCCTGGAGGGCAAAACCTCCTGGATTTTCTCGAGTTGCGGCAGGTGCTCTCGACTTACGACGGGGACCTCAGGGACCCGCTCTGGTGGCCTCAGGAAAGGCCAGTCCCCATGCGAGTTCCTCGGGGGCGTCTCGGGATTCCTCTCCCGTCGATGCCGGGGCCTAAGACCTTGTGTGGAGTCGGGGCCGGAACCTGAGGATTCCTCTCCAGTGCTGACATGGATCTTGGGGTACTTCTGGAGTCACCCCAGGGGAGTCAGTCCTCGTCTCGAATGCGGGCATGCATTTGCGCTTTCCTCCAGAGCGGTAGCAGCAGTGTCACGCAGTCCGCCGCGTGGATCAAAGGATCTATGTTTTTCGCTCGAGTCTTTCCCACGAGGCTTTCCCACGAGGCTTTCCCACAGGGCTGTCCCACGTGCACACGTGGTGGGAGTCGATCCTCGGCTTGAACGTCAAGGCAGTGCAGGGAAAACAGGTTCCTCTGGAATGGACTGACACATCTGGGGGACTCTTGGAATGGTGTCTCGACCCTGGAGTTCCTCTCGCCTTTCCTGTGGAGAGCGCCTCCTCTTGAGATGCAACGGGAACGCCGGGAATTCTTTCCCTACGAAACAGGGAAAGGTTCCCTCATCTCGAGCTAGGAGGCGGAAACGGGGCTCCCCTGGATGTGTGCGGGACACCACGTGCTTCCTCTCGAGTGGAGACGGGTATGTCGGGGAACTTCTTGAGTTGCAGCAAGGGTGTGAAGGACCCTTTGGAAGTTCCAGTGGTTAGATCTGATTGGCCTCGAGAAGCCTCAGCGGAAATGGGCCTCATCTCGCCTGGAGGGCAAAACCTCCTGGATTTTCTCGAGTTGCGGCAGGTGCTCTCGACTTACGACGGGGACCTCAGGGACCCGCTCTGGTGGCCTCAGGAAAGGCCAGTCCCCATGCAAGTTCCTCGGCGGCCTCTCGGGATTCCTCTCCCTTCGATGCCGGGGCCTAAGACCTTGTGTGAAGTCGGGGCCGGAACCTGAGGATTCCACTCCAGTGCTGACATGGATCTTGGGGTACTTCTGGAGTCTCCCCATGGGAGTCAGTCCTCGTCTCGAATGCGGGCATGCACTTGCGCTTTCCTCCAGAGCAGTAGCAGCAGTGTCACGCAGTCCGCCGCGTGGATCAAAGGATCTATGGTTTTCCCTCGAGTCTTTCCACGAGGCTTTCCCACGAGGCTTTCCCACAGGGCTGTCCCACGTGCACACGTGGTGGGAGTCGATCCTCGGCTTGAACGTCAAGGCAGTGCAGGGAAAACAGGTTCCTCTGGAATGGACTGACACATCTGGGGGACTCTTGGAATGGTGTCACGACCCTGGAGTTCCTCTCGCCTTTCCTGTGGAGAGCGCCTCCTCTTGAGTTGCGACGAGAACGCTGGGAATTCTTTCCCTACGAAACAGGGAAAGGATCCCTCATCTCGAGCTAGGAGGCGGAAACGGGGCTCCCCTGGATGTGTGTGGGACCCACGTGCTTCCTCTCGAGTGGAGACGGGTATGTCGGGGAACTTCTTGAGTTGCAGCAAGGGTGTGAAGGACCCTTTGGAAGTTCCAGTGGTTAGATGTGATTGGCCTCGAGAAGCCTCAGCGGAAATGGGCCTCATCTCGCCTGGAGGGCAAAACCTCCTGGATTTTCTCGAGTAGCTGCAGGTGCTCTCGACTTACGACGGGGACCTCAGGGACCCGCTCTGGTGGCCTCAGGAAAGGCCAGTCCCCATGCGAGTTCCTCGGGGGCCTCTCGGGATTCCTCTCCCGTCGATGCCGGGGCCTAAGACCTTGTGTGGAGTCGGGGCCGGAACCTGAGGATTCCTCTCCAGTGCTGACATGGATCTTGGGGTACTTCTGGAGTCTCCCCAGGGGAGTCAGTCCTCGTCTCGAATGCGGGCATGCACTTGCGCTTTCCTCCAGGGCGGTAGCAGCAGTGTCACGCAGTCCGCCGCGTGGATCAAAGGATCTATGTTTTTCCCTCGAGTCTTTCCCACGAGGCTTTCCCCCGAGGCTTTCCCACAGGGCTGTCCCACGTGCACACGTGGTGGGAGTCGATCCTCGGCTTGAACGTCAAGGCAGTGCAGGGAAAACAGGTTCCTCTGGAATGGACTGACACATCTGGGGGACTCTTGGAATGGTGTCACGACCCTGAAGTTCCTCTCGCCTTTCCTGTGGAGAGCGCCTACTCTTGAGATGCGACGGGAACGCCGGGAATTCTTTCCCTACGAAACAGGGAAAGGATCCCTCATCTCGAGCTAGGAGGCGGAAACGGGGCTCCCCTGGATGTGTGCGGGACCCCACGTGCTTCCTCTCGAGTGGAGACGGGTATGTCGGGGAACTTCTTGAGTTGCAGCAAGGGTGTGAAGGACCCTTTGGAAGTTCCAGTGGATAGATGTGATTGGCCTCGAGAAGCCTCAGCGGAAATGGGCCTCATCTCGCCTGGAGGGCAAAACCTCCTGGATTTTCTCGAGTTGCGGCAGGTGCTCTCGACTTACGACGGGGACCTCAGGGACCCGCTCTGGTGGCCTCAGGAAAGGCCAGTCCCCATGCGAGTTCCTCGGGGGCCTCTCGGGATTCCTCTCCCGTCGATGTCAGGGCCTAAGACCTTGTGTGGAGTCGGGGCCGGAACCTGAGGATTCCTCTCCAGTGCTGACATGGATCTTGGGGTACTTCTGGAGTCGCCCCAGGGGAGTCAGTCCTCGTCTCGAATGCGGGCATGCACTTGCGCTTTCCTCCAGAGCGGTAGCAGCAGTGTCACGCAGTCCGCCGCGTGGATCAAAGGATCTATGGTTTTCCCTCGAGTCTTTCCCACGAGGCTTTCCCACGAGGCTTTCCCACAGGGCTGTCCCACGTGCACACGTGGTGGGAGTCGATCCTCGGCTTGAACGTCAAGGCAGTGCAGGGAAAACAGGTTCCTCTGGAATGGACTGACACATCTGGGGGACTCTTGGAATGGTGGCACGACCCTGGAGTTCCTCTCGCCTTTCCTGTGGAGAGCGCCTCCTCTTGAGATGCGACGGGAACGCCGGGAATTCTTTCCCTACGAAACAGGGAAAGCATCCCTCATCTCGAGCTAGGAGGCGGAAACGGGGCTCCCCTGGATGTGTGCGGGACCCACGTGCTTCCTCTCGAGTGCAGACGGGTGTGTCGGGGAACTTCTTGAGTTGCAGCAAGGGTGTGAAGGACCCTTTGGAAGTTCCAGTGGTTAGATGTGATTGGCCTCGAGAAGCCTCAGCGGAAATGGGCCTCATCTCGCCTGGAGGGCAAAACCTCCTGGATTTTCTCGAGTTGCGGCAGGTGCTCTCGACTTACGACGGGGACCTCAGGGACCCGCTCTGGTGGCCTCAGGAAAGGCCAGTCCCCATGCGAGTTCCTTGGGGGCCTCTCGGGATTCCTCTCCCGTCGATGCCAGGGCCTAAGACCTTGTGTGGATTCGGGGCCGGAATCTGAGGATTCCTCTCCAGTGCTGACATGGATCTTGGGGTACTTCTGGAGTCTCCCCAGGGGAGTCAGTCCTCGTCTCGAATGCGGGCATGCACTTGCGCTTTCCTCCAGAGCGGTAGCAGCAGTGTCACGCAGTCCGCCGCGTGGATCAAAGGATCTATGGTTTTCCCTCGAGTCTTTCCAACGAGGCTTTCCCACGAGGCTTTCCCACAGGGCTGTCCCACGTGCACACGTGGTGGGAGTCGATCCTCGGCTTGAACGTCAAGGCAGTGCAGGGAAAACAGGTTCCTCTGGAATGGACTGACACATCTGGGGGACTCTTGGAATGGTGGCACGACCCTGGAGTTCCTCTCGCCTTTCCTGTGGAGAGCGCCTCCTCTTGAGATGCGACGGGAAGGCCGGGAATTCTTTCCCTACGAAACAGGGAAAGGATCCCTCATCTCGAGCTAGGAGGCGGAAACGGGGCTCCCCTGGGTGTGTGCGGGACCCCACGTGCTTCCTCTCGAGTGGAGACGGGTATGTCGGGGAACTTCTTGAGTTGCAGCAATGGTGTGAAGGACCCTTTGGAAGTTCCAGTGGTTAGATGTGATTGGCCTCGAGAAGCCTCAGTGGAAATGGGCCTCATCTCGCCTGGAGGGCAAAACCTCCTGGATTTTCTCGAGTTGCGGCAGGTGCTCTCGACTTACGACGGGGACCTCAGGGACCCGCTCTGGTGGCCTCAGGAAAGGCCAGTCCCCATGCGAGTTCCTCGGGGGCGTCTCGGGATTCCTCTCCCGTCGATGCCGGGGCCTAAGACCTTGTGTGAAGTCGGGGCCGGAACCTGAGGATTCCTCTCCAGTGCTGACATGGATCTTGGGGTACTTCTGGAGTCACCCCAGGGGAGTCAGTCCTCATCTCGAATGCGGGCATGCATTTGCGCTTTCCTCCAGAGCGGTAGCAGCAGTGTCACGCAGTCCGCCGCGTGGATCCAAGGATCTATGGTTTTCGCTCGAGTCTTTCCCACGAGGCTTTCCCACGAGGCTTTCCCACAGGGCTGTCCCACGTGCACACGTGGTGGGAGTCGATCCTCGGCTTGAACGTCAAGGCAGTGCAGGGAAAACAGGTTCCTCTGGAATGGACTGACACATCTGGGGGACTCTTGGAATGGTGTCTCGACCCTGGAGTTCCTCTCGCCTTTCCTGTGGAGAGCGCCTCCTCTTGAGATGCGACGGGAACGCCGGGAATTCTTTCCCTACGAAACAGGGAAAGGTTCCCTCATCTCGAGCTAGGAGGCGGAAACGGGGCTCCCCTGGATGTGTGCGGGACACCACGTGCTTCCTCTCGAGTGGAGACGGGTATGTCGGGGAACTTCTTGAGTTGCAGCAAGGGTGTGAAGGACCCTTGGGAAGTTCCAGTGGTTAGATGTGATTGGCCTCGAGAAGCCTCAGCGGAAATGGGCCTCATCTCGCCTGGAGGGCAAAACCTCCTGGATTTTCTCGAGTTGCGGCAGGTGCTCTCGACTTACGACGGGGACCTCAGGGACCCGCTCTGGTGGCCTCAGGAAAGGCCAGTCCCCATGCAAGTTCCTCGGCGGCCTCTCGGGATTCCACTCCCTTCGATGCCGGGGCCTAAGACCTTGTGTGACGTCGGGGCCGGAACCTGAGGATTCCACTCCAGTGCTGACATGGATCTTGGGGTACTTCTGGAGTCTCCCCATGGGAGTCAGTCCTCGTCTCGAATGCGGGCATGCACTTGCGCTTTCCTCCAGAGCAGTAGCAGCAGTGTCATGCAGTCCGCCGCGTGGATCAAAGGATCTATGGTTTTCCCTCGAGTCTTTCCACGAGGCTTTCCCACGAGGCTTTCCCACAGGGCTGTCCCACGTGCACACGTGGTGGGAGTCGATCCTCGGCTTGAACGTCAAGGCAGTGCAGGGAAAACAGGTTCCTCTGGAATGGACTGACACATCTGGGGGACTCTTGGAATGGTGTCACGACCCTGGAGTTCCTCTCGCCTTTCCTGTGGAGAGCGCCTCCTCTTGAGTTGCGACGAGAACGCTGGGAATTCTTTCCCTACGAAACAGGGAAAGGATCCCTCATCTCGAGCTAGGAGGCGGAAACGGGGTTCCCCTGGATGTGTGTGGGACCCACGTGCTTCCTCTCGAGTGGAGACGGGTATGTCGGGGAACTTCTTGAGTTGCAGCAAGGGTGTGAAGGACCCTTTGAAAGTTCCAGTGGTTAGATGTGATTGGCCTCGAGAAGCCTCAGCGGAAATGGGCCTCATCTCGCCTGGAGGGCAAAACCTCCTGGATTTTCTCGAGTAGCGGCAGGTGCTCTCGACTTACGACGGGGACCTCAGGGACCCGCTCTGGTGGCCTCAGGAAAGGCCAGTCCCCATGCGAGTTCCTCGGGGGCCTCTCGGGATTCCTCTCCCGTCGATGCCGGGGCCTAAGACCTTGTGTGGAGTCGGGGCCGGAACCTGAGGATTCCTCTCCAGTGCTGACATGGATCTTGGGGTACTTCTGGAGTCTCCCCAGGGGAGTCAGTCCTTGTCTCGAATGCGGGCATGCACTTGCGCTTTCCTCCAGGGCGGTAGCAGCAGTGTCACGCAGTCCGCCGCGTGGATCAAAGGATCTATGGTTTTCCCTCGAGTCTTTCCCAGGAGGCTTTCCCCCGAGGCTTTCCCACAGGGCTGTCCCACGTGCACACGTGGTGGGAGTCGATCCTCGGCTTGAACGTCAAGGCAGTGCAGGGAAAACAGGTTCCTCTGGAATGGACTGACACATCTGGGGGACTCTTGGAATGGTGTCACGACCCTGAAGTTCCTCTCGCCTTTCCTGTGGAGAGCGCCTCCTCTTGAGATGCGACGGGAACGCCGGGAATTCTTTCCCTACGAAACAGGGAAAGGATCCCTCATCTCGAGCTAGGAGGCGGAAACGGGGCTCCCCTGGATGTGTGCGGGACCCCACGTGCTTCCTCTCGAGTGGAGACGGGTATGTCGGGGAACTTCTTGAGTTGCAGCAAGGGTGTGAAGGACCCTTTGGAAGTTCCAGTGGTTAGATGTGATTGGCCTCGAGAAGCCTCAGCGGAAATGGGCCTCATCTCGCCTGGAGGGCAAAACCTCCTGGATTTTCTCGAGTTGCGGCAGGTGCTCTCGACTTACGACGGGGACCTCAGGGACCCGCTCTGGTGGCCTCAGGAAAGGCCAGTCCCCATGCGAGTTCCTCGGGGGCCTCTCGGGATTCCTCTCCCGTCGATGCCAGGGCCTAAGACCTTGTGTGGAGTCGGGGCCGGAACCTGAGGATTCCTCTCCAGTGCTGACATGGATCTTGGGGTACTTCTGGAGTCTCCCCAGGGGAGTCAGTCCTTGTCTCGAATGCGGGCATGCACTTGCGCTTTCCTCCAGAGCGGTAGCAGCAGTGTCACGCAGTCCGCCGCGTGGATCAAAGGATCTATGGTTTTCCCTCGAGTCTTTCCCACGAGGCTTTCCCACGAGGCTTTCCCACAGGGCTGTCCCACGTGCACACGTGGTGGGAGTCGATCCTCGGCTTGAACGTCAAGGCAGTGCAAGGAAAACAGGTTCCTCTGGAATGGACTGACACATCTGGGGGACTCTTGGAATGGTGTCACGACCCTGGAGTTCCTCTCGCCTTTCCTGTGGAGAGCGCCTCCTCTTGAGATGCGACGGGAACTCGGGGAATTCTTTCCCTACGAAACAGGGAAAGGATCCCTCATCTCGAGGTAGGAGGCGGAAACGGGGCTCCCCTGGATGTGTGCGGGACACCACGTGCTTCCTCTCGAGTGGAGACGGGTATGTCGGGGAACTTCTTGAGTTGCAGCAAGGGTGTGAAGGACCCTTTGGAAGTTCCAGTGGTTAGATGTGATTGGCCTCGAGAAGCCTCAGCGGAAATGGGCCTCATCTCGCCTGGAGGGCAAAACCTCCTGGATTTTCTCGAGTTGCGGCAGGTGCTCTCGACTTACGACGGGGACCTCAGGGACCCGCTCTGGTGGCCTCAGGAAAGGCCAGTCCCCATGCGAGTTCCTCGAGGGCCTCTCGGGATTCCTCTCCCGTCGATGCCGGGGCCTAAGACCTTGTGTGGAGTCGGGGCCGGAACCTGAGGATTCCTCTCCAGTGCTGACATGGATCTTGGGGTACTACTGGAGTCTCCCCAGGAGAGTCAGTCCTCGTCTCGAATGCGGGCATGCACTTGCGCTTTCCTCCAGAGCGGTAGCAGCAGTGTCACGCAGTCCGCCGCGTGGATCAAAGGATGTTTGGTTTTCCCTCGAGTCTTTCCCACGAGGCTTTCCCACGAGGCTTTCCCACAGGGCTGTCCCACGTGTACACGTGGTGGGAGTCGATCCTCGGCTTGAACGTCAAGGCAGTGCAGGGAAAACAGGTTCCTCTGGAACGGACTGACACATCTGGGGGACTCTTGGAATGGTGGCACGACCCTGGAGTTCTTCTCTCCTTTCCTGTGGAGAGCGCCTCCTCCTGAGATGCGACGGGAACGCCGGGAATTCTTTCCCTATGAAACAGGGAAAGGATCCCTCATCTCGAGCTAGGAGGCGGAAACGGGGCTCCCCTGGATGTGTGCGGGACACCACGTGCTTCCTCTCGAGTGGAGACGGGTATGTCAGGGAACTTCTTGAGTTGCAGCAAGGGTGTGAAGGACCCTTTGGAAGTTCCAGTGGTTAGACGTGATTAGCGTCGAGAAGCCTCAGCGGAAATGGGCCTCATCTCGCCTGGAGGGCTAAACCTCCTGGATTTTCTCGAGTTGCGGCAGGTGCTCTCGACTTACGACGGGGACCTCAGGGACCCGCTCTGGTGGCCTCAGGAAAGGCCAGTCCCCATGCGAGTTCCTTGGGGGCCTCTCGGGATTCCTCTCCCGTCGATGCCAGGGCCTAAGATCTTGTGTGGATTCGGGGCCGGAACCTGAGGATTCCTCTGCAGTGCTGACATGGATCTTGGGGTACTTCTGGAGTCTCCCCAGGGGAGTCAGTCCTCGTCTCGAATGCGGGCATGCACTTGCGCTTTCCTCCAGAGCGGTAGCAGCAGTGTCACGCAGTCCGCCGCGTGGATCAAAGGATCTATGGTTTTCCCTCGAGTCTTTCCCACGAGGCTTTCCCACGAGGCTTTCCCACAGGGCTGTCCCACGTGCACACGTGGTGGGAGTCGATCCTCGGCTTGAACGTCAAGGCAGTGCAGTGAAAACAGGTTCCTCTGGAATGGACTGACACATCTGGGGGACTCTTGGAATGGTGGCACGACCCTGGAGTTCCTCTCGCCTTTCCTGTGGAGAGCGCCTCCTCTTGAGATGCGACGGGAACGCCGGGAATTCTTTCCCTACGAAACAGGGAAAGCATCCCTCATCTCGAGCTAGGAGGCGGAAACGGGGCTCCCCTGGATGTGTGCGGGACCCACGTGCTTCCTCTCGAGTGCAGACGGGTGTGTCGGGGAACTTCTTGAGTTGCAGCAAGGGTGTGAAGGACCCTTTGGAAGTTCCAGTGGTTAGATGTGATTGGCCTCGAGAAGCCTCAGCGGAAATGGGCCTCATCTCGCCTGGAGGGCAAAACCTCCTGGATTTTCTCGAGTTGCGGCAGGTGCTCTCGACTTACGACGGGGACCTCAGGGACCCACTCTGGTGGCCTCAGGAAAGGCCAGTCCCCATGCGAGTTCCTTGGGGGCCTCTCGGGATTCCTCTCCCGTCGATGCCAGGGCCTAAGACCTTGTGTGGAGTCGGGGCCGGAACCTGAGGATTCCTCTCCAGTGCTGACATGGATCTTGGGGTACTTCTGGAGTCTCCCCAGGGGAGTCAGTCCTCGTCTCGAATGCGGGCATGCACTTGCGCTTTCCTCCAGAGCGGTAGCAGCAGTGTCACGCAGTCCGCCGCGTGGATCAAAGGATCTATGGTTTTCCCTCGAGTCTTTCCAACGAGGCTTTCCCACGAGGCTTTCCCACAGGGCTGTCCCACGTGCACACGTGGTGGGAGTCGATCCTCGGCTTGAACGTCAAGGCAGTGCAGGGAAAACAGGTTCCTCTGGAATGGACTGACACATCTGGGGGACTCTTGGAATGGTGGCACGACCCTGGAGTTCCTCTCGCCTTTCCTGTGGAGAGCGCCTCCTCTTGAAATGCGACGGGAACGCCGGGAATTCTTTCCCTACGAAACAGGGAAAGGATCCCTCATCTCGAGCTAGGAGGCGGAAACGGGGCTCCCCTGGGTGTGTGCGGGACACCACGTGCTTCCTCTCGAGTGGAGACGGGTATGTCGTGGAACTTCTTGAGTTGCAGCAATGGTGTGAAGGACCCTTTGGAAGTTCCAGTGGTTAGATGTGATTGGCCTCGAGAAGCCTCAGCGGAAATGGGCCTCATCTCGCCTGGAGGGCAAAACCTCCTGGATTTTCTCGAGTTGCGGCAGGTGCTCTCGACTTACGACGGGGACCTCAGGGACCCGCTCTGGTGGCCTCAGGAAAGGCCAGTCCCCATGCGAGTTCCTAGGGGGCCTCTCGGGATTCCTCTCCCGTCGATGCCAGGGCCTAAGACCTTGTGTGGAGTCGGGGCCGGAACCTGAGGATTCCTCTCCAGTGCTGACATGGATCTTGGGGTACTTCTGGAGTCTCCCCAGGGGAGTCAGTCCTCGTCTCGAATGCGGGCATGCACTTGCGCTTTCCTCCAGAGCGGTAGCAGCAGTGTCACGCAGTCCGCCGCGTGGATCAAAGGATCTATGGTTTTCCCTCGAGTCTTTCCAACGAGGCTTTCCCACGAGGCTTTCCCACAGGGCTGTCCCACGTGCACACGTGGTGGGAGTCGATCCTCGGCTTGAACGTCAAGGCAGTGCAGGGAAAACAGGTTCCTCTGGAATGGACTGACACATCTGGGGGACTCTTGGAATGGTGGCACGACCCTGGAGTTCCTCTCGCCTTTCCTGTGGAGAGCGCCTCCTCTTGAAATGCGACGGGAACGCCGGGAATTCTTTCCCTACGAAACAGGGAAAGGATCCCTCATCTCGAGCTAGGAGGCGGAAACGGGGCTCCCCTGGGTGTGTGCGGGACCCCACGTGCTTCCTCTCGAGTGGAGACGGGTATGTCGGGGAACTTCTTGAGTTGCAGCAATGGTGTGAAGGACCCTTTGGAAGTTCCAGTGGTTAGATGTGATTGGCCTCGAGAAGCCTCAGCGGAAATGGGCCTCATCTCGCCTGGAGGGCAAAACCTCCTGGATTTTCTCGAGTTGCGGCAGGTGCTCTCGACTTACGACGGGGACCTCAGGGACCCGCTCTGGTGGCCTCAGGAAAGGCCATTCCCCATGCGAGTTCTTCAGGGGCCTCTCGGGATTACTCTCCCGTCGATGCCGGGGCCTAAGACCTTGTGTGGAGTCGGGGCCGGAACCTGAGGATTCCTCTCCAGTGCTGACATGGATCTTGGGGTACTTCTGGAGTCTCCCCAGGGGAGTCAGTCCTCGTCTCGAATGCGGGCATGCACTTGCGCTTTCCTCCAGAGCGGTAGCAGCAGTGTCACGCAGTCCGCCGCGTGGATCAAAGGATCTATGGTTTTCCCTCGAGTCTTTCCCACGAGGCTTTCCCACGAGGCTTTCCCACAAGGCTGTCCCACGTGCACACGTGGTGGGAGTCGATCCTCGGCTTGAACGTCAAGGCAGTGCAGGGAAAACAGGTTCCTCTGGAATGGACTGACACATCTGGGGGACTCTTGGAATGGTGGCACGACCCTGGAGTTCCTCTCGCCTTTCCTGTGGAGAGCGCCTCCTCTTGAGATGCGACGGGAACGCCGGGAATTCTTTCCCTAAGAAACAGGGAAAGGATCCCTCATCTCGAGCTAGGAGGCGGAAACGGGTCTCCCCTGGATGTGTGCGGGACCCACGTGCTTCCTCTCGAGTGCAGACGGGTGTGTCGGGGAACTTCTTGAGTTGCAGCAAGGGTGTGAAGGACCCTTTGGAAGTTCCAGTGGTTAGATGTGATTGGCCTCGAGAAGCCTCAGCGGAAATGGGCCTCATCTCGCCTGGAGGGCAAAACCTCCTGGATTTTCTCGAGTTGCGGCAGGTGCTCTCGACTTACGACGGGGACCTCAGGGACCCGCTCTGGTGGCCTCAGGAAAGGCCAGTCCCCATGCGAGTTCCTCGGGGGCCTCTCGGGATTCCTCTCCCGTCGATGCCGGGGCCTAAGACCTTGTGTGGAGTCGGGGCCGGAACCTGAGGATTCCTCTCCAGTGCTGACATGGATCTTGGGGTACTACTGGAGTCTCCCCAGGAGAGTCAGTCCTCGTCTCGAATGCGGGCATGCACTTGCGCTTTCCTCCAGAGCGGTAGCAGCAGTGTCACGCAGTCCGCCGCGTGGATCAAAGGATGTTTGGTTTTCCCTCGAGTCTTTCCCACGAGGCTTTCCCACGAGGCTTTCCCACAGGGCTGTCCCACGTGTACACGTGGTGGGAGTCGATCCTCGGCTTGAACGTCAAGGCAGTGCAGGGAAAACAGGTTCCTCTGGAACGGACTGACACATCTGGGGGACTCTTGGAATGGTGGCACGACCCTGGAGTTCTTCTCTCCTTTCCTGTGGAGAGCGCCTCCTCTTGAGATGCGATGGGAACGCCGGGAATTCTTTCCCTACGAAACAGGGAAAGGATCCCTCATCTCGAGCTAGGAGGCGGAAACGGGGCTCCCCTGGATGTGTGCGGGACACCACGTGCTTCCTCTCGAGTGGAGACGGGTATGTCAGGGAACTTCTTGAGTTGCAGCAAGGGTGTGAAGGACCCTTTGGAAGTTCCAGTGGTTAGACGTGATTAGCGTCGAGAAGCCTCAGCGGAAATGGGGCTCATCTCGCCTGGAGGGCAAAACCTCCTGGATTTTCTCGAGTTGCGGCAGGTGCTCTCGACTTACGACGGGGACCTCAGGGACCCGCTCTGGTGGCCTCAGGAAAGGCCAGTCCCCATGCGAGTTCCTTGGGGGCCTCTCGGGATTCCTCTCCCGTCGATGCCAGGGCCTAAGATCTTGTGTGGATTCGGGGCCGGAACCTGAGGATTCCTCTGCAGTGCTGACATGAATCTTGGGGTACTTCTGGAGTCTCCCCAGGGGAGTCAGTCCTCGTCTCGAATGCGGGCATGCACTTGCGCTTTCCTCCAGAGCGGTAGCAGCAGTGTCACGCAGTCCGCCGCGTGGATCAAAGGATCTATGGTTTTCCCTCGAGTCTTTCCCACGAGGCTTTCCCACGAGGCTTTCCCACAGGCCTGTCCCACGTGCACACGTGGTGGGAGTCGATCCTCGGCTTGAACGTCAAGGCAGTGCAGTGAAAACAGGTTCCTCTGGAATGGACTGACACATCTGGGGGACTCTTGGAATGGTGGCACGACCCTGGAGTTCCTCTCGCCTTTCCTGTGGAGAGCGCCTCCTCTTGAGATGCGACGGGAACGCCGGGAATTCTTTCCCTACGAAACAGGGAAAGCATCCCTCATCTCAAGCTAGGAGGCGGAAACGGGGCTCCCCTGGATGTGTGCGGGACCCACGTGCTTCCTCTCGAGTGCAGACGGGTGTGTCGGGGAACTTCTTGAGTTGCAGCAAGGGTGTGAAGGACCCTTTGGAAGTTCCAGTGGTTAGATGTGATTGGCCTCGAGAAGCCTCAGCGGAAATGGGCCTCATCTCGCCTGGAGGGCAAAACCTCCTGGATTTTCTCGAGTTGCGGCAGGTGCTCTCGACTTACGACGGGGACCTCAGGGACCCACTCTGGTGGCCTCAGGAAAGGCCAGTCCCCATGCGAGTTCCTTGGGGGCCTCTCGGGATTCCTCTCCCGTCGATGCCAGGGCCTAAGACCTTGTGTGGAGTCGGGGCCGGAACCTGAGGATTCCTCTCCAGTGCTGTCATGGATCTTGGGGTACTTCTGGAGTCTCCCCAGGGGAGTCAGTCCTCGTCTCGAATGCGGGCATGCACTTGCGCTTTCCTGCAGAGCGGTAGCAGCAGTGTCACGCAGTCCGCCGCGTGGATCAAAGGATCTATGGTTTTCCCTCGAGTCTTTCCAACGAGGCTTTCCCACGAGGCTTTCCCACAGGGCTGTCCCACGTGCACACGTGGTGGGAGTCGATCCTCGGCTTGAACGTCAAGGCAGTGCAGGGAAAACAGGTTCCTCTGGAATGGACTGACACATCTGGGGGACTCTTGGAATGGTGGCACGACCCTGGAGTTCCTCTCGCCTTTCCTGTGGAGAGCGCCTCCTCTTGAGATGCGACGGGAACGCCGGGAATTCTTTCCCTACGAAACAGGGAAAGGATCCCTCATCTCGAGCTAGGAGGCGGAAACGGGGCTCCCCTGGGTGTGTGCGGGACACCACGTGCTTCCTCTCGAGTGGAGACGGGTATGTCGTGGAACTTCTTGAGTTGCAGCAATGGTGTGAAGGACCCTTTGGAAATTCCAGTGGTTAGATGTGATTGGCCTCGAGAAGCCTCAGCGGAAATGGGCCTCATCTCGCCTGGAGGGCAAAACCTCCTGGATTTTCTCGAGTTGCGGCAGGTGCTCTCGACTTACGACGGGGACCTCAGGGACCCGCTCTGGTGGCCTCAGGAAAGGCCAGTCCCCATGCGAGTTCCTCGGGGGCCTCTCGGGATTCCTCTCCCGTCGATGCCGGGGCCTAAGACCTTGTGTGGAGTCGGGGCCGGAACCTGAGGATTCCTCTCCAGTGCTGACATGGATCTTGGGGTACTTCTGGAGTCTCCCCAGGGGAGTCAGTCCTCGTCTCGAATGCGGGCATGCACTTGCGCTTTCCTCCAGAGCGGTAGCAGCAGTGTCACGCAGTCCGCCGCGTGGATCAAAGGATCTATGGTTTTCCCTCGAGTCTTTCCCACGAGGCTTTCCCACGAGGCTTTCCCACAGTGCTGTCCCACGTGCACACGTGGTGGGAGTCGATCCTCGGCTTGAACGTCAAGGCAGTGCAGGGAAAACAGGTTCCTCTGGAATGGACTGACACATCTGGGGGACTCTTGGAATGGTGTCACGATCCTGGAGTTCCTCTCGCCTTTCCTGTGGAGAGCACCTCCTCTTGAGGTGCGACGGGAACGCCGGGAATTCTTTCCCTACGAAACAGGGAAAGGATCCCTCATCTCGAGCTAGGAGGCGGAAACGGGGCTCCCCTGGGTGTGTGCGGGACCCCACGTGCTTCCTCTCGAGTGGAGACGGGTATGTCGGGGAACTTCTTGAGTTGCAGCAATGGTGTGAAGGACCCTTTGGAAGTTCCAGTGGTTAGACGTGATTAGCGTCGAGAAGCCTCAGCGGAAATGGGCCTCATCTCGCCTGGAGGGCAAAACCTCCTGGATTTTCTCGAGTTGCGGCAGGTGCTCTCGACTTACGACGGGGACCTCAGGGACCCGCTCTGGTGGCCTCAGGAAAGGCCAGTCCCCATGCGAGTTCCTCGGGGGCCTCTCGGGATTCCTCTCCCGTCGATGCCAGGGCCTAAGAGCTTGTGTGGAGTCGGGGCCGGAACCTGAGGATTCCTCTGCAGTGCTGACATGGATCTTGGGGTACTTCTGGAGTCTCCCCAGGGGAGTCAGTCCTCGTCTCGAATGCGGGCATGCACTTGCGCTTTCCTCCAGAGCGGTAGCAGCAGTGTCACGCAGTCCGCTGCGTGGATCAAAGGATCTATGGTTTTCCCTCGAGTCTTTCCCTGGAGGCTTTCCCCCGAGGCTTTCCCACAGGGCTGTCCCACGTGCACACGTGGTGGGAGTCGATCCTCGGCTTGAACGTCAAGGCAGTGCAGGGAAAACAGGTTCCTCTGGAATGGACTGACACATCTGGGGGACTCTTGGAATGGTGGCACGACCCTGGAGTTCCTCTCGCCTTTCCTGTGGAGAGCGCCTCCTCTTGAAATGCGACGGGAAGGCCGGGAATTCTATCCCTACGAAACAGGGAAAGGATCCCTCATCTCGAGCTAGGAGGCGGAAACGGGGCTCCCCTGGATGTGTGCGGGACCCACGTGCTTCCTCTCGAGTGCAGACGGGTGTGTCGGGGAACTTCTTGAGTTGCAGCAAGGGTGTGAAGGACCCTTTGGAAGTTCCAGTGGTTAGATGTGATTGGCCTCGAGAAGCCTCAGCGGAAATGGGCCTCATCTCGCCTGGAGGGCAAAACCTCCTGGATTTTCTCGAGTTGCGGCAGGTGCTCTCGACTTACGACGGGGACCTCAGGGACCCGCTCTGGTGGCCTCAGGAAAGGCCAGTCCCCATGCGAGTTCCTAGGGGGCCTCTCGGGATTCCTCTCCCGATGATGCCAGGGCCTAAGACCTTGTGTGGAGTCGGGGCCGGAACCTGAGGATTCCTCTGCAGTGCTGACATGGATCTTGGGGTACTTCTGGAGTCTCCCCAGGGGAGTCAGTCCTCGTCTCGAATGCGGGCATGCACTTGCGCTTTCCTCCAGAGCGGTAGCAGCAGTGTCACGCAGTCCGCCGCGTGGATCAAAGGATCTATGGTTTTCCCTCGAGTCTTTCCCACGAGGCTTTCCCACGAGGCTTTCCCACAGGGCTGTCCCACGTGCACACGTGGTGGGAGTCGATCCTCGGCTTGAACGTCAAGGCAGTGCAGGGAAAACAGGTTCCTCTGGAATGGACTGACACATCTGGGGGACTCTTGGAATGGTGGCACGACCCTGGAGTTCCTCTCGCCTTTCCTGTGGAGAGCGCCTCCTCTTGAGATGCGACGGGAACGCCGGGAATTCTTTCCCTACGAAACAGGGAAAGCATCCCTCATCTCGAGCTAGGAGGCGGAAACGGGGCTCCCCTGGATGTGTGCGGGACCCACGTGCTTCCTCTCGAGTGCAGACGGGTGTGTCGGGGAACTTCTTGAGTTGCAGCAAGGGTGTGAAGGACCCTTTGGAAGTTCCAGTGGTTAGATGTGATTGGCCTCGAGAAGCCTCAGCGGAAATGGGCCTCATCTCGCCTGGAGGGCAAAACCTCCTGGATTTTCTCGAGTTGCGGCAGGTGCTCTCGACTTACGACGGGGACCTCAGGGACCCGCTCTGGTGGCCTCAGGAAAGGCCAGTCCCCATGCGAGTTCCTTGGGGGCCTCTCGGGATTCCTCTCCCGTCGATGCCGGGGCCTAAGACCTTGTGTGGAGTCGGGGCCGGAATCTGAGGATTCCTCTCCAGTGCTGACATGGATCTTGGGGTACTTCTGGAGTCTCCCCAGGGGAGTCAGTCCTCGTCTCGAATGCGGGCATGCACTTGCGCTTTCCTCCAGAGCGGTAGCAGCAGTGTCACGCAGTCCGCCGCGTGGATCAAAGGATCTATGGTTTTCCCTCGAGTCTTTCCCACGAGGCTTTCCCACGAGGCTTTCCCACAGGGCTGTCCCACGTGCACACGTGGTGGGAGTCGATCCTCGGCTTGAACGTCAGGGCAGTGCAGGGAAAACAGGTTCCTCTGGAATGGACTGACACATCTGGGGGACTCTTGGAATGGTGGCACGACCCTGGAGTTCCTCTCGCCTTTCCTGTGGAGAGCGCCTCCTCTTGAGATGCGACGGGAACGCCGGGAATTCTTTCCCTACGAAACAGGGAAAGGATCCCTCATCTCGAGCTAGGAGGCGGAAACGGGGCTCCCCTGGATGTGTGCGGGACCCCACGTGCTTCCTCACGAGTGGAAACGGGTTTGTCGGGGAACTTCTTGAGTTGCAGCAATGGTGTGAAGGACCCTTTGGAAGTTCCAGTGGTTAGATGTGATTGGCCTCGAGAAGCCTCAGCGGAAATGGGCCTCATCGCGCCTGGAGGGCAAAACCTCCTGGATTTTCTCGAGTTGCGGCAGGTGCTCTCGACTTACGACGGGGACCTCAGGGACCCGCTCTGGTGGCCTCAGGAAAGGCCAGTCCCCATGCGAGTTCCGCGGGGGCCTCTCGGGATTCCTCTCCCGTCGATGCCGGGGCCTAAGACCTTGTGTGGAGTCGAGGCTGGAACCTGAGGATTCCTCTCCAGTGCTGCCATGGATCTTGGGGTACTTCTGGATTCTCCCCAGGGGAGTCAGTCCTCGTTTCGAATGTGGGCATGCACTTGCGCTTTCCTCCAGAGCGGTAGCAGCAGTGTCACGCAGTCCGCCGCGTGGATCAAAGGATCTATGGTTTTCCCTCGAGTCTTTCCCACGAGGCTTTCCCACGAGGCTTTCCCACAGGGCTGTCCCACGTGCACACGTGGTGGGAGTCGATCCTCGGCTTGAACGTCAAGGCAGTGCAGGGAAAACAGGTTCCTCTGGAATGGACTGACATATCTGGGGGACTCTTGGAATGGTGGCACGACCCTGGAGTTCCTCTCGCCTTTCCTGTGGAGAGCGCCTCCTCTTGAGATGCGACGGGAACGCCGGGAATTCTTTCCCTACGAAACAGGGAAAGGATCCCTCATCTCGAGCTAGGAGGCGGAAACGGGGCTCCCCTGGATGTGTGCGGGACACAACGTGCTTCCTCTCGAGTGGAGACGGGTATGTCGGGGAACTTCTTGAGTTGCAGCAATGGTGTGAAGGACCCTTTGGAAGTTCCAGTGGTTAGATGTGATTGGCCTCGAGAAGCCTCAGCGGAAATGGGCCTCATCTCGCCTGGAGGGCAAAACCTCCTGGATTTTCTCGAGTTGCGGCAGGTGCTCTCGACTTACGACGGGGACCTCAGGGACCCGCTCTGGTGGCCTCAGGAAAGGCCAGTCCCCATGCGAGTTCCTCGGGGGCCTCTCGGGATTCCTCTCCCGTCGATGCCGGGGCCTAAGACCTTGTGTGGAGTCGGGGCCGGAACCTGAGGATTCCTCTCCAGTGCTGACATGGATCTTGGGGTACTTCTGGAGTTTCCCCAGGGGAGTCAGTCCTCGTCTCGAATGCGGGCATGCACTTGCGCTTTCCTCCAGAGCGGTAGCAGCAGTGTCACGCAGTCCGCCGCGTGGATCAAAGGATGTATGGTTTTCCCTCGAGTCTTTCCCACGAGGCTTTCCCACGAGGCTTTCCCACAGGGCTGTCCCACGTGCACACGTGGTGGGAGTCGATCCTCGGCTTGAACGTCAAGGCAGTGCAGGGAAAACAGGTTCCTCTGGAATGGACTGACACATCTGGGGGACTCTTGGAATGGTGGCACGACCCTGGAGTTCCTCTCGCCTTTCCTGTGGAGAGCGCCTCCTCTTGAGATGCGACGGGAACGCCGGGAATTCTTTCCCTACGAAACAGGGAAAGGATCCCTCATCTCGAGCTAGGAGGCGGAAACGGGGCTCCCCTGGATGTGTGCGGGACCCCACGTGCTTCCTCACGAGTGGAGACGGGTTTGTCGGGGAACTTCTTGAGTTGCAGCAATGGTGTGAAGGACCCTTTGGAAGTTCCAGTGGTTAGATGTGATTGGCCTCGAGAAGCCTCAGCGGAAATGGGCCTCATCTCGCCTGGAGGGCAAAGCCTCCTGGATTTTCTCGAGTTGCGGCAGGTGCTCTCGACTTACGACGGGGACCTCAGGGACCCGCTCTGGTGGCCTCAGGAAAGGCCAGTCCCCATGCGAGTTCCGCGGGGGCGTCTCGGGATTCCTCTCCCGTCGATGCCGGGGCCTAAGACCTTGTGTGGAGTCGAGGCTGGAACCTGAGGATTCCTCTCCAGTGCTGCCATGGATCTTGGGGTACTTCTGGATTCTCCCCAGGGGAGTCAGTCCTCGTTTCGAATGTGGGCATGCACTTGCGCTTTCCTCCAGAGCGGTAGCAGCAGTGTCACGCAGTCCGCCGCGTGGATCAAAGGATCTATGGTTTTCCCTCGAGTCTTTCCCACGAGGCTTTCCCACGAGGCTTTCCCACAGGGCTGTCCCACGTGCACACGTGGTGGGAGTCGATCCTCGGCTTGAACGTCAAGGCAGTGCAGGGAAAACAGGTTCCTCTGGAATGGACTGACATATCTGGGGGACTCTTGGAATGGTGGCACGACCCTGGAGTTCCTCTCGCCTTTCCTGTGGAGAGCGCCTCCTCTTGAGATGCGACGGGAACGCCGGGAATTCTTTCCCTACGAAACAGGGAAAGGATCCCTCATCTCGAGCTAGGAGGGGGAAACGGGGCTCCCCTGGATGTGTGCGGGACCCATGTGCTTCCTCTAGAGTGGAGACGGGTATGTCGGGGAACTTCTTGAGTTGCCGCAAGGGTGTGAAGGACCCTTTGGAAGTTCCAGTGGTTAGACGTGATTAGCCTCGAGAAGCCTCAGCGGAAATGGGCCTCATCTCGCCTGAAGGGCAAAACCGCCTGGATTTTCTCGAGTTGCGGCAGGTGCTCTCGACTTACGACGGGGACCTCAGGGAACCGCTCTGGTGGCCTCAGGAAAGGCCAGTCCCCATGCGAGTTCCTCGGGGGCCTCTCGGGATTCCTCTCCCGTCGATGCCGGGGCCTAAGACCTTGTGTGGAGTCGGGGCCGGAACCTGAGGATTCCTCTCCAGTGCTGACATGGATCTTGGGGTACTTCTGGAGTCTCCCCAGGGGAGTCAGTCCTCGTCTCGAATGCGGGCATGCACTTGCGCTTTCCTCCAGAGCGGTAGCAGCAGTGTCACGCAGTCCGCCCAATGGATCAAAGGATCTATGGTTTTCCCTCGAGTCTTTCCCACGAGGCTTTCCCACGAGGCTTTCCCACAGGGCTGTCCCACGTGCACACGTGGTGGGAGTCGATCCTCGGCTTGAACGTCAAGGCAGTGCAGGGAAAACAGGTTCCTCTGGAATGGACTGACACATCTGGGGGACGCTTGGAATGGTGGCACGATCCTTCAGTTCTTCTCGCCTTCCTGTGGAGAGCACCTCCTCTTGAGATGCGACGGGAACGCCGGAATTCTTTCCCTACGAAACAGGGAAAGGATCCCTCATCTCGAGCTAGGAGGGGGAAACGGGGCTCCCCTGGATGTGTGCGGGACCCATGTGCTTCCTCTCGAGTGGAGACGGGTATGTCGGGGAACTTCTTGAGTTGCCGCAAGGGTGTGAAGGACCCTTTGGAAGTTCCAGGGGTTAGATGTGATTAGCCTCGAGAAGCCTCAGCGGAAATGGGCCTCATCTCGCCTGGAGGGCAAAACCGCCTGGATTTTCTCGAGTTGCGGCAGGTGCTCTCGACTTACGACGGGGACCTCAGGGACCCGCTCTGGTGGCCTCAGGAAAGGCCAGTCCCCATGCGAGTTCCGCGGGAGCGTCTCGGGATTCCTCTCCCGTCGATGCCGGCGCCTAAGACCTTGTGTGGAGTCGGGGCCGGAACCTGAGGATTCCTCTCCAGTGCTGATATGGATCTTGGGGTACTTCTGGAGTCTCCCCAGGGGAGTCAGTCCTCGTCTCGAATGCGGGCATGCACTTGCGCTTTCCTCCAGAGCGGTAGCAGCAGTGTCACGCAGTCCGCCGCGTGGATCAAAGGATCTATGGTTTTCCCTCGAGTCTTTCCCACGAGGCTTTCCCACGAGGCTTTCCCACAGGGATGTCCCACGTGCACACGTGGTGGGAGTCGATCCTCGGCTTGAACGTCAAGGCAGTGCAGGGAAAACAGGTTCCTCTGGAATGGACTGACACATCTGGGGGACTCTTGGAATGGTGGCAAGACCCTGGAGTTCCTCTCGCCATTCCTGTGGAGAGCGCCTCCTCTTGAGATGCGACGGTAACGCCGGGAATTCTTTCCCTACGAAACAGAGAAAGGATCCCTCATCTCGAGCTAGGAGGCGGAAACGGGGCTCCCCTGGATGTGTGCGGGACCCCACGTGCTTCCTCTCGCGTGGAGACGGGAATGTCGGGGAACTTCTTGAGTTGCAGCAATGTTGTGAAGGACCCTTTGGAAGTTCCAGTGGTTAGATGTGATTGGCCTCGAGAAGCCTCAGCGGAAATGGGCCTCATCTCGCCTGGAGGGCAAAACCTCCTGGATTTTCTCGAGTTGCGGCAGGCGCTCTCGACTTACGACGGGGACCTCAGGGACCCGCTCTGGTGGCCTCAGGAAAGGCCAGTCCCCATGCGAGTTCCTCGGGGGCCTCTCGGGATTCCTCTCCCGTCGATGCCGGGGCCTAAGACCTTGTGTGGAGTCGGGGCCGGAACCTGAGGATTCCTCTCCAGTGCTGACATGGATCTTGGGGTATTTCTGGAGTCTCCCCAGGGGAGTCAGTCCTCGTCTCGAATGCGGGCATGCACTTGCGCTTTCCTCCAGAGCGGTAGCAGCAGTGTCACGCAGTTCGCCGCGTGGATCAAAGGATCTATGGTTTTCCCTCGAGTCTTTCCCACGAGGCTTTCCCACGAGGCTTTCCCACAGGGCTGTCCCACGTGCACACGTGGTGGGAGTCGATCCTCGGCTTGAATGTCAAGGCAGTGCAGGGAAAACAGGTTCCTCTGCAATGGACTGACACATCTGGGGGACTCTTGGAATGGTGGCAAGACCCTGGAGTTCCTCTCGCCTTTCCTGTGGAGAGCGCCTCCTCTTGAGATGCGACGGGAACGCCGGGAATTCTTTTCCTACGAAACAGGGAAAGGATCCCTCATCTCGAGCTAGGAGGCGGAAACGGGGCTCCCCTGGATGTGTGCGGGACCCACGTGCTTCCTCTCGAGTGGAGACGGGTATGTCCGGGAACTTCTTGAGGTGCAGCAATGGTGTGAAGGACCCTTTGGAAGTTCCAGTGGTTAGATGTGATTGGCCTCGAGAAGCCTCAGCGGAAATGGGCCTCATCTCGCCTGGAGGGCAAAACCTCCTGGATTTTCTCGAGTTGCGGCAGGTGCTCTCGACTTGCGACGGGGACCTCAGGGACCCGCTCTGGTGGCCTCAGGAAAGGCCAGTCCCCATGCGAGTTCCTCGGGGGCCTCTCGGGATTCCTCTCCCGTCGATGCCGGGGACTAAGACCTTGTGTGGAGTCGGGGCCGGAACCTGAGGATTCCTCTCCAGTGCTGACATGGATCTTGGGGTATTTCTGGAGTCTCACCAGGGGAGTCAGTCCTCGTCTCGAATGCAGGCATGCACTTGCGCTTTCCTCCAGAGCGGTAGCAGCAGTGTCACGCAGTCCGCCGCGTGGATCAAAGGATCTATGGTTTTCCCTCGAGTCTTTCCCACGAGGCTTTCCCACGAGGCTTTCCCACAGGGCTGTCCCACGTGCACACGTGGTGGGAGTCGATCCTCGGCTTGAACGTCATGGCAGTGCAGGGAAAACAGGTTCCTCTGGAATGGACTGACACATCTGGGGGACTCTTGGAATGGTGGCAAGACCCTGGAGTTCCTCTCGCCTTTCCTGTGGAGAGCGCCTCCTCTTGAGCTGCGACGGGAAAGCCGGGAATTCTTTCCCTACGAAACAGAGAAAGGATCCCTCATCTCGAGCTAGGAGGCGGAAACGGGGCTCCCCTGGATGTGTGCGGGACCCCACGTGGGTCCTCTCGAGTGGAGACGGGTATGTCGGGGAACTTCTTGAGTTGCAGCAAGGGTGTGAAGGACCCTTTGGAAGTTCCAGTGGTTAGACGTGATTAGCCTCGAGAAGCCTCAGCGGAAATGGGCCTCATCACGCCTGGAGGGCAAAACCTCCTGGATTTTCTCGAGTTGCGGCAGGTGCTCTCGACTTACGACGGGGACCTCAGGGACCCGCTCTGGTGGCCTCAGGAAAGGCCAGTCCCCATGCGAGTTCCTCGGGGGCCTCTCGGGATTCCTCTCCCGTCGATGCCGGGGCCTAAGACCTTGTGTGGAGTCGGGGCCGGAACCTGAGGATTCCTCTCCAGTGCTGACATGGATCTTGGGGTACTTCTGGAGTCTCCCCAGGGGAGTCAGTCCTCCTCTCGAATGCGGGCATGCACTTGCGCTTTCCTCCAGAGCGGTAGCAGCAGTGTCACGCAGTCCGCCCAATGGATCAAAGGATCTATGGTTTTCCCTCGAGTCTTTCCCACGAGGCTTTCCCACGAGGCTTTCCCACAGGGCTGTCCCACGTGCACACGTGGTGGGAGTCGATCCTCGGCTTGAACGTCAAGGCAGTGCAGGGAAAACAGGTTCCTCTGGAATGGACTGACATATCTGGGGGACTCTTGGAATGGTGGCACGACCCTGGAGTTCCTCTCGCCTTTCCTGTGGAGAGCGCCTCCTCTTGAGATGCGACGGGAACGCCGGGAATTCTTTCCCTACGAAACAGGGAAAGGATCCCTCATCTCGAGCTAGGAGGGGGAAACGGGGCTCCCCTGGATGTGTGCGGGACCCATGTGCTTCCTCTCGAGTGGAGACGGGTATGTCGGGGAACTTCTTGAGTTGCCGCAAGGGTGTGAAGGACCCTTTGGAAGTTCCAGTGGTTAGACGTGATTAGCCTCGAGAAGCCTCAGCGGAAATGGGCCTCATCTCGCCTGAAGGGCAAAACCGCCTGGATTTTCTCGAGTTGCGGCAGGTGCTCTCGACTTACGACGGGGACCTCAGGGAACCGCTCTGGTGGCCTCAGGAAAGGCCAGTCCCCATGCGAGTTCCTCGGGGGCCTCTCGGGATTCCTCTCCCGTCGATGCCGGGGCCTAAGACCTTGTGTGGAGTCGGGGCCGGAACCTGAGGATTCCTCTCCAGTGCTGACATGGATCTTGGGGTACTTCTGGAGTCTCCCCAGGGGAGTCAGTCCTCGTCTCGAATGCGGGCATGCACTTGCGCTTTCCTCCAGAGCGGTAGCAGCAGTGTCACGCAGTCCGCCCAATGGATCAAAGGATCTATGGTTTTCCCTCGAGTCTTTCCCACGAGGCTTTCCCACGAGGCTTTCCCACAGGGCTGTCCCACGTGCACACGTGGTGGGAGTCGATCCTCGGCTTGAACGTCAAGGCAGTGCAGGGAAAACAGGTTCCTCTGGAATGGACTGACACATCTGGGGGACGCTTGGAATGGTGGCACGATCCTTCAGTTCTTCTCGCCTTCCTGTGGAGAGCACCTCCTCTTGAGATGCGACGGGAACGCCGGAATTCTTTCCCTACGAAACAGGGAAAGGATCCCTCATCTCGAGCTAGGAGGGGGAAACGGGGCTCCCCTGGATGTGTGCGGGACCCATGTGCTTCCTCTCGAGTGGAGACGGGTATGTCGGGGAACTTCTTGAGTTGCCGCAAGGGTGTGAAGGACCCTTTGGAAGTTCCAGTGGTTAGACGTGATTAGCCTCGAGAAGCCTCAGCGGAAATGGGCCTCATCTCGCCTGGAGGGCAAAACCGCCTGGATTTTCTCGAGTTGCGGCAGGTGCTCTCGACTTACGACGGGGACCTCAGGGACCCGCTCTGGTGGCCTCAGGAAAGGCCAGTCCCCATGCGAGTTCCGCGGGAGCGTCTCGGGATTCCTCTCCCGTCGATGCCGGCGCCTAAGACCTTGTGTGGAGTCGGGGCCGGAACCTGAGGATTCCTCTCCAGTGCTGATATGGATCTTGGGGTACTTCTGGAGTCTCCCCAGGGGAGTCAGTCCTCGTCTCGAATGCGGGCATGCACTTGCGCTTTCCTCCAGAGCGGTAGCAGCAGTGTCACGCAGTCCGCCGCGTGGATCAAAGGATCTATGGTTTTCCCTCGAGTCTTTCCCACGAGGCTTTCCCACGAGGCTTTCCCACAGGGATGTCCCACGTGCACACGTGGTGGGAGTCGATCCTCGGCTTGAACGTCAAGGCAGTGCAGGGAAAACAGGTTCCTCTGGAATGGACTGACACATCTGGGGGACTCTTGGAATGGTGGCAAGACCCTGGAGTTCCTCTCGCCATTCCTGTGGAGAGCGCCTCCTCTTGAGATGCGACGGTAACGCCGGGAATTCTTTCCCTACGAAACAGAGAAAGGATCCCTCATCTCGAGCTAGGAGGCGGAAACGGGGCTCCCCTGGATGTGTGCGGGACCCCACGTGCTTCCTCTCGCGTGGAGACGGGAATGTCGGGGAACTTCTTGAGTTGCAGCAATGTTGTGAAGGACCCTTTGGAAGTTCCAGTGGTTAGATGTGATTGGCCTCGAGAAGCCTCAGCGGAAATGGGCCTCATCTCGCCTGGAGGGCAAAACCTCCTGGATTTTCTCGAGTTGCGGCAGGCGCTCTCGACTTACGACGGGGACCTCAGGGACCCGCTCTGGTGGCCTCAGGAAAGGCCAGTCCCCATGCGAGTTCCTCGGGGGCCTCTCGGGATTCCTCTCCCGTCGATGCCGGGGCCTAAGACCTTGTGTGGAGTCGGGGCCGGAACCTGAGGATTCCTCTCCAGTGCTGACATGGATCTTGGGGTATTTCTGGAGTCTCCCCAGGGGAGTCAGTCCTCGTCTCGAATGCGGGCATGCACTTGCGCTTTCCTCCAGAGCGGTAGCAGCAGTGTCACGCAGTTCGCCGCGTGGATCAAAGGATCTATGGTTTTCCCTCGAGTCTTTCCCACGAGGCTTTCCCACGAGGCTTTCCCACAGGGCTGTCCCACGTGCACACGTGGTGGGAGTCGATCCTCGGCTTGAATGTCAAGGCAGTGCAGGGAAAACAGGTTCCTCTGCAATGGACTGACACATCTGGGGGACTCTTGGAATGGTGGCAAGACCCTGGAGTTCCTCTCGCCTTTCCTGTGGAGAGCGCCTCCTCTTGAGATGCGACGGGAACGCCGGGAATTCTTTTCCTACGAAACAGGGAAAGGATCCCTCATCTCGAGCTAGGAGGCGGAAACGGGGCTCCCCTGGATGTGTGCGGGACCCACGTGCTTCCTCTCGAGTGGAGACGGGTATGTCCGGGAACTTCTTGAGGTGCAGCAATGGTGTGAAGGACCCTTTGGAAGTTCCAGTGGTTAGATGTGATTGGCCTCGAGAAGCCTCAGCGGAAATGGGCCTCATCTCGCCTGGAGGGCAAAACCTCCTGGATTTTCTCGAGTTGCGGCAGGTGCTCTCGACTTGCGACGGGGACCTCAGGGACCCGCTCTGGTGGCCTCAGGAAAGGCCAGTCCCCATGCGAGTTCCTCGGGGGCCTCTCGGGATTCCTCTCCCGTCGATGCCGGGGACTAAGACCTTGTGTGGAGTCAGGGCCGGAACCTGAGGATTCCTCTCCAGTGCTGACATGGATCTTGGGGTACTTCTGGAGTCTCACCAGGGGAGTCAGTCCTCGTCTCGAATGCAGGCATGCACTTGCGCTTTCCTCCAGAGCGGTAGCAGCAGTGTCACGCAGTCCGCCGCGTGGATCAAAGGATCTATGGTTTTCCCTCGAGTCTTTCCCACGAGGCTTTCCCACGAGGCTTTCCCACAGGGCTGTCCCACGTGCACACGTGGTGGGAGTCGATCCTCGGCTTGAACGTCATGGCAGTGCAGGGAAAACAGGTTCCTCTGGAATGGACTGACACATCTGGGGGACTCTTGGAATGGTGGCAAGACCCTGGAGTTCCTCTCGCCTTTCCTGTGGAGAGCGCCTCCTCTTGAGCTGCGACGGGAAAGCCGGGAATTCTTTCCCTACGAAACAGAGAAAGGATCCCTCATCTCGAGCTAGGAGGCGGAAACGGGGCTCCCCTGGATGTGTGCGGGACCCCACGTGGGTCCTCTCGAGTGGAGACGGGTATGTCGGGGAACTTCTTGAGTTGCAGCAAGGGTGTGAAGGACCCTTTGGAAGTTCCAGTGGTTAGACGTGATTAGCCTCGAGAAGCCTCAGCGGAAATGGGCCTCATCACGCCTGGAGGGCAAAACCTCCTGGATTTTCTCGAGTTGCGGCAGGTGCTCTCGACTTACGACGGGGACCTCAGGGACCCGCTCTGGTGGCCTCAGGAAAGGCCAGTCCCCATGCGAGTTCCTCGGGGGCCTCTCGGGATTCCTCTCCCGTCGATGCCGGGGCCTAAGTCCTTGTGTGGAGTCGGGGCCGGAACCTGAGGATTCCTCTCCAGTGCTGACATGGATCTTGGGGTACTTCTGGAGTCTCCCCAGGGGAGTCAGTCCTCCTCTCGAATGCGGGCATGCACTTGCGCTTTCCTCCAGAGCGGTAGCAGCAGTGTCACGCAGTCCGCCCAATGGATCAAAGGATCTATGGTTTTCCCTCGAGTCTTTTCCACGAGGCTTTCCCACGAGGCTTTCCCACAGGGCTGTCCCACGTGCACACGTGGTGGGAGTCGATCCTCGGCTTGAACGTCAAGGCAGTTCAGGGAAAACAGGTTCCTCTGGAATGGACTGACACATCTGGGGGACTCTTGGAATGGTGGCCCGACCCTGGAGTTCCTCTCGCCTTTCCTGTGGAGAGCGCCTCCTCTTGAGATGCGACGGGAACGCCGGGAATTCTTTCCCTACCAAACAGGGAAAGGCTCCCTCATCTCGAGCTAGCAGGCGGAAACGGGGCTCCCCTGGATGTGTGCGGGACCCCACGTGCTTCCTCTCGAGTGGAGACGGGTATGTCGGGAAACTTCTTGAGGTGCAGCAATGGTGTGAAGGACCCTTTGGAAGTTCCAGTGGTTAGATGTGATTGGCCTCGAGAAGCCTCAGCGGAAATGGGCCTCATCTCGCCTGGAGGGCAAAACCTCCTGGATTTTCTCGAGTTGCGGCAGGTGCTCTCGACTTACGACGGGGACATCTGGGACCCGCTCTGGTGGCCTCAGGAAAGGCCAGTCCCCATGCGAGTTCCTCGGGGGCCTCTCGGGATTCCTCTCCCGTCGATGCCGGGGCTAAGACCTTGTGTGGAGTCGGGGCCGGAACCTGAGGATTCCTCTCCAGTGCTGACATGGATCTTGGGGTACTTCTGGAGTCTCCCCAGGGGAGTCAGTCCTCGTCTTGAATGCGGGCATGCACTTGCGCTTTCCTCCAGAGCGGTAGCAGCATTGTCACGCAGTCCGCCGCGTGGATCAAAGGATCTATGGTTTTCCCTCGAGTCTTTCCCACGAGGCTTTCCCACGAGGCTTTCCCACAGGGCTGTCCCACGTGCACACGTGGTGGGAGTCGATCCTCGGCTTGAACGTCAAGGCAGTTCAGGGAAAACAGGTTCCTCTGGAATGGACTGACACATCTGGGGGACTCTTGGAATGGTGGCACGACCCTTCAGTTCCTCTCGCCTTTCCTGTGGAGAGCGCCTCCTCTTGAGATGCGACGGGAACGCCGGGAATTCTTTTCCTACGAAACAGGGAAAGGATCCCGCATCTCGAGCTAGGAGGCGGAAACGGGGCTCCCCTGGATGTGTGCGGGACCCACGTTCTTCCTCTCGAGTGGAGACGGGTATGTCGGGAAACTTCTTGAGTTGCAGCAATGGTGTGAAGGACCGTTTGGAAGTTCCAGTGGTTAGATGTGATTGGCCTCGAGAAGCCTCAGCGGAAATGGGCCTCATCTCACCTGGAGGGCAGAACCTCCTGGATTTTCTCGAGTTGCGGCAGGTGCTCTCGACTTAGGACGGGGACCTCAGGGACCCGCTCTGGTGGCCTCAGGAAAGGCCAGTCCCCATGCGAGTTCCTCGGGGGCCTCTCGGGATTCCTCTCCCGTCGATGCCGGGGCCTAAGACCTTGTGTGGAGTCGGGGCCGGAACCTGAGGATTCCTCTCCAGTGCTGACATGGACCTTGGGGTACTTCTGGAGTCTCCCCAGGGGAGTCAGTCCTCGTCTTGAATGCGGGCATGCACTTGCGCTTTCCTCCAGAGCGGTAGCAGCAGTGTCACGCAGTCCGCCGCGTGGATCAAAGGATCTATGGTTTTCCCTCGAGTCTTTCCCACGAGGCTTTCCCACGAGGCTTTCCCACAGGGCTGTCCCACGTGCACACGTGGTGGGAGTCGATCCTCTGCTTGAACGTCAAGGCAGTGCAGGGAAAACAGGTTCCTCTGGAATGGACTGACACATCTGGGGGACTCTTGGAATGGTGGCACGACCCTGGAGTTCCTCTCGCCTTTCCTGTGGAGAGCGCCTCCTCTTGAGATGCGACGGGAACGCCGGGAATTCTTTCCCTACGAAACAGGGAAAGGATCCCTCATCTCGAGCTAGGAGGCGGAAACGGGGCTCCCCTGGATGTGTGCGGGACACCACGTGCCTCCTCTCGAGTGGAGACGGGCATCTCGGGGAACTTCTTGAGTTGCAGTAATGGTGTGAAGAACCCTTTGGAAGTTCCAGTGGATAGATGTGATTGGCCTCGAGAAGCCTCAGCGGAAATGGGCCTCATCTCGCCTGGAGGGCAAAACCTCCTGGATTTTCTCGAGTTGCGGCAGGTGCTCTCGACTTACGACGGGGACCTCAGGGACCCGCTCTGGTGGCCTCAGGAAAGGCCAGTCCCCATGCGAGTTCCTCGGGGGCCTCTCGGGATTCCTCTCCCTTCGATGCCGGGGCCTAAGACCTTGTGTGGAGTCGGGGCCGGAACCTGAGGATTCCTCTCCAGTGCTGACATGGATCTTGGGGTACTTCTGGAGTCTCCCCAGGGGAGTCAGTCCTCGTCTCGAATGCGGGCATGCACTTGCGCTTTCCGCCAGAGCGGTAGCAGCAGTTTCACGCAGTCTGCCCAATGGATCAAAGGATCTATGGTTTTCCCTCGAGTCTTTTCCACGAGGCTTTCCCACGAGGCTTTCCCACAGGCTGTCCCACGTGCACACGTGGTGGGAGTCGATCCTCGGCTTGAACGTCAAGGCAGTGCAGGGAAAACAGGTTCCTCTGGAATGGACTGACACATCTGGGGGACTCTTGGAATGGTGGCCCGACCCTGGAGTTCCTCTCGCCTTTCCTGTGGAGAGCGCCTCCTCTTGAGATGCGACGGGAACGCCGGGAATTCTTTCCCTACGAAACAGGGAAAGGATCCCTCATCTCGAGCTAGGAGGCGGAAACGGGGCACCCCTGGATGTGTGCGGGACCCACGTGCTTCCTCTCGAGTGGAGACGGGTATGTCGGGGAACTTCTTGAGTTGCAGCAAGGGTGTGAAGGACCCTTTGGAAGTTCCAGTGGTTAGAAGTGATTAGCCTCGAGAAGCCTCAGCGGAAATGGGCCTCATCGCGCCTGGAGGGCAAAACCTCCTGGATTTTCTCGAGTTGCGGCAGGTGCTCTCGACTTACGACGGGGACCTCAGGGACCCGCTCTGGTGGCCTCAGGAAAGGCCAGTCCCCATGCGAGTTCCTCCGGGGCGTCTCGGGATTCCTCTTCCGTCGATGCCGGGGCCTAAGACCTTGTGTGGAGTCGGGGCCGGAACCTGAGGATTCCTCTCCAGTGCTGACATGGATCTTGGGGTACGTCTGGAGTCTCCCCAGGGGAGTCAGTCCTCGTCTCGAATGCGGGCATGCACTTGCGCTTTCCTCCAGAGCGGTAGCAGCAGTGTCACGCAGTCCGCCGCGTGGATCAAAGGATCTATGGTTTTCCCTCGAGTCTTTCCCACGAGGCTTTCCCACGAGGCTTTCCCACAGGGCTGTCCCACGTGCACACGTGGTGGGAGTCGATCCTCGGCTTGAACGTCAAGGCAGTGCAGGGAAAACAGGTTCCTCTGGAATGGACTGACACATCTGGGGGACTCTTGGAATGGTGGCACGACCCTGGAGTTCCTCTCGCCTTTCCTGTGGAGAGCGCCTCCTCTTGAGATGCGACGGGAACGCCGGGAATTCTTTCCCTACGAAACAGGGAAATGATCCCTCATCTCGAGCTAGGAAGCGGAAACGGGGCTCCCCTGGATGTGTGCGGGACCCACGTGCTTCCTCTCGAGTGGAGACGGGTATGTCGGGGAACTTCTTGAGTTGCAGCAAGGGTGTGAAGGACCCTTTGGAAGTTCCAGTGGTTAGACGTGATTAGCCTCGAGAAGCCTCAGCGGAAATGGGCCTCATCTCGCCTGGAGGGAAAAACCGCCTGGAATTTCTCGAGTTGCGGCAGGTGCTCTCGACTTACGACGGGGACCTCAGGGACCCGCTCTGGTGGCCTCAGGAAAGGCCAGTCCCCATGCGAGTTCCTCGGGGGCCTCTCGGGATTCCTCTCCCGTCGATGCCGGGGCCTAAGACCTTGTGTGGAGTCGGGGCCGGAACCTGAGGATTCCTCTCCAGTGCTGACATGGATCTTGGGGTACTTCTGGAGTCTCCCCAGGGGAGTCAGTCCTCGTCTCGAATGCGGGCATGCACTTGCGCTTTCCTCCAGAGCGGTAGCAGCAGTGTCACGCAGTCCACCGCGTGGATCAAAGGATCTAAGGTTTTCCCTCGAGTCTTTCCCACGAGGCTTTCCCACAAGGCTGTCCCACGTGCACACGTGGTGGGAGTCTATCCTCGGCTTGAACGTCAAGGCAGTGCAGGGAAAACAGGTTCCTCTGGAATGGACTGACACATCTGGGGGACTCTTGGCATGGTGGCATGACCCTGGAGTTCCTCTCGCCTTTCCTGTGGAGAGCGCCTCCTCTTGAGATGCGACGGGAACACCGGGAATTCTTTCCCTACGAAACAGGGAAAGGATCCCTCATCTCGAGCTAGGAGGCGGAAACGGGGCTCCCCTGGATGTGTGCTGGACACCACGAGCTTCCTCTCGAGTGGAGACGGGTATGTCGGGGAACTTCTTGAGTTGCAGCAAGGGTGTGAAGGACCCTTTGGAAGTTCCAGTGGTTAGACGTGATTGGCCTCGAGAAGCCTCAGCGGAAATGGGCCTCATCTCGCCTGGAGGGCAAAACCTCCTGGATTTTCTCGTGTTGCGGCAGGTGCTCTCGACTTACGACGGGGACCTCAGGGACCCGCTCTGGTGGCCTCAGGAAAGGCCAGTCCCCATGCGAGTTCCTCGGGGGCCTCTCGGGATTCCTCTCCCGTCGATGCCGGGGCCTAAGACCTTGTGTGGAGTCGGGGCCGGAACCTGAGGATTCCTCTCCAGTGCTGACATGGATCTTGGGGTACTTCTGGAGTCTCCCCAGGGGAGTCAGTCCTCGTCTCGAATGCGGGCATGCACTTGCGCTTTCCTCCAGAGCGGTAGCAGCAGTGTCACGCAGTCCGCCGCGTGGATCAAAGGATCTATGGTTTTCCCTCGAGTCTTTCCCACGAGGCTTTCCCACGAGGCTTTCCCACAGGGCTGTCCCACGTGCACACGTGGTGGGAGTCGATCCTCGGCTTGAACGTCAAGGCAGTGCAGGGAAAACAGGTTCCACTGGAATGGACTGACACATCTGGGGGACTCTTGGAATGGTGGCATGACCCTGGAGTTCCTCTCGCCTTTCCTGTGGAGAGCGCCTCCTCTTGAGATGCGACGGGAACGCCGGGAATTCTTTCCCTACGAAACAGGGAAAGGATCCCTCATCTCGAGCTAGGAGGCGGAAACGGGGCTCCCCTGGATGTGTGCTGGACACCACGAGCTTCCTCTCGAGTGGAGACGGGTATGTCGGGGAACTTCTTGAGTTGCAGCAAGGGTGTGAAGGACCCTTTGGAAGTTCCAGTGGTTAGACGTGATTGGCCTCGAGAAGCCTCAGCGGAAATGGGCCTCATCTCGCCTGGAGGGCAAAACCTCCTGGATTTTCTCGTGTTGCGGCAGGTGCTCTCGACCTATGACGGGGACCTCAGGGACCCGCTCTGGTGGCCTCAGGAAAGGCCAGTCCCCATGCGAGTTCCTCGGGGGCCTCTCGGGATTCCTCTCCCGTCGATGCCGGGGCCTAAGACCTTGTGTGGAGTCGGGGCCGGAACCTGAGGATTCCTCTCCAGTGCTGACATGGATCTTGGGGTACTTCTGGAGTCTCCCCAGGGGAGTCAGTCCTCGTCTCGAATGCGGGCATGCACTTGCGCTTTCCTCCAGAGCGGTAGCAGCAGTGTCACGCAGTCCGCCGCGTGGATCAAAGGATCTATGGTTTTCCCTCGAGTCTTTCCCACGAGGCTTTCCCACGAGGCTTTCCCACAGGGCTGTCCCACGTGCACACGTGGTGGGAGTCGATCCTCGGCTTGAACGTCAAGGCAGTGCAGGGAAAACAGGTTCCACTGGAATGGACTGACACATCTGGGGGACTCTTGGAATGGTGGCATGACCCTGGAGTTCCTCTCGCCTTTCCTGTGGAGAGCGCCTCCTCTTGAGATGCGACGGGAACGCCGGGAATTCTTTCCCTACGAAACAGGGAAAGGATCCCTCATCTCGAGCTAGGAGGCGGAAACGGGGCTCCCCTGGATGTGTGCGGGACAACACGTGCTTCCTCTCGAGTGGAGACGGGTATGTCGGGGAACTTCTTGAGTTGCAGCAAGGGTGTGAAGGACCCTTTGGAAGTTCCAGTGGTTAGATGTGATTGGCCTCGAGAAGCCTCAGCGGAAATGGGCCTCATCTCGCCTGGAGGGCAAAACCTCCTGGATTTTCTCGAGTTGCGGCAGGTGCTCTCGACTTACGACGGGGACCTCAGGGAACCGCTCTGGTGGCCTCAGGAAAGGCCAGTCCCCATGCGAGTTCCTCGGGGGCCTCTCGGGATTCCTCTCCCTTCGATGCCGGGGCCTAAGACCTTGTGTGGAGTTGGGGCCGGAACCTGAGGATTCCTCTCCAGTGCTGACATGGATCTTGGGGTACTTCTGGAGTCTCCCCAGGGGAGTCAGTCCTCGTCTCGAATGCGGGCATGCACTTGCGCTTTCCTCCATAGCGGTAGCAGCAGTGTCACGCAGTCCACCGCGTGGATCAAAGGATATAAGGTTTTCCCTCGAGTCTTTCCCACGAGGCTTTCCCACAAGGCTGTCCCACGTGCACACGTGGTGGGAGTCGATCCTCGGCTTGAACGTCAAGGCAGTGCAGGGAAAACAGGTTCCTCTGGAATGGACTGACACATCTGGGGGACTCTTGGCATGGTGGCATGACCCTGGAGTTCCTCTCGCCTTTCCTGTGGAGAGCGCCTCCTCTTGAGATGCGACGGGAACGCCGGGAATTCTTTCCCTACGAAACAGGGAAAGGATCCCTCATCTCGAGCTAGGAGGCGGAAACGGGGCTCCCCTGGATGTGTGCTGGACACCACGAGCTTCCTCTCGAGTGGAGACGGGTATGTCGGGGAACTTCTTGAGTTGCAGCAAGGGTGTGAAGGACCCTTTGGAAGTTCCAGTGGTTAGACGTGATTGGCCTCGAGAAGCCTCAGCGGAAATGGGCCTCATCTCGCCTGGAGGGCAAAACCTCCTGGATTTTCTCGTGTTGCGGCAGGTGCTCTCGACTTACGACGGGGACCTCAGGGACCCGCTCTGGTGGCCTCAGGAAAGGCCAGTCCCCATGCGAGTTCCTCGGGGGCCTCTCGGGATTCCTCTCCCGTCGATGCCGGGGCCTAAGACCTTGTGTGGAGTCGGGGCCGGAACCTGAGGATTCCGCTCCAGTGCTGACATGGATCTTGGGGTACTTCTGGAGTCTCCCCAGGGGAGTCAGTCCTCGTCTCGAATGCGGGCATGCACTTGCGCTTTCCTCCAGAGCGGTAGCAGCAGTGTCACGCAGTCCGCCGCGTGGATCAAAGGATCTATGGTTTTCCCTCGAGTCTTTCCCACGAGGCTTTCCCACGAGGCTTTCCCACAGGGCTGTCCCACGTGCACACGTGGTGGGAGTCGATCCTCGGCTTGAACGTCAAGGCAGTGCAGGGAAAACAGGTTCCTCTGGAATGGACTGACACATCTGGGGGACTCTTGGAATGGTGGCACGACCCTGGAGTTCCTCTCGCCTTTCCTGTGGAGAGCACCTCCTCTTGAGATGCGACGGGAACGCCGGAATTCTTTCCCTACGAAACAGGGAAAGGATCCCTCATCTCGAGCTAGGAGGCGGAAACGGGGCTCCCCTGGATGTATGCGGGACCCACGTGATTCCTCTCGATTGGAGACGAGTATGTCGGGGAACTTCTTGAGTTGCCGCAAGGGTGTGAAGGACCCTTTGGAAGTTCCAGTGGTTAGACGTGATTAGCCTCGAGAAGCCTCAGCGGAAATGGGCCTCATCTCGCCTGGAGGGAAAAACCGCCTGGAATTTCTCGAGTTGCGGCAGGTGCTCTCGACTTACGACGGGGACCTCAGGGACCCGCTCTGGTGGCCTCAGGAAAGGCCAGTCCCCATGCGAGTTTCTCGGGGGCCTCTCGGGATTCCTCTCCCGTCGATGCCGGGGCCTAAGACCTTGTGTGGAGTCGGGGCCGGAACCTGAGGATTCCTCTCCAGTGCTGACATGGATCTTGGGGTACTTCTGGAGTCTCCCCAGGGGAGTCAGTCCTCGTCTCGAATGCGGGCATGCACTTGCGCTTTCCTCCAGAGCGGTAGCAGCAGTGTCACGCAGTCCGCCGCGTGGATCAAAGGATCTATGGTTTTCCCTCGAGTCTTTCCCACGAGGCTTTCCCACGAGGCTTTCCCACAGGGCTGTCCCACGTGCACACGTGGTGGGAGTCGATCCTCGGCTTGAACGTCAAGGCAGTGCAGGGAAAACAGGTTCCTCTGGAATGGACTGACACATCTGGGGGACTCTTGGAATGGTGGCACGACCCTGGAGTTCCTCTCGCCTTTCCTGTGGAGAGCGCCTCCTCTTGAGATGCGACAGGAACGCCGGGAATTCTTTCCCTACGAAACAGGGAAAGGATCCCTCATCTCGAGCTAGGAGGCGGAAACGGGGCTCCCCTGGATGTGTGCGGGACCCCACGTGCTTCCTCTCGAGTGGAGACGGGTATGTCGGGGAACTTCTTGAGTTGCAGCAATGGTGTGAAGGACCCTTTGGAAGTTCCAGTGGTTAAATGTGATTGGCCTCGAGAAGCCTCAGCGGAAATGGGCCTCATCTCGCCTGGAGGGCAAAACCTCCTGGATTTTCTCGAGTTGCGGCAGGTGCTCTCGACTTACGACGGGGACCTCAGGGACCCGCTCTGGTGGCCTCAGGAAAGGCCAGTCCCCATGCGAGTTCCTCGGGGGCCTTTCGGGATTCCTCTCCCGTCGATGCCGGGGCCTAAGACCTTGTGTGGAGTCGGGGCCGGAACCTGAGGATTCCTCTCCAGTGCTGACATGGATCTTGGGGTACTTCTGGAGTCTCCCCAGGGGAGTCAGTCCTCGTCTCGAATGCGGGCATGCACTTGCGCTTTCCTCCAGAGCGGTAGCAGCAGTGTCACGCAGTCCACCGCGTGGATCAAAGGATCTAAGGTTTTCCCTCGAGTCTTTCCCACGAGGCTTTCCCACAAGGCTGTCCCACGTGCACACGTGGTGGGAGTCGATCCTCGGCTTGAACGTCAAGGCAGTGCAGGGAAAACAGGTTCCTCTGGAATGGACTGACACATCTGGGGGACTCTTGGCATGGTGGCATGTCCCTGGAGTTCCTCTCGCCTTTCCTGTGGAGAGCGCCTCCTCTTGAGATGCGACGGGAACGCCGGGAATTCTTTCCCTACGAAACAGGGAAAGGATCCCTCATCTCGAGCTAGGAGGCGGAAACGGGGCTCCCCTGGATGTGTGCTGGACACCACGAGCTTCCTCTCGAGTGGAGACGGGTATGTCGGGGAACTTCTTGAGTTGCAGCAAGGGTGTGAAGGACCCTTTGGAAGTTCCAGTGGTTAGACGTGATTGGCCTCGAGAAGCCTCAGCGGAAATGGGCCTCATCTCGCCTGGAGGGCAAAACCTCCTGGATTTTCTCGTGTTGCGGCAGGTGCTCTCGACTTACGACGGGGACCTCAGGGACCCGCTCTGGTGGCCTCAGGAAAGGCCAGTCCCCATGCGAGTTCCTCGGGGGCCTCTCGGGATTTCTCTCCCGTCGATGCCGGGGCCTAAGACCTTGTGTGGAGTCGGGGCCGGAACCTGAGGATTCCTCTCCAGTGCTGACATGGATCTTGGGGTACTTCTGGAGTCTCCCCAGGGGAGTCAGTCCTCGTCTCGAATGCGGGCATGCACTTGCGCTTTCCTCCAGAGCGGTAGCAGCAGTGTCACGCAGTCCGCCGCGTGGATCAAAGGATCTATGGTTTTCCCTCGAGTCTTTCCCACGAGGCTTTCCCACGAGGCTTTCCCACAGGGCTGTCCCACGTGCACACGTGGTGGGAGTCGATCCTCGGCTTGAACGTCAAGGCAGTGCAGGGAAAACAGGTTCCACTGGAATGGACTGACACATCTGGGGGACTCTTGGAATGGTGGCATGACCCTGGAGTTCCTCTCGCCTTTCCTGTGGAGAGCGCCTCCTCTTGAGATGCGACGGGAACGCCGGGAATTCTTTCCCTACGAAACAGGGAAAGGATCCCTCATCTCGAGCTAGGAGGCGGAAACGGGGCTCCCCTGGATGTGTGCGGGACTCCACGTGCTTCCTCTCGAGTGGAGACGGGTATGTCGGGGAACTTCTTGAGTTGCAGCAAGGGTGTGAAGGACCCTTTCTAAGTTCCAGTGGTTAGATGTGATTGGCCTCGAGAAGCCTCAGCGGAAATGGGCCTCACCTCGCCTGGAGGGCAAAACCTCCTGGATTTTCTCGAGTTGCGGCAGGTGCTCTCGACTTACGACGGGGCACTCAGGGAACCGCTCTGGTGGCCTCAGGAAAGGCCAGTCCCCATGCGAGTTCCTGAGGGGCCTCTCGGGATTCCTCTCCCGTCGATGCCAGGGCCTAAGACCTTGTGTGGAGTTGGGGCCGGAACCTGAGGATTCCTCTCCAGTGCTGACATGGATCTTGGGGTACTTCTGGAGTCTCCCCAGGGGAGTCAGTCCTCGTCTCGAATGCAGGCATGCACTTGCGCTTTCCTCCAGAGCGGTAGCAGCAGTGTCACGCAGTCCGCCGCGTGGATCAAAGGATCTATGGTTTTCCCTCGAGTCTTTCCCACGAGGCTTTCCCACGAGGCTTTCCCACAGGGCTGTCCCACGTGAACACGTGGTGGGAGTCGATCCTAGGCTTGAACGTCAAGGCAGTGCAGGGAAAACAGGTTCCTCTGGAATGGACTGACACATCTGGGGGACTCTTGGAATGGTGGCACGACCCTGGAGTTCCTCTCGCCTTTCCTGTGGAGAGCCCCTCCTCTTGAGATGCGACGGGAACGCCGGGAATTCTTTCCATACGAAACAGGTAAAGGATCCCTCATCTCTAGCTAGGAGGCGGAAACGGGGCTCCCCTGGATGTGTGCGGGACACCACGTGCTTCCTCTCGAGTGGAGACGGGTGTGTCGGGGAACTTCTTGAGTTGCAGCAAGGGTGTGAAGGACCCTTTGGAAGTTCCAGTGGTTAGATGTGATTGGCCTCGAGAAGCCTCAGCGGAAATGGGCCTCATCTCGCCTGGAGGGCAAAACCTCCTGGATTTTCTCGAGTTGCGGCAGGTGCTCTCGACTTACGACGGGGACCTCAGGGACCCGCTCTGGTGGCCTCAGGAAAGGCCAGTCCCCATGCGAGTTCCTCGGGGGCCTCTCGGGATTCCTCTCCCGTCGATGCCGGGGCCTAAGACCTTGTGTGGAGTCGGGGCCGGAACCTGAGGATTCCTCTCCAGTGCTGACATGGATCTTGGGGTACTTCTGGAGTCTCCCCAGGGGAGTCAGTCCTCGTGTCGAATGCGGGCATGCACTAGCGCTTTCCTCCAGAGCGGTAGCAGCAGTGTCACGCAGTCCGCCGCGTGGATCAAAGGATCTATGGTTTTCCCTCGAGTCTTTCCCACGAGGCTTTCCCACGAGGCTTTCACACAGGGCTGTCCGACGTGCACACGTGGTGGGAGTCGATCCTCGGCTTGAACGTCAAGGCAGTGCAGGGAAAACAGGTTCCTCTGGATTGGACTGACACATCTGGGGGACTCTTGGAATGGTGGCACGACCCTGGAGTTCCTCTCGCCTTTCCTGTGGAGAGCGCCTCCTCTTGAGATGCGACGGGAACGCCGGGAATTCTTTCCCTACGAAACAGGGAAAGGATCCCTCATCTCGAGCTAGGAGGCGGAAACGGGGCTCCCCTGGATGTGTGCGGGACAACACGTGCTTCCTCTCGAGTGGAGACGGGTATGTCGGGGAACTTCTTGAGTTGCAGCAAGGGTGTGAAGGACCCTTTGGAAGTTCCAGTGGTTAGATGTGATTGGCCTCGAGAAGCCTCAACGGAAATGGGCCTCATCTCGCCTGGAGGGCAAAACCTCCTGGATTTTCTCGAGTTGCGGCAGGTGCTCTCGACTTACGACGGGGACCTCAGGGAACCGCTCTGGTGGCCTCAGGAAAGGCCAGTCCCCATGCGAGTTCCTCGGGGGCCTCTCGGGATTCCTCTCCCTTCGATGCCGGGGCCTAAGACCTTGTGTGGAGTTGGGGCCGGAACCTGAGGATTCCTCTCCAGTGCTGACATGGATCTTGGGGTACTTCTGGAGTCTCCCCAGGGGAGTCAGTCCTCGTCTCGAATGCGGGCATGCACTTGCGCTTTCCTCCATAGCGGTAGCAGCAGTGTCACGCAGTCCACCGCGTGGATCAAAGGATCTAAGGTTTTCCCTCGATTCTTTCCCACGACGCTTTCCCACAAGGCTGTCCCACGTGCACACGTGGTGGGAGTCGATCCTCGGCTTGAACGTCAAGGCAGTGCAGGGAAAACAGGTTCCTCTGGAATGGACTGACACATCTGGGGGACTCTTGGCATGGTGGCATGACCCTGGAGTTCCTCTCGCCTTTCCTGTGGAGAGCGCCTCCTCTTGAGATGCGACGGGAACGCCGGGAATTCTTTCCCTACGAAACAGGGAAAGGATCCCTCATCTCGAGCTAGGAGGCGGAAACGGGGCTCCCCTGGATGTGTGCTGGACACCACGAGCTTCCTCTCGAGTGGAGACGGGTATGTCGGGGAACTTCTTGAGTTGCAGCAAGGGTGTGAAGGACCCTTTGGAAGTTCCAGTGGTTAGACGTGATTGGCCTCGAGAAGCCTCAGCGGAAATGGGCCTCATCTCGCCTGGAGGGCAAAACCTCCTGGATTTTCTCGTGTTGCGGCAGGTGCTCTCGACTTACGACGGGGACCTCAGGGACCCGCTCTGGTGGCCTCAGGAAAGGCCAGTCCCCATGCGAGTTCCTCGGGGGCCTCTCGGGATTCCTCTCCCGTCGATGCCGGGGCCTAAGACCTTGTGTGGAGTCGGGGCCGGAACCTGAGGATTCCTCTCCAGTGCTGACATGGATCTTGGGGTACTTCTGGAGTCTCCCCAGGGGAGTCAGTCCTCGTCTCGAATGCGGGCATGCACTTGCGCTTTCCTCCAGAGCGGTAGCAGCAGTGTCACGCAGTCCGCCGCGTGGATCAAAGGATCTATGGTTTTCCCTCGAGTCTTTCCCACGAGGCTTTCCCACGAGGCTTTCCCACAGGGCTGTCCCACGTGAACACGTGGTGGGAGTCGATCCTAGGCTTGAACGTCAAGGCAGTGCAGGGAAAACAGGTTCCTCTGGAATGGACTGACACATCTGGGGGACTCTTGGAATGGTGGCACGACCCTGGAGTTCCTCTCGCCTTTCCTGTGGAGAGCCCCTCCTCTTGAGATGCGACGGGAACGCCGGGAATTCTTTCCATACGAAACAGGTAAAGGATCCCTCATCTCTAGCTAGGAGGCGGAAACGGGGCTCCCCTGGATGTGTGCGGGACACCACGTGCTTCCTCTCGAGTGGAGACGGGTATGTCGGGGAACTTCTTGAGTTGCAGCAAGGGTGTGAAGGACCCTTTGGAAGTTCCAGTGGTTAGATGTGATTGGCCTCGAGAAGCCTCAGCGGAAATGGGCCTCATCTCGCCTGGAGGGCAAAACCTCCTGGATTTTCTCGAGTTGCGGCAGGTGCTCTCGACTTACGACGGGGACCTCAGGGACCCGCTCTGGTGGCCTCAGGAAAGGCCAGTCCCCATGCGAGTTCCTCGGGGGCCTCTCGGGATTCCTCTCCCGTCGATGCCGGGGCCTAAGACCTTGTGTGGAGTCGGGGCCGGAACCTGAGGATTCCTCTCCAGTGCTGACATGGATCTTGGGGTACTTCTGGAGTCTCCCCAGGGGAGTCAGTCCTCGTGTCGAATGCGGGCATGCACTAGCGCTTTCCTCCAGAGCGGTAGCAGCAGTGTCACGCAGTCCGCCGCGTGGATCAAAGGATCTATGGTTTTTCCTCGAGTCTTTCCCACGAGGCTTTCCCACGAGGCTTTCACACAGGGCTGTCCGACGTGCACACGTGGTGGGAGTCGATCCTCGGCTTGAACGTCAAGGCAGTGCAGGGAAAACAGGTTCCTCTGGATTGGACTGACACATCTGGGGGACTCTTGGAATGGTGGCACGACCCTGGAGTTCCTCTCGCCTTTCCTGTGGAGAGCGCCTCCTCTTGAAATGCGACGGGAACGCCGGGAATTCTTTCCCTACGAAACAGGGAAAGGATCCCTCATCTCGAGCTAGGAGGCGGAAACGGGGCTCCCCTGGATGTGTGCGGGACAACACGTGCTTCCTCTCGAGTGGAGACGGGTATGTCGGGGAACTTCTTGAGTTGCAGCAAGGGTGTGAAGGACCCTTTGGAAGTTCCAGTGGTTAGATGTGATTGGCCTCGAGAAGCCTCAGCGGAAATGGGCCTCATCTCGCCTGGAGGGCAAAACCTCCTGGATTTTCTCGAGTTGGGGCAGGTGCTCTCGACTTACGACGGGGACCTCAGGGAACCGCTCTGGTGGCCTCAGGAAAGGCCAGTCCCCATGCGAGTTCCTCGGGGGCCTCTCGGGATTCCTCTCCCGTCGATGCCGGGGCCTAAGACCTTGTGTGGAGTTGGGGCCGGAACCTGAGGATTCCTCTCCAGTGCTGACATGGATCTTGGGGTACTTCTGGAGTCTCCCCAGGGGAGTCAGTCCTCGTCTCGAATGCGGGCATGCACTTGCGCTTTCCTCCATAGCGGTAGCAGCAGTGTCACGCAGTCTGCCGCGTGGATCAAAGGATCTATGGTTTTCCCTCGAGACTTTCCCACGAGGCTTTCCCACGAGGCTTTCCCACAGGGCTGTGCCACGTGCACACGTGGTGGGAGTCGATCCTCGGCTTGAACGTCAAGGCAGTGCAGGGAAAACAGGTTCCTCTGGAATGGACTGACACATCTGGGGGACTCTTGGAATGGTGGCACGACCCTGGAGTTCCTCTCGCCTTTCCTGTGGATAGCGCCTCCTCTTGAGATGCGACGGGAACGCCGGGAATTCTTTCCCTACGAAACAGGGAAAGGATCCCTCATCTCGAGCTAGGAGGCGGAAACGGGGCTCCCCTGGATGTGTGCGGGACCCACGTGCTTCCTCTCGAGTGGAGACGGGTATGTCGGGGAACTTCTTGATTTGCCGCAAGGGTGTGAAGGACCCTTTGGAAGTTCCAGTTGTTAGACGTGATTAGCCTCTAGAAGCCTCAGCGGAAATGGGCCTCATCTCGCCTGGAGGGCAAAACCTCCTGGATTCTCTCGAGTTGCGGCAGGTGCTCTCGACTTACGACAGGGACCTCAGGGACCCGCTCTGGTGGCCTCAGGAAAGGCCAGTCCCCATGCGAGTTCCTCGGGGGCCTCTCGGGATTCCTCTCCCGTCGATGCCGGGGCCTAAGACCTTGTGTGGAGTCGGGGCCGGAACCTGAGGATTCCTCTCCAGTGCTGACATGGATCTTGGGGTACTTCTGGAGTCTCCCCAGGGGAGTCAGTCCTCGTCTCGAATGCGGGCATGCACTTGCGCTTTCTTCCAGAGCGGTAGCAGCAGTGTCACGCAGTCCGCCGCGTGGATCAAAGGATCTATGGTTTTCCCTCGAGTCTTTCCCCCGAGGCTTTCCCACGAGGCTTTCCCACAGGGCTGTCCCACGTGCACACGTGGTGGGAGTCGATCCTCGGTTTGAACGTCAAGGCAGTGCAGGGAAAACAGGTTCCTCTGGAACGGACTGACACATCTGGGGCACTCTTGGAATGGTGGCACGACCCTGGAGTTCCTCTCGCCTTTCCTGTGGAGAGCGCCTCCTCTTGAGATGCGACGGGAACGCCGGGAATTCTTTCCCTACGAAACAGGGAAAGGATCCCTCATCTCGAGCTAGGAGGCGGAAACGGGGCTCCCCTGGATGTGTGCGGGACCCACGTGCTTCCTCTCGAGTGGAGACGGGTATGTCGGGGAACTTCTTGAGTTGCAGCAAGGGTGTGAAGGTCCCTTTGGAAGTTCCAGTGGTTAGACGTGATTAGCCTCGAGAAGCCTCAGCGGAAATGGGCCTCATCTCGCCTGGAGGGCAAAACCTCCTGGATTTTCTCGAGTTGCGGCAGGTGCTCTCGACTTACGACGGGGACCTCAGGGACCCGCTCTGGTGGCCTCAGGAAAGGCCAGTCCCCATGCGAGTTCCTCGGGGGCCTCTCGGGATTCCTCTCCCGTCGATGCCGGGGCCTAAGACCTTGTGTGGAGTCGGGGCCGGAACCTGAGGATTCCGCTCCAGTGCTGACATGGATCTTGGGGTACTTCTGGAGTCTGCCCAGGGGAGTCAGGCCTCGTCTCCAATGCGGGCATGCACTTGCGCTTTCCTCCAGAGCGGTAGCAGCAGTGTCACGCAGTCCGCCGCGTGGATCAAAGGATCTATGGTTTTCCCTCGAGTCTTTCCCACGAGGCTTTCCCACGAGGCTTTCCCACAGGGCTGTCCCACGTGCACACGTGGTGGGAGTCGATCCTCGGCTTGAACGTCAAGGCAGTGCAGGGAAAACAGGTTCCACTGGAATGGACTGACACATCTGGGGGACTCTTGGAATGGTGGCATGACCCTGGAGTTCCTCTCGCCTTTCCTGTGGAGAGCGCCTCCTCTTGAGATGCGACGGGAACGCCGGGAATTCTTTCCCTACGAAACAGGGAAAGGATCCCTCATCTCGAGCTAGGAGGCGGAAACGGGGCTCCCCTGGATGTGTGCGGACACCACGTGCTTCCTCTCGAGTGGAGACGGGTATGTCGGGGAACTTCTTGAGTTGCAGCAAGGGTGTGAAGGACCCTTTGGAAGTTCCAGTGTTTAGATGTGATTGGCCTCGAGAAGCCTCAGCGGAAATGGGCCTCATCTCGCCTGGAGGGCAAAACCTCCTGGATTTTCTCGAGTTGCGGCAGGTGCTCTCGACTTACGACGGGGACCTCAGGGACCCGCTCTGGTGGCCTCAGGAAAGGCCAGTCCCCATGCGAGTTCCTCGGGGGCCTCTCGGGATTCCTCTCCCATCGATGCCGGGGCCTAAGACCTTGTGTGGAGTCGGGGCCGGAACCTGAGGATTCCGCTCCAGTGCTGACATGGATCTTGGGGTACTTCTGGAGTCTCCCCAGGGGAGTCAGTCCTCGTCTCGAATGCGGGCATGCACTTGCGCTTTCCTCCAGAGCGGTAGCAGCAGTGTCACGCAGTCCGCCGCGTGGATCAAAGGATCTATGGTTTTCCCTCGAGTCTTTCCCACGAGGCTTTCCCACGAGGCTTTCCCACAGGGCTGTCCCACGTGCACACGTGGTGGGAGTCGATCCTCGGCTTGAACGTCAAGGCAGTGCAGGGAAAACAGGTTCCTCTGGAATGGACTGACACATCTGGGGGACTCTTGGCATGGTGGCATGACCCTGGAGTTCCTCTCGCCTTTCCTGTGGAGAGCGCCTCCTCTTGAGATGCGACGGGAACGCCGGGAATTCTTTCCCTACGAAACAGGGAAAGGATCCCTCATCTCGAGCTAGGAGGCGGAAACGGGGCTCCCCTGGATGTGTGCGGGACACCACGTGCTTCCTCTCGAGTGGAGACGGGTATGTCGGGGAACTTCTTGAGTTGCAGCAAGGGTGTGAAGGACCCTTTGGAAGTTCCAGTGGTTAGATGTGATTGGCCTCGAGAAGCCTCAGCGGAAATGGGCCTCATCTCGCCTGGAGGGCAAAACCTCCTGGATTTTCTCGAGTTGCGGCAGGTGCTCTCGACTTACGACGGGGACCTCAGGGACCCGCTCTGGTGGCCTCAGGAAAGGCCAGTCCCCATGCGAGTTCCTCGGGGGCCTCTCGGGATTCCTCTCCCGTCGATGCCGGGGCCTAAGACCTTGTGTGGATTCGGGGCCGGAACCTGAGGATTCCTCTCCAGTGCTGACATGGATCTTGGGGTACTTCTGGAGTCTCCCCAGGGGAGTCAGTCCTCGTCTCGAATGCGGGCATGCACTTGCGCTTTCCTCCAGAGCGGTAGCAGCAGTGTCACGCAGTCTGCCGCGTGGATCAAAGGATCTATGGTTTTCCCTCGAGACTTTCCCACAAGGCTTTCCCACAGGGCTGTCCCACGTGCACACGTGGTGGGAGTCGATCCTCGGCTTGAACGTCAAGGCAGTGCAGGGAAAACAGGTTCCTCTGGAATGGACTGACACATCTGGGGGACTCTTGGAATGGTGGCACGACCCTGGAGTTCCTCTCGCCTTTCCTGTGGATAGCGCCTCCTCTTGAGATGCGACGGGAACGCCGGGAATTCTTTCCCTACGAAAAAGGGAAAGGATCCCTCATCTCGAGCTAGGAGGCGGAAACGGGGATCCCCTGGATGTGTGCGGGACCTACGTGCTTCCTCTCGAGTGGAGACGGGTATGTCGGGGAACTTCTTGAGTTGCCGCAAGGGTGTGAAGGACCCTTTGGAAGTTCCAGTGGTTAGACGTGATTAGCCTCGAGAAGCCTCAGCGGAAATGGGCCTCATCTCGCCTGGAGGGCAAAACCTCCTGGATTTTCTCGAGTTGCGGCAGGTGCTCTCGACTTACGACGGGGACCTCAGGGACCCGCTCTGGTGGCCTCAGGAAAGGCCAGTCCCCATGCGAGTTCCTCGGGGGCCTCTCGGGATTCCTCTCCCGTCGATGCCGGGGCCTAAGACCTTGTGTGGATTCGGGGCCGGAACCTGAGGATTCCTCTCCAGTGCTGACATGGATCTTGGGGTACTTCTGGAGTCTCCCCAGGGGAGTCAGTCCTCGTCTCGAATGCGGGCATGCACTTGCGCTTTCCTCCAGAGCGGTAGCAGCAGTGTCACGCAGTCCGCCGCGTGGATCAAAGGATCTATGGTTTTCCCTCGAGTCTTTCCCCCGAGGCTTTCCCACGAGGCTTTCCCACAGGGCTGTCCCACGTGCACACGTGGTGGGAGTCGATCCTCGGCTTGAACGTCAAGGCAGTGCAGGGAAAACAGGTTCCTCTGGAACAGACTGACACATCTGGGGGACTCTTGGAATGGTGGCACGACCCTGGAGTTCCTCTCGCCTTTCCTGTGGAGAGCGCCTCCTCTTGAGATGCGACGGGAACGCCGGGAATTCTTTCCCTACGAAACAGGGAAAGGATCCCTCATCTCGAGCTAGGAGGCGGAAACGGGGCTCCCCTGGATGTGTGCGGGACACCACGTGCTTCCTCTCGAGTGCAGACGGGTATGTCGGGGAACTTCTTGAGTTGCAGCAATGGTGTGAAGGACCCTTTGGAAGTTCCAGTGGTTAGACGTGATTGGCCTCGAGAAGCCTCAGCGGAAATGGGCCTCATCTCGCCTGGAGGGCAAAACCTCCTGGATTTTCTCGAGTTGCGGCAGGTGCACTCGACTTACGACGGGGACCTCAGGGACCCGCTCTGGTGGCCTCAGGAAAGGCCAGTCCCCATGCGAGTTCCTCGGGGGCCTCTCGGGATTCCTCTCCCGTCGATGCCGGGGCCTAAGACCTTGTGTGGAGTCGGGGCCGGAACCTGAGGATTCCTCTCCAGTGCTGACATGGATCTTTGGGTACTTCTGGAGTCTCCCCAGGGGAGTCAGTCCTCGTCTCGAATGCGGGCATGCACTTGCGCTTTCCTCCAGAGCGGTAGCAGCAGTGTCACGCAGTCCGCCGCGTGGATCAAAGGATCTATGGTTTTCCCTCGAGTCTTTCCCACGAGGCTTTCCCACGAGGCTTTCCCACAGGGCTGTCCCACGTGCACACGTGGTGGGAGTCGATCCTCGGCTTGAACGTCAAGGCAGTGCAGGGAAAACAGGTTCCTCTGGAATGGACTGACACATCTGGGGGACTCTTGGAATGGTGGCACGACCCTGGAGTTCCTCTCACCTTTCCTGTGGAGAGCGCCTCCTCTTGAGATGCGACTGGAACGCCGGGAATTCTTTCCCTACGAAACAGGGAAAGGATCCCTCATCTCGAGCTAGGAGGCGGAAACGGGGCTCCCCTGGATGTGTGCGGGACCCACGTGCTTCCTCTCGAGTGGAGACAGGTATGTCGGGGAACTTCTTGAGTTGCAGAAAGGGTGTGAAGGACCCTTTGGAACTTCCAGTGGTTAGACGTGATTAGCCTCGAGAAGCCTCAGCGGAAATGGGCCTCATCTCGCCTGGAGGGCAAAACCTCCTGGATTTTCTCGAGTTGCGGCAGGTGCTCTCGACTTACGACGGGGACCTCAGGGACGCGCTCTGGTGGCCTCAGGAAAGGCCAGTCCCCATGCGAGTTCCTCGGGGGCCTCTCGGGATTCCTCTCCCGTCGATGCCAGGGCCTAAGACCTTGTGTGGAGTCGGGGCCGGAACCTGAGGATTCCGCTCCAGTGCTGACATGGATCTTGGGGTACTTCTGGAGTCTCCCCAGGGGAGTCAGTCCTCGTCTCGAATGCGGGCATGCACTTGCGCTTTCCTCCAGAGCGGTAGCAGCAGTGTCACGCAGTCCGCCGCGTGGATCAAAGGATCTATGGTTTTCCCTCGAGTCTTTCCCACGAGGCTTTCCCACGAGGCTTTCCCACAGGGCTGTCCCACGTGCACACGTGGAAGTCGATCCTCGGCTTGAACGTCAAGGCAGTGCAGGGAAAACAGGTTCCTCTGGAATGGACTGACACATCTGGGGGACTCTTGGAATGGTGGCACGACCCTGGAGTTCCTCTCGCCTTTCCTGTGGAGAGCGCCTCCTCTTGAGATGCGACGGGAACGCCGGGAATTCTTTCCCTACGAAACAGGGAAAGGATCCCTCATCTCGAGCTAGGAGGCGGAAACGGGGCTCACCTGGATGTGTGCGGGACCCCACGTGCTTCCTCTCGAGTGGAGACGGGTATGTCGGGGAACTTCTTGAGTTGCAGCAAGGGTGTGAAGGACCCTTTGGAAGTTCCAGTGGTTAGATGTGATTGGCCTCGAGAAGCCTCAGCGGAAATGGGCCTCATCTGGCCTGGAGGGAAAAACCTCCTGGATTTTCTCGAGTTGCGGCAGGTGCTCTCGACTTACGACGGGGACCTCAGGGACCCGCTCTGGTGGCCTCAGGAAAGGCCAGTCCCCATGCGAGTTCCTCGGGGGCCTCTCGGGATTCCTCTCCCGTCGATGCCGGGGCCTAAGACCTTGTGTGGAGTCGGGGCCGGAACCTGAGGATTCCGCTCCAGTGCTGACATGGATCTTGGGGTATTTCTGGAGTCTCCCCAGGGGAGTCAGTCCTCGTCTCGAATGCGGGCATGCACTTGCGCTTTCCTCCAGAGCGGTAGCAGCAGTGTCACGCAGTCCGCCGCGTGGATCAAAGGATCTATGGTTTTCCCTCGAGTCTTTCCCACGAGGCTTTCCCACGAGGCTTTCCCACAGGGCTGTCCCACGTGCACACGTGGTGGGAGTCGATCCTCGGCTTGAACGTCAAGGCAGTGCAGGGAAAACAGGTTCGTCTGGAATGGACTGACTCATCTGGAGGACTCTTTGAATGGTGTCTCGACCCTGGAGTTCCTCTCGCCTTTCCTGTGGAGAGCGCCTCCTCTTGAGATGCGACGGGAACGCCGGGAATTCTTTCCCTACGAAACAGGGAAAGGATCCCTCATCTCGAGCTAGGAGGCGGAAACGGGGCTCCCCTGGATGTGTGCGGGACCCCACGTGCTTCCTCTCGAGTGCAGACAGGTATGTCGGGGAACTTCTTGAGTTGCAGCAATGGTGTGAAGGACCCTTTGGAAGTTCCAGTGGTTAGATGTGATTGGCCTCGAGAAGCCTCAGCGGAAATGGGCCTCATCTGCCTGGAGGGCAAAACCTCCTGGATTTTCTCGAGTTGCGGCAGGTGCTCTCGACTTACGACGGGGACCTCAGGGACCCGCTCTGGTGGCCTCAGGAAAGGCCAGTCCCCATGCGAGTTCCTCGGGGGCCTCTCGGGATTCCTCTCCCGTCGATGCCGGGGCCTAAGACCTTGTGTGGAGTCGGGGCCGGAACCTGAGGATTCCTCTCCAGTGCTGACATGGATCTTGGGGTACTTCTGGAGTCTCCCCAGGGGAGTCAGTCCTCGTCTCGAATGCGGGTATGCACTTGTGCTTTCCTCCAGAGCGGTAGCAGCAGTGTCACGCAGTCCGCCGCGTGGATCAAAGGATGTTTGGTTTTCCCTCGAGTCTTTCCCACGAGGCTTTCCCACGAGGCTTTCCCACAGGGCTGTCCCACGTGCACACGTGGTGGGAGTCGATCCTCGGCTTGAACGTCAAGGCAGTGCAGGGAAAACAGGTTCCTCTGGAACGGACTGACACATCTGGGGGACTCTTGGAATGGTGGCACGACCCTGGAGTTCCTCTCGCCTTTCCTGTGGAGAGCGCCTCCTCTTGAGATGCGACGGGAACCCCGGGAATTCTTTCCCTACGAAAAAGGGAAAGGATCCCTCATCTCGAGCTAGGAGGCGGAAACGGGGCTCCCCTGGATGTGTGCGGGACCCACGTGCTTCCTCTCGAGTGGAGACGGGTATGTCGGGGAACTTCTTGAGTTGCAGCAAGGGTGTGAAGGACCCTTTGGAAGTTCCAGTGGTTAGACGTGATTAGCCTCGAGAAGCCTCAGCGGAAATGGGCCTCATCTCGCCTGGAGGGCAAAACCGCCTGGATTTTCTCGAGTTGCGGCAGGTGCTCTCGACTTACGACGGGGACCTCAGGGACCCGCTCTGGTGGCCTCAGGAAAGGCCAGTCCCCATGCGAGTTCCTCGGGGGCCTCACGGGATTCCTCTCCCGTCGATGCCGGGGCCTAAGACCTTGTGTGGAGTCGGGGCCGGAACCTGAGGATTCCTCTCCAGTGCTGACATGGATCTTTGGGTACTTCTGGAGTCTCCCCAGGGGAGTCAGTCCTCGTCTCGAATGCGGGCATGCACTTGCGCTTTCCTCCAGAGCGGTAGCAGCAGTGTCACGCAGTCCGCCGCGTGGATCAAAGGATCTATGGTTTTCCCTCGAGTCTTTCCCACGAGGCTTTCCCACGAGGCTTTCCCACAGGGCTGTCCCACGTGCACACGTGGTGGGAGTCGATCCTCGGCTTGAACGTCAAGGCAGTGCAGGGAAAACAGGTTCCTCTGGAATGGACTGACACATCTGGGGGACTCTTGGCATGGTGGCATGACCCTGGAGTTCCTCTCGCCTTTCCTGTGGAGAGCGCCTCCTCTTGAGATGCGACGGGAACGCCGGGAATTCTTTCCCTACGAAACAGGGAAAGGATCCCTCATCTCGAGCTAGGAGGCGGAAACGGGGCTCCCCTGGATGTGTGCGGGACACCACGTGCTTCCTCTCGAGTGGAGACGGGTATGTCGGGGAACTTCTTGAGTTGCAGCAAGGGTGTGAAGGACCCTTTGGAAGTTCCAGTGGTTAGATGTGATTGGCCTCGAGAAGCCTCAGCGGAAATGGGCCTCATCTCGCCTGGAGGGCAAAACCTCCTGGATTTTCTCGAGTTGCGGCAGGTGCTCTCGACTTACGACGGGGACCTCAGGGACCCGCTCTGGTGGCCTCAGGAAAGGCCAGTCCCCATGCGAGTTCCTCGGGGGCCTCTCGGGATTCCTCTCCCGTCGATGCCGGGGCCTAAGACCTTGTGTGGATTCGGGGCCGGAACCTGAGGATTCCTCTCCAGTGCTGACATGGATCTTGGGGTACTTCTGGAGTCTCCCCAGGGGAGTCAGTCCTCGTCTCGAATGCGGGCATGCACTTGCGCTTTCCTCCAGAGCGGTAGCAGCAGTGTCACGCAGTCTGCCGCGTGGATCAAAGGATCTATGGTTTTCCCTCGAGACTTTCCCACAAGGCTTTCCCACAGGGCTGTCCCACGTGCACACGTGGTGGGAGTCGATCCTCGGCTTGAACGTCAAGGCAGTGCAGGGAAAACAGGTTCCTCTGGAATGGACTGACACATCTGGGGGACTCTTGGAATGGTGGCACGACCCTGGAGTTCCTCTCGCCTTTCCTGTGGATAGCGCCTCCTCTTGAGATGCGACGGGAACGCCGGGAATTCTTTCCCTACGAAAAAGGGAAAGGATCCCTCATCTCGAGCTAGGAGGCGGAAACGGGGATCCCCTGGATGTGTGCGGGACCTACGTGCTTCCTCTCGAGTGGAGACGGGTATGTCGGGGAACTTCTTGAGTTGCCGCAAGGGTGTGAAGGACCCTTTGGAAGTTCCAGTGGTTAGACGTGATTAGCCTCGAGAAGCCTCAGCGGAAATGGGCCTCATCTCGCCTGGAGGGCAAAACCTCCTGGATTTTCTCGAGTTGCGGCAGGTGCTCTCGACTTACGACGGGGACCTCAGGGACCCGCTCTGGTGGCCTCAGGAAAGGCCAGTCCCCATGCGAGTTCCTCGGGGGCCTCTCGGGATTCCTCTCCCGTCGATGCCGGGGCCTAAGACCTTGTGTGGATTCGGGGCCGGAACCTGAGGATTCCTCTCCAGTGCTGACATGGATCTTGGGGTACTTCTGGAGTCTCCCCAGGGGAGTCAGTCCTCGTCTCGAATGCGGGCATGCACTTGCGCTTTCCTCCAGAGCGGTAGCAGCAGTGTCACGCAGTCCGCCGCGTGGATCAAAGGATCTATGGTTTTCCCTCGAGTCTTTCCCCCGAGGCTTTCCCACGAGGCTTTCCCACAGGGCTGTCCCACGTGCACACGTGGTGGGAGTCGATCCTCGGCTTGAACGTCAAGGCAGTGCAGGGAAAACAGGTTCCTCTGGAACAGACTGACACATCTGGGGGACTCTTGGAATGGTGGCACGACCCTGGAGTTCCTCTCGCCTTTCCTGTGGAGAGCGCCTCCTCTTGAGATGCGACGGGAACGCCGGGAATTCTTTCCCTACGAAACAGGGAAAGGATCCCTCATCTCGAGCTAGGAGGCGGAAACGGGGCTCCCCTGGATGTGTGCGGGACACCACGTGCTTCCTCTCGAGTGCAGACGGGTATGTCGGGGAACTTCTTGAGTTGCAGCAATGGTGTGAAGGACCCTTTGGAAGTTCCAGTGGTTAGACGTGATTGGCCTCGAGAAGCCTCAGCGGAAATGGGCCTCATCTCGCCTGGAGGGCAAAACCTCCTGGATTTTCTCCAGTTGCGGCAGGTGCACTCGACTTACGACGGGGACCTCAGGGACCCGCTCTGGTGGCCTCAGGAAAGGCCAGTCCCCATGCGAGTTCCTCGGGGGCCTCTCGGGATTCCTCTCCCGTCGATGCCGGGGCCTAAGACCTTGTGTGGAGTCGGGGCCGGAACCTGAGGATTCCTCTCCAGTGCTGACATGGATCTTTGGGTACTTCTGGAGTCTCCCCAGGGGAGTCAGTCCTCGTCTCGAATGCGGGCATGCACTTGCGCTTTCCTCCAGAGCGGTAGCAGCAGTGTCACGCAGTCCGCCGCGTGGATCAAAGGATCTATGGTTTTCCCTCGAGTCTTTCCCACGAGGCTTTCCCACGAGGCTTTCCCACAGGGCTGTCCCACGTGCACACGTGGTGGGAGTCGATCCTCGGCTTGAACGTCAAGGCAGTGCAGGGAAAACAGGTTCCTCTGGAATGGACTGACACATCTGGGGGACTCTTGGAATGGTGGCACGACCCTGGAGTTCCTCTCACCTTTCCTGTGGAGAGCGCCTCCTCTTGAGATGCGACTGGAACGCCGGGAATTCTTTCCCTACGAAACAGGGAAAGGATCCCTCATCTCGAGCTAGGAGGCGGAAACGGGGCTCCCCTGGATGTGTGCGGGACCCACGTGCTTCCTCTCGAGTGGAGACAGGTATGTCGGGGAACTTCTTGAGTTGCAGAAAGGGTGTGAAGGACCCTTTGGAACTTCCAGTGGTTAGACGTGATTAGCCTCGAGAAGCCTCAGCGGAAATGGGCCTCATCTCGCCTGGAGGGCAAAACCTCCTGGATTTTCTCGAGTTGCGGCAGGTGCTCTCGACTTACGACGGGGACCTCAGGGACGCGCTCTGGTGGCCTCAGGAAAGGCCAGTCCCCATGCGAGTTCCTCGGGGGCCTCTCGGGATTCCTCTCCCGTCGATGCCAGGGCCTAAGACCTTGTGTGGAGTCGGGGCCGGAACCTGAGGATTCCGCTCCAGTGCTGACATGGATCTTGGGGTACTTCTGGAGTCTCCCCAGGGGAGTCAGTCCTCGTCTCGAATGCGGGCATGCACTTGCGCTTTCCTCCAGAGCGGTAGCAGCAGTGTCACGCAGTCCGCCGCGTGGATCAAAGGATCTATGGTTTTCCCTCGAGTCTTTCCCACGAGGCTTTCCCACGAGGCTTTCCCACAGGGCTGTCCCACGTGCACACGTGGGAGTCGATCCTCGGCTTGAACGTCAAGGCAGTGCAGGGAAAACAGGTTCCTCTGGAATGGACTGACACATCTGGGGGACTCTTGGAATGGTGGCACGACCCTGGAGTTCCTCTCGCCTTTCCTGTGGAGAGCGCCTCCTCTTGAGATGCGACGGGAACGCCGGGAATTCTTTCCCTACGAAACAGGGAAAGGATCCCTCATCTCGAGCTAGGAGGCGGAAACGGGGCTCACCTGGATGTGTGCGGGACCCCACGTGCTTCCTCTCGAGTGGAGACGGGTATGTCGGGGAACTTCTTGAGTTGCAGCAAGGGTGTGAAGGACCCTTTGGAAGTTCCAGTGGTTAGATGTGATTGGCCTCGAGAAGCCTCAGCGGAAATGGGCCTCATCTGGCCTGGAGGGAAAAACCTCCTGGATTTTCTCGAGTTGCGGCAGGTGCTCTCGACTTACGACGGGGACCTCAGGGACCCGCTCTGGTGGCCTCAGGAAAGGCCAGTCCCCATGCGAGTTCCTCGGGGGCCTCTCGGGATTCCTCTCCCGTCGATGCCGGGGCCTAAGACCTTGTGTGGAGTCGGGGCCGGAACCTGAGGATTCCGCTCCAGTGCTGACATGGATCTTGGGGTATTTCTGGAGTCTCCCCAGGGGAGTCAGTCCTCGTCTCGAATGCGGGCATGCACTTGCGCTTTCCTCCAGAGCGGTAGCAGCAGTGTCACGCAGTCCGCCGCGTGGATCAAAGGATCTATGGTTTTCCCTCGAGTCTTTCCCACGAGGCTTTCCCACGAGGCTTTCCCACAGGGCTGTCCCACGTGCACACGTGGTGGGAGTCGATCCTCGGCTTGAACGTCAAGGCAGTGCAGGGAAAACAGGTTCGTCTGGAATGGACTGACTCATCTGGAGGACTCTTTGAATGGTGTCTCGACCCTGGAGTTCCTCTCGCCTTTCCTGTGGAGAGCGCCTCCTCTTGAGATGCGACGGGAACGCCGGGAATTCTTTCCCTACGAAACAGGGAAAGGATCCCTCATCTCGAGCTAGGAGGCGGAAACGGGGCTCCCCTGGATGTGTGCGGGACCCCACGTGCTTCCTCTCGAGTGCAGACAGGTATGTCGGGGAACTTCTTGAGTTGCAGCAATGGTGTGAAGGACCCTTTGGAAGTTCCAGTGGTTAGATGTGATTGGCCTCGAGAAGCCTCAGCGGAAATGGGCCTCATCTGCCTGGAGGGCAAAACCTCCTGGATTTTCTCGAGTTGCGGCAGGTGCTCTCGACTTACGACGGGGACCTCAGGGACCCGCTCTGGTGGCCTCAGGAAAGGCCAGTCCCCATGCGAGTTCCTCGGGGGCCTCTCGGGATTCCTCTCCCGTCGATGCCGGGGCCTAAGACCTTGTGTGGAGTCGGGGCCGGAACCTGAGGATTCCTCTCCAGTGCTGACATGGATCTTGGGGTACTTCTGGAGTCTCCCCAGGGGAGTCAGTCCTCGTCTCGAATGCGGGTATGCACTTGTGCTTTCCTCCAGAGCGGTAGCAGCAGTGTCACGCAGTCCGCCGCGTGGATCAAAGGATGTTTGGTTTTCCCTCGAGTCTTTCCCACGAGGCTTTCCCACGAGGCTTTCCCACAGGGCTGTCCCACGTGCACACGTGGTGGGAGTCGATCCTCGGCTTGAACGTCAAGGCAGTGCAGGGAAAACAGGTTCCTCTGGAACGGACTGACACATCTGGGGGACTCTTGGAATGGTGGCACGACCCTGGAGTTCCTCTCGCCTTTCCTGTGGAGAGCGCCTCCTCTTGAGATGCGACGGGAACCCCGGGAATTCTTTCCCTACGAAAAAGGGAAAGGATCCCTCATCTCGAGCTAGGAGGCGGAAACGGGGCTCCCCTGGATGTGTGCGGGACCCACGTGCTTCCTCTCGAGTGGAGACGGGTATGTCGGGGAACTTCTTGAGTTGCAGCAAGGGTGTGAAGGACCCTTTGGAAGTTCCAGTGGTTAGACGTGATTAGCCTCGAGAAGCCTCAGCGGAAATGGGCCTCATCTCGCCTGGAGGGCAAAACCGCCTGGATTTTCTCGAGTTGCGGCAGGTGCTCTCGACTTACGACGGGGACCTCAGGGACCCGCTCTGGTGGCCTCAGGAAAGGCCAGTCCCCATGCGAGTTCCTCGGGGGCCTCACGGGATTCCTCTCCCGTCGATGCCGGGGCCTAAGACCTTGTGTGGAGTCGGGGCCGGAACCTGAGGATTCCTCTCCAGTGCTGACATGGATCTTTGGGTACTTCTGGAGTCTCCCCAGGGGAGTCAGTCCTCGTCTCGAATGCGGGCATGCACTTGCGCTTTCCTCCAGAGCGGTAGCAGCAGTGTCCCGCAGTCCGCCGCGTGGATCAAAGGATCTATGGTTTTCCCTCGAGTCTTTCCCACGAGGCTTTCCCACGAGGCTTTCCCACAGGGCTGTCCCACGTGCACACGTGGTGGGAGTCGATCCTCGGCTTGAACGTCAAGGCAGTGCAGGGAAAACAGGTTCCTCTGGAATGGACTGACACATCTGGGGGACTCTTGGAATGGTGGCACGACCCTGGAGTTCCTCTCACCTTTCCTGTGGAGAGCGCCTCCTCTTGAGATGCGACTGGAACGCCGGGAATTCTTTCCCTACGAAACAGGGAAAGGATCCCTCATCTCGAGCTAGGAGGCGGAAACGGGGCTCCCCTGGATGTGTGCGGGACCCACGTGCTTCCTCTCGAGTGGAGACGGGTATGTCGGGGAACTTCTTGAGTTGCAGAAAGGGTGTGAAGGACCCTTTGGAACTTCCAGTGGTTAGACGTGATTAGCCTCGAGAAGCCTCAGCGGAAAAGGGCCTCATCTCGCCTGGAGGGCAAAACCTCCTGGATTTTCTCGAGTTGCGGCAGGTGCTCTCGACTTACGACGGGGACCTCAGGGACCCGCTCTGGTGGCCTCAGGAAAGGCCAGTCCCCATGCGAGTTCCTCGGGGGCCTCTCGGGATTCCTCTCCCGTCGATGCCAGGGCCTAAGACCTTGTGTGGAGTCGGGGCCGGAACCTGAGGATTCCGCTCCAGTGCTGACATGGATCTTGGGGTACTTCTGGAGTCTCCCCAGGGGAGTCAGTCCTCGTCTCGAATGCGGGCATGCACTTGCGCTTTCCTCCAGAGCGGTAGCAGCAGTGTCACGCAGTCCGCCGCGTGGATCAAAGGATCTATGGTTTTCCCTCGAGTCTTTCCCACGAGGCTTTCCCACAGGGCTGTCCCACGTGCACACGTGGTGGGAGTCGATCCTCGGCTTGAACGTCAAGGCAGTGCAGGGAAAACAGGTTCCTCTGGAATGGACTGACACATCTGGGGGACTCTTGGAATGGTGGCACGACCCTGGAGTTCCTCTCGCCTTTCCTGTGGAGAGCGCCTCCTCTTGAGATGCGACGGGAACGCCGGGAATTCTTTCCCTACGAAACAGGGAAAGGATCCCTCATCTCGAGCTAGGAGGCGGAAACGGGGCTCCCCTGGATGTGTGCGGGACCCCACGTGCTTCCTCTCGAGTGGAGACGGGTATGTCGGGGAACTTCTTGAGTTGCAGCAAGGGTGTGAAGGACCCTTTGGAAGTTCCAGTGGTTAGATGTGATTGGCCTCGAGAAGCCTCAGCGGAAATGGGCCTCATCTCGCCTGGAGGGAAAAACCTCCTGGATTTTCTCGAGTTGCGGCAGGTGCTCTCGACTTACGACGGGGACCTCAGGGACCCGCTCTGGTGGCCTCAGGAAAGGCCAGTCCCCATGCGAGTTCCTCGGGGGCCTCTCGGGATTCCTCTCCCGTCGATGCCGGGGCCTAAGACCTTGTGTGGAGTCGGGGCCGGAACCTGAGGATTCCGCTCCAGTGCTGACATGGATCTTGGGGTATTTCTGGAGTCTCCCCAGGGGAGTCAGTCCTCGTCTCGAATGCGGGCATGCACTTGCGCTTTCCTCCAGAGCGGTAGCAGCAGTGTCACGCAGTCCGCCGCGTGGATCAAAGGATCTATGGTTTTCCCTCGAGTCTTTCCCACGAGGCTTTCCCAGGAGGCTTTCCCACAGGGCTGTCCCACGTGCACACGTGGTGGGAGTCGATCCTCGGCTTGAACGTCAAGGCAGTGCAGGGAAAACAGGTTCGTCTGGAATGGACTGACTCATCTGGGGGACTCTTGGAATGGTGTCTCGACCCTGGAGTTCCTCTCGCCTTTCCTGTGGAGAGCGCCTCCTCTTGAGATGCGACGGGAACGCCGGGAATTCTTTCCCTACTAAACAGGGAAAGGATCCCTCATCTCGAGCTAGGAGGCGGAAACGGGGCTATCCTGGATGTGTGCGGGACCCCACGTGCTTCCTCTCGAGTGGAGACAGGTATGTCGGGGAACTTCTTGAGTTGCAGCAATGGTGTGAAGGACCCTTTGGAAGTTCCAGTGGTTAGATGTGATTGGCCTCGAGAAGCCTCAGCGGAAATGGGCCTCATCTGCCTGGAGGGCAAAACCTCCTGGATTTTCTCGAGTTGCGGCAGGTGCTCTCGACTTACGACGGGGACCTCAGGGACCCGCTCTGGTGGCCTCAGGAAAGGCCAGTCCCCATGCGAGTTCCTCGGGGGCCTCTCGGGATTCCTCTCCCGTCGATGCCGGGGCCTAAGACCTTGTGTGGAGTCGGGGCCGGAACCTGAGGATTCCTCTCCAGTGCTGACATGGATCTTGGGGTACTTCTGGAGTCTCCCCAGGGGAGTCAGTCCTCGTCTCGAATGCGGGTATGCACTTGTGCTTTCCTCCAGAGCGGTAGCAGCAGTGTCACGCAGTCCGCCGCGTGGATCAAAGGATGTTTGGTTTTCCCTCGAGTCTTTCCCACGAGGCTTTCCCACGAGGCTTTCCCACAGGGCTGTCCCACGTGCACACGTGGTGGGAGTCGATCCTCGGCTTGAACGTCAAGGCAGTGCAGGGAAAACAGGTTCCTCTGGAACGGACTGACACATCTGGGGGACTCTTGGAATGGTGGCACGACCCTGGAGTTCCTCTCGCCTTTCCTGTGGAGAGCGCCTCCTCTTGAGATGCGACGGGAACCCCGGGAATTCTTTCCCTACGAAAAAGGGAAAGGATCCCTCATCTCGAGCTAGGAGGCGGAAACGGGGCTCCCCTGGATGTGTGCGGGACCCCACGTGCTTCCTCTCGAGTGGAGACGGGTATGTCGGGGAACTTCTTGAGTTGCAGCAAGGGTGTGAAGGACCCTTTGGAAGTTCCAGTGGTTAGACGTGATTAGCCTCGAGAAGCCTCAGTGGAAATGGGCCTCATCTCGCCTGGAGGGCAAAACCTCCTGGATTTTCTCGAGTTGCGGCAGGTGCTCTCGACTTACGACGGGGACCTCAGGGACCCGCTCTGGTGGCCTCAGGAAAGGCCAGTCCCCTTGCGAGTTCCTCGGGGGCCTCTCGGGATTCCTCTCCCGTCGATGCCGGGGCCTAAGACCTTGTGTGGAGTCGGGGCCGGAACCTGAGGATTCCTCTCCAGTGCTGACATGGATCTTGGGGTACTTCTGGAGTCTCCCCAGGGGAGTCAGTCCTCGTCTCGAATGCGGGCATGCATTGAGCTTTCCTCCAGAGCGGTAGCAGCAGTGTCACGCAGTCCGCCGCGTGGATCAAAGGATCTATGGTTTTCCCTCGAGTCTTTCCCACGAGGCTTTCCCACGAGGCTTTCCCACAGGGCTGTCGCACGTGCACACGTGGTGGGAGTCGATCCTCGGCTTGAACGTCAAGGCAGTGCAGGGAAAACAGGTTCCTCTGGAATGGACTGACACATCTGGGGGACTCTTGGAATGGTGGCACGACCCTGGAGTTCCTCTCGCCTTTCCGGTGGAGAGCGCCTCCTCTTGAGATGCGACGGGAACGCCGGGAATTCTTTCCCTACGAAACAGGGAAATGATCCCTCATCTCGAGCTAGGAAGCGGAAACGGGGCTCCGCTGGATGTGTGCGGGACCCACGTGCTTCCTCTCGAGTGGAGACGGGTATGTCGGGGAACTTCTTGAGTTGCAGCAAGGGTGTGAAGGACCCTTTGGAAGTTCCAGTGGTTAGACGTGATTAGCCTCGAGAAGCCTCAGCGGAAATGGGCCTCATCTCGCCTGGAGGGCAAAACCGCCTGGATTTTCTCGAGTTGCGGCAGGTGCTCTCGACTTACGACGGGGACCTCAGGGACCCGCTCTGGTGGCCTCAGGAAAGGCCAGTCCCCATGCGAGTTCCTCGGGGGCCTCTCGGGATTCCTCTCCCGTCGATGCCGGGGCCTAAGACCTTGTGTGGAGTCGGCGCCGGAACCTGAGGATTCCTCTCCAGTGCTGACATGGATCTTGGGGTACTTCTGGAGTCTCCCCAGGGGAGTCAGTCCTCGTCTCGAATGCGGGCATGCACTTGCGCTTTCCTCCAGAGCGGTAGCAGCAGTGTCACGCAGTCCGCCGCGTGGATCAAAGGATCTATGTTTTTCCCTTGAGTCTTTCCCACGAGGCTCTCCCACGAGGCTTTCCCACAGGGCTGTCCCACGTGCACACGTGGTGGGAGTCGATCCTCGGCTTGAACGTCAAGGCAGTTCAGGGAAAACAGGTTCCTCTGGAATGGACTGACACATCTGGGGGACTCTTGGAATGGTGTCACGACCCTGGAGTTCCTCTCGCCTTTCCTGTGGAGAGCGCCTCCTCTTGAGATGCGACGGGAACGCCGGGAATTCTTTCCCTACGAAAAAGGGAAGGATCCCTCATCTCGTGCTTGGAGGCGGAAACGGGGCTCCCCTGGATGTGTGAGGGACCCCACGTGTTTCCTCTCGAGTGGAGACGGGTATGTCGGGGAACTTCTTGAGTTGCAGCAAGGGTGTGAAGGACCCTTTGGAAGTTCCAGTGGTTTGATGTGATTGGCCTCGAGAAGCCTCAGTGGAAATGGGCCTCATCTCGCCTGGAGGGCAAAACCTCCTGGATTTTCTCGAGTTGCGGCAGGTGCTCTCGACCTACGACGGGGACCTCAGGGACCCGCTCTGGTGGCCTCAGGAAAGGCCAGTTCCCATGCGAGTTCCTCGGGGGCCTCTCGGGATTCCTCTCCCGTCGATGCCGTGGCCTAAGACCTTGTGTGGAGTCGGGCCCGGAACCTGTGGATTCCTCTCCAGCGTTGACATGGAACTTGGGGTACTTCTGGAGTCTCCCCAGGGGAGTCAGTCCTTGTCTCGAATGCGGGCATGCACTTGCGCTTTCCTCAAGAGTGGTAGCAGCAGTGTCACGCAGTCCACCGCGTGGATCAAAGGATCTATGGTTTTCCCTCGAGTCTTTCCCACGAGGCTTTCCCACGAGGCTTTCCCACAGGGCTGTCCCACGTGCACACGTGGTGGGAGTCGATCCTCGGCTTGAACGTCAAGGCAGTGCAGGGAAAACAGGTTCCTCTGGAATGGACTGACACATCTGGGGGACTCTTGGAATGGTGGCACGACCCTTCAGTTCCTCTCGCCTTTCCTGTGGAGAGCACCTCCTCTTGAGATGCGACGGGAACGCCGGAATTCTTTCCCTACGAAACAGGGAAAGGATCCCTCATCTCGAGCTAGGAGGCGGAAACGGGGCTCCCCTGGATGTATGCGGGACCCACGTGATTCCTCTCGATTGGAGACGAGTATGTCGGGGAACTTCTTGAGTTGCCGCAAGGGTGTGAAGGACCCTTTGGAAGTTCCAGTGGTTAGATGTGATTAGCCTCGAGAAGCCTCAGCGGAAATGGGCCTCATCTCGCCTGGAGGGCAAAACCTCCTGGATTTTCTCGAGTTGCGGCAGGTGCTCTCGACTTACGACGGGGACCTCAGGGACCCGCTCTGGTGGCCTCAGGAAAGGCCAGTCCCCATGCGAGTTTCTCGGGGGCCTCTCGGGATTCCTCTCCCGTCGATGCCGGGGCCTAAGACCTTGTGTGGAGTCGGGGCCGGAACCTGAGGATTCCTCTCCAGTGCTGACATGGATCTTGGGGTACTTCTGGAGTCTCCCCAGGGGAGTCAGTCCTCGTCTCGAATGCGGGCATGCACTTGCGCTTTCCTCCAGAGCGGTAGCAGCAGTGTCACGCAGTCCGCCGCGTGGATCAAAGGATCTATGGTTTTCCCTCGAGTCTTTCCCACGAGGCTTTCCCACGAGGCTTTCCCACAGGGATGTCCCACGTGCACACGTGGTGGGAGTCGATCCTCGGCTTGAACGTCAAGGCAGTGCAGGGAAAACAGGTTCCTCTGGAATGGACTGACACATCTGGGGGACTCTTGGAATGGTGGCCCGACCCTGGAGTTCCTCTCGCCTTTCCTGTGGAGAGCGCCTCCTCTTGAGATGCGACAGGAACGCCGGGAATTCTTTCCCTACGAAACAGGGAAAGGATCCCTCATCTCGAGCTAGGAGGCGGAAACGGGGCTCCCCTGGATGTGTGCGGGACACCACGTGCTTCCTCTCGAGTGGAGACGGGTATGTCGGGGAACTTCTTGAGTTGCAGCAATGGTGTGAAGGACCCTTTGGAAGTTCCAGTGGTTAGATGTGATTGGCCTCGAGAAGCCTCAGCGGAAATGGGCCTCATCTCGCCTGGAGGGCAAAACCTCCTGGATTTTCTCGAGTTGCGGCAGGTGCTCTCGACTTACGACGGGGACCTCAGGGACCCGCTCTGGTTTCCTCAGGAAAGGCCAGTCCCCATGCGAGTTCCTCGGGGGCCTCTCGGATTCCTCTCCCGTCGATGCCGGGGCCTAAGACCTTGTGTGGAGTCGGGGCCGGAACCTGAGGATTCCTCTCCAGTGCTGACATGGATCTTGGGGTACTTCTGGAGTCTCCCCAGGGGAGTCAGTCCTCGTCTCGAATGCGGGCATGCACTTGCGCTTTCCTCCAGAGCGGTAGCAGCAGTGTCACGCAGTCCACCGCGTGGATCAAAGGATCTAAGGTTTTCCCTCGAGTCTTTCCCACGAGGCTTTCCCACAAGGCTGTCCCACGTGCACACGTGGTGGGAGTCGATCCTCGGCTTGAACGTCAAGGCAGTGCAGGGAAAACAGATTCCTCTGGAATGGACTGACCCATCTGGGGGACTCTTGGCATGGTGGCATGACCCTGGAGTTCCTCTCGCCTTTCCTGTGGAGAGCGCCTCCTCTTGAGATGCGACGGGAACGCCGGGAATTCTTTCCCTACGAAACAGGGAAAGGATCCCTCATCTCGAGCTAGGAGGCGGAAACGGGGCTCCCCTGGATGTGTGCTGGACACCACGAGCTTCCTCTCGAGTGGAGACGGGTATGTCGGGGAACTTCTTGAGTTGCAGCAAGGGTGTGAAGGACCCTTTGGAAGTTCCAGTGGTTAGACGTGATTGGCCTCGAGAAGCCTCAGCGGAAATGGGCCTCATCTCGCCTGGAGGGCAAAACCTCCTGGATTTTCTCGTGTTGCGGCAGGTGCTCTCGACTTACGACGGGGACCTCAGGGACCCGCTCTGGTGGCCTCAGGAAAGGCCAGTCCCCATGCGAGTTCCTCGGGGGCCTCTCGGGATTCCTCTCCCGTCGATGCCGGGGCCTAAGACCTTGTGTGGAGTCGGGGCCGGAACCTGAGGATTCCTCTCCAGTGCTGACATGGATCTTGGGGTACTTCTGGAGTCTCCCCAGGGGAGTCAGTAGTCGTCTCGAATGCGGGCATGCACTTGCGCTTTCCTCCAGAGCGGTAGCAGCAGTGTCACGCAGTCCGCCGCGTGAATCAAAGGATCTATGGTTTTCCCTCGAGTCTTTCCCACGAGGCTTTCCCACGAGGCTTTCCCACAGGGCTGTCCCACGTGCACACGTGGTGGGAGCCGATCCTCGGCTTGAACGTCAAGGCAGTGCAGGGAAAACAGGTTCCACTGGAATGGACTGACACATCTGGGGGACTCTTGGAATGGTGGCATGACCCTGGAGTTCCTCTCGCCTTTCCTGTAGAGAGCGCCTCCTCTTGAGATGCGACGGGAACGCCGGGAATTCTTTCCCTACGAAACAGGGAAAGGATCCCTCATCTCGAGCTAGGAGGCGGAAACGGGGCTCCCCTGGATGTGTGCGGGACACCACGTGCTTCCTCTCGAGTGGAGACGGGTATGTCAGGGAACTTCTTGAGTTGCAGCAAGGGTGTGAAGGACCCTTTGGAAGTTCCAGTGGTTAGACGTGATTAGCCTCGAGAAGGCTCAGCGGAAATGGGCCTCATCTCGCCTGGAGGGCAAAACCTCCTGGATTTTCTCGAGTTGCGGCAGGTGCTCTCGACTTACGACGGGGACCTCAGGGACCCGCTCTGGTGGCCTCAGGAAAGGCCAGTCCCCATGCGAGTTCCTCGGGGGCCTCTCGGGATTCCTCTCCCGTCGATGCTGGGGCCTAAGACCTTGTGTGGAGTCGGGGCCGGAACCTGAGGATTCCTCTCCAGTGCTGACATGGATCTTGGGGTACGTCTGGAGTCTCCCCAGGGGAGTCAGTCCTCGTCTCGAATGCGGGCATGCACTTGCGCTTTCCTCCAGAGCGGTAGCAGCAGTGTCACGCAGTCCGCCGCGTGGATCAAAGGATCTATGGTTTTCCCTCGAGTCTTTCCCACGAGGCTTTCCCACGAGGCTTTCCCACAGGGCTGTCCCACGTGCACACGTGGTGGGAGTCGATCCTCGGCTTGAACGTCAAGGCAGTGCAGGGAAAACAGGTTCCTCTGGAATGGACTGACACATCTGGGGGACTCTTGGAATGGTGGCACGACCCTGGAGTTCCTCTCGCCTTTCCTGTGGAGAGCGCCTCCTCTTGAGATGCGACGGGAACGCCGGGAATTCTTTCCCTACGAAACAGGGAAATGATCCCTCATCTCGAGCTAGGAAGCGGAAACGGGGCTCCCCTGGATGTGTGCGGGACCCACGTGCTTCCTCTCGAGTGGACACGGGTATGTCGGGGAACTTCTTGAGTTGCAGCAAGGGTGTGAAGGACCCTTTGGAAGTTCCAGTGGTTAGACGTGATTGGCCTCGAGAAGCCTCAGCGGAAATGGGCCTCATCTCGCCTGGAGGGCAAAACCTCCTGGATTTTCTCGAGTTGCGGCAGGTGCTCTCGACTTACGACGGGGACCTCAGGGACCCGCTCTGGTGGCCTCAGGAAAGGCCAGTCCCCATGCGAGTTCCTCGGGGGCCTCTCGGGATTCCTCTCCCGTCGATGCTGGGGCCTAAGACCTTGTGTGGAGTCGGGGCCGGAACCTGAGGATTCCTCTCCAGTGCTGACATGGATCTTGGGGTACGTCTGGAGTCTCCCCAGGGGAGTCAGTCCTCGTCTCGAATGCGGGCATGCACTTGCGCTTTCCTCCAGAGCGGTAGCAGCAGTGTCACGCAGTCCGCCGCGTGGATCAAAGGATCTATGGTTTTCCCTCGAGTCTTTCCCACGAGGCTTTCCCACGAGGCTTTCCCACAGGGCTGTCCCACGTGCACACGTGGTGGGAGTCGATCCTCGGCTTGAACGTCAAGGCAGTGCAGGGAAAACAGGTTCCTCTGGAATGGACTGACACATCTGGGGGACTCTTGGAATGGTGGCACGACCCTGGAGTTCCTCTCGCCTTTCCTGTGGAGAGCGCCTCCTCTTGAGATGCGACGGGAACGCCGGGAATTCTTTCCCTACGAAACAGGGAAATGATCCCTCATCTCGAGCTAGGAAGCGGAAACGGGGCTCCCCTGGATGTGTGCGGGACCCACGTGCTTCCTCTCGAGTGGACACGGGTATGTCGGGGAACTTCTTGAGTTGCAGCAAGGGTGTGAAGGACCCTTTGGAAGTTCCAGTGGTTAGACGTGATTGGCCTCGAGAAGCCTCAGCGGAAATGGGCCTCATCTCGCCTGGAGGGCAAAACCTCCTGGATTTTCTCGTGTTGCGGCAGGTGCTCTCGACTTACGACGGGGACCTCAGGGACCCGCTCTGGTGGCCTCAGGAAAGGCCAGTCCCCATGCGAGTTCCTCGGGGGCCTCTCGGGATTCCTCTCCCGTCGATGCCGGGGCCTAAGACCTTGTGTGCAGTCGGGGCCGGAACCTGAGGATTCCTCTCCAGTGCTGACATGGATCTTGGGGTACTTCTGGAGTCTCCCCAGGGGAGTCAGTCCTCGTCTCGAATGCGGGCATGCACTTGCGCTTTCCTCCAGAGCGGTAGCAGCAGTGTCACGCAGTCCGCCGCGTGGATCAAAGGATCTATGGTTTTCCCTCGAGTCTTTCCCACGAGGCTTTCCCACGAGGCTTTCCCACAGGGCTGTCCCACGTGCACACGTGGTGGGAGTCGATCCTCGGCTTGAACGTCAAGGCAGTGCAGGGAAAACAGGTTCCACTGGAATGGACTGACACATCTGGGGGACTCTTGGAATGGTGGCATGACCCTGGAGTTCCTCTCGCCTTTCCTGTGGAGAGCGCCTCCTCTTGAGATGCGACGGGAACGCCGGGAATTCTTTCCCTACGAAACAGGGAAAGGATCCCTCATCTCGAGCTAGGAGGCGGAAACGGGGCTCCCCTGGATGTGTGCGGGACACCACGTGCTTCCTCTCGAGTGGAGACGGGTCTGTCGGGGAACTTCTTGAGTTGCAGCAAGGGTGTGAAGGACCCTTTCTAAGTTCCAGTGGTTAGATGTGATTGGCCTCGAGAAGCCTCAGCGGAAATGGGCCTCACCTCGCCTGGAGGGCAAAACTTCCTGGATTTTCTCGAGTTGCGGCAGGTGCTCTCGACTTACGACGGGGACCTCAGGGAACCGTTCTGGTGGCCTCAGGAAAGGCCAGTCCCCATGCGAGTTCCTGAGGGGCCTCTCGGGATTCCTCTCCCGTCGATGCCAGGGCCTAAGACCTTGTGTGGAGTTGGGGCCGGAACCTGAGGATTCCTCTCCAGTGCTGACATGGATCTTGGGGTACTTCTGGAGTCTCCCCAGGGGAGTCAGTCCTCGTCTCGAATGCAGGCATGCACTTGCGCTTTCCTCCAGAGCGGTAGCAGCAGTGTCACGCAGTCCGCCGCGTGGATCAAAGGATCTATGGTTTTCCCTCGAGTCTTTCCCACGAGGCTTTCCCACGAGGCTTTCCCACAGGGCTGTCCCACGTGAACACGTGGTGGGAGTCGATCCTAGGCTTGAACGTCAAGGCAGTGCAGGGAAAACAGGTTCCTCTGGAATGGACTGACACATCTGGGGGACTCTTGGAATGGTGGCACGACCCTGGAGTTCCTCTCGCCTTTCCTGTGGAGAGCCCCTCCTCTTGAGATGCGACGGGAACGCCGGGAATTCTTTCCATACGAAACAGGTAAAGGATCCCTCATCTCTAGCTAGGAGGCGGAAACGGGGCTCCCCTGGATGTGTGCGGGACACCACGTGCTTCCTCTCGAGTGGAGACGGGTATGTCGGGGAACTTCTTGAGTTGCAGCAAGGGTGTGAAGGACCCTTTGGAAGTTCCAGTGGTTAGATGTGATTGGCCTCGAGAAGCCTCAGCGGAAATGGGCCTCATCTCGCCTGGAGGGCAAAACCTCCTGGATTTTCTCGAGTTGCGGCAGGTGCTCTCGACTTACGACGGGGACCTCAGGGACCCGCTCTGGTGGCCTCAGGAAAGGCCAGTCCCCATGCGAGTTCCTCGGGGGCCTCTCGGGATTCCTCTCCCGTCGATGCCGGGGCCTAAGACCTTGTGTGGAGTCGGGGCCGGAACCTGAGGATTCCTCTCCAGTGCTGACATGGATCTTGGGGTACTTCTGGAGTCTCCCCAGGGGAGTCAGTCCTCGTGTCGAATGCGGGCATGCACTAGCGCTTTCCTCCAGAGCGGTAGCAGCAGTGTCACGCAGTCCGCCGCGTGGATCAAAGGATCTATGGTTTTCCCTCGAGTCTTTCCCACGAGGCTTTCCCACGAGGCTTTCACACAGGGCTGTCCGACGTGCACACGTGGTGGGAGTCGATCCTCGGCTTGAACGTCAAGGCAGTGCAGGGAAAACAGGTTCCTCTGGATTGGACTGACACATCTGGGGGACTCTTGGAATGGTGGCACGACCCTGGAGTTCCTCTCGCCTTTCCTGTGGAGAGCGCCTCCTCTTGAGATGCGACGGGAACGCCGGGAATTCTTTCCCTACGAAACAGGGAAAGGATCCCTCATCTCGAGCTAGGAGGCGGAAACGGGGCTCCCCTGGATGTGTGCGGGACAACACGTGCTTCCTCTCGAGTGGAGACGGGTATGTCGGGGAACTTCTTGAGTTGCAGCAAGGGTGTGAAGGACCCTTTGGAAGTTCCAGTGGTTAGATGTGATTGGCCTCGAGAAGCCTCAGCGGAAATGGGCCTCATCTCGCCTGGAGGGCAAAACCTCCTGGATTTTCTCGAGTTGCGGCAGGTGCTCTCGACTTACGACGGGGACCTCAGGGAACCGCTCTGGTGGCCTCAGGAAAGGCCAGTCCCCATGCGAGTTCCTCGGGGGCCTCTCGGGATTCCTCTCCCTTCGATGCCGGGGCCTAAGACCTTGTGTGGAGTTGGGGCCGGAACCTGAGGATTCCTCTCCAGTGCTGACATGGATCTTGGGGTACTTCTGGAGTCTCCCCAGGGGAGTCAGTCCTCGTCTCGAATGCGGGCATGCACTTGCGCTTTCCTCCATAGCGGTAGCAGCAGTGTCTCGCAGTCCACCGCGTGGATCAAAGGATCTAAGGTTTTCCCTCGAGTCTTTCCCACGAGGCTTTCCCACAAGGCTGTCCCACGTGCACACGTGGTGGGAGTCGATCCTCGGCTTGAACGTCAAGGCAGTGCAGGGAAAACAGGTTCCTCTGGAATGGACTGACACATCTGGGGGACTCTTGGCATGGTGGCATGACCCTGGAGTTCCTCTCGCCTTTCCTGTGGAGAGCGCCTCCTCTTGAGATGCGACGGGAACGCCGGGAATTCTTTCCCTACGAAACAGGGAAAGGATCCCTCATCTCGAGCTAGGAGGCGGAAACGGGGCTCCCCTGGATGTGTGCTGGACACCACGTGCTTCCTCTCGAGTGGAGACGGGTATGTCGGGGAACTTCTTGAGTTGCAGCAAGGGTGTGAAGGACCCTTTGGAAGTTCCAGTGGTTAGACGTGATTGGCCTCGAGAAGCCTCAGCGGAAATGGGCCTCATCTCGCCTGGAGGGCAAAACCTCCTGGATTTTCTCGTGTTGCGGCAGGTGCTCTCGACTTACGACGGGGACCTCAGGGACCCGCTCTGGTGGCCTCAGGAAAGGCCAGTCCCCATGCGAGTTCCTCGGGGGCCTCTCGGGATTCCTCTCCCGTCGATGCCGGGGCCTAAGACCTTGTGTGGAGTCGGGGCCGGAACCTGAGGATTCCTCTCCAGTGCTGACATGGATCTTGGGGTACTTCTGGAGTCTCCCCAGGGGAGTCAGTCCTCGTCTCGAATGCGGGCATGCACTTGCGCTTTCCTCCAGAGCGGTAGCAGCAGTGTCACGCAGTCCGCCGCGTGGATCAAAGGATCTATGGTTTTCCCTCGAGTCTTTCCCACGAGGCTTTCCCACGAGGCTTTCCCACAGGGCTGTCCCACGTGCACACGTGGTGGGAGTCGATCCTCGGCTTGAACGTCAAGGCAGTGCAGGGAAAACAGGTTCCACTGGAATGGACTGACACATCTGGGGGACTCTTGGAATGGTGGCATGACCCTGGAGTTCCTCTCGCCTTTCCTGTGGAGAGCGCCTCCTCTTGAGATGCGACGGGAACGCCGGGAATTCTTTCCCTACGAAACAGGGAAAGGATCCCTCATCTCGAGCTAGGAGGCAGAAACGGGGCTCCCCTGGATGTGTGCGGGACACCACGTGCTTCCTCTCGAGTGGAGACGGGTATGTCGGGGAACTTCTTGAGTTGCAGCAAGGGTGTGAAGGACCCTTTCTAAGTTCCAGTGGTTAGATGTGATTGGCCTCGAGAAACCTCAGCGGAAATGGGCCTCACCTCGCCTGGAGGGCAAAACCTCCTGGATTTTCTCGAGTTGCGGCAGGTGCTCTCGACTTACGACGGGGACCTCAGGGAACCGCTCTGGTGGCCTCAGGAAAGGCCAGTCCCCATGCGAGTTCCTGAGGGGCCTCTCGGGATTCCTCTCCCGTCGATGCCAGGGCCTAAGACCTTGTGTGGGGTTGGGGCCGGAACCTGAGGATTCCTCTCCAGTGCTGACATGGATCTTGGGGTACTTCTGGAGTCTCCCCAGGGGAGTCACTCCTCGTCTCGAATGCAGGCATGCACTTGCGCTTTCCTCCAGAGCGGTAGCAGCAGTGTCACGCAGTCCGCCGCGTGGATCAAAGGATCTATGGTTTTCCCTCGAGTCTTTCCCACGAGGCTTTCCCACGAGGCTTTCCCACAGGGCTGTCCCACGTGAACACGTGGTGGGAGTCGATCCTAGGCTTGAACGTCAAGGCAGTGCAGGGAAAACAGGTTCCTCTGGAATGGACTGACACATCTGGGGGACTCTTGGAATGGTGGCAAGACCCTGGAGTTCCTCTCGCCTTTCCTGTGGAGAGCCCCTCCTCTTGAGATGCGACGGGATCGCCGGGAATTCTTTCCATACGAAACAGGTAAAGGATCCCTCATCTCGAGCTAGGAGGCGGAAACGGGGCTCCCCTGGATGTGTGCGGGACACCACGTGCTTCCTCTCGAGTGGAGACGGGTATGTCGGGGAACTTCTTGAGTTGCAGCAAGGGTGTGAAGGACCCTTTGGAAGTTCCAGTGGTTAGATGTGATTGGCCTCGAGAAGCCTCAGCGGAAATGGGCCTCATCTCGCCTGGAGGGCAAAACCTCCTGGATTTTCTCGAGTTGCGGCAGGTGCTCTCGACTTACGACGGGGACCTCAGGGACCCGCTCTGGTGGCCTCAGGAAAGGCCAGTCCCCATGCGAGTTCCTCGGGGGCCTCTCGGGATTCCTCTCCCGTCGATGCCGGGGCCTAAGACCTTGTGTGGAGTCGGGGCCGGAACCTGAGGATTCCGCTCCAGTGCTGACATGGATCTTGGGGTACTTCTGGAGTCTCCCCAGGGGAGTCAGTCCTCGTCTCGAATGCGGGCATGCACTTGCGCTTTCCTCCAGAGCGGTAGCAGCAGTGTCACGCAGTCCGCCGCGTAGATCAAAGGATCTATGGTTTTCCCTCGAGTCTTTCCCACGAGGCTTTCCCACGAGGCTTTCCCACAGGGCTGTCCCACGTGCACACGTGGTGGGAGTCGATCCTCGGCTTGAACGTCAAGGCAGTGCAGGGAAAACAGGTTCCACTGGAATGGACTGACACATCTGGGGGACTCTTGGAATGGTGGCATGACCCTGGAGTTCCTCTCGCCTTTCCTGTGGAGAGCGCCTCCTCTTGAGATGCGACGGGAACGCCGGGAATTCTTTCCCTACGAAACAGGGAAAGGATCCCTCATCTCGAGCTAGGAGGCGGAAACGGGGCTCCCCTGGATGTGTGCGGGACACCCCGTGCTTCCTCTCGAGTGGAGACGGGTATGTCGGGGAACTTCTTGAGTTGCAGCAAGGGTGTGAAGGACCCTTTCTAAGTTCCAGTGGTTAGATGTGATTGGCCTCGAGAAGCCTCAGCGGAAATGGGCCTCACCTCGCCTGGAGGGCAAAACCTCCTGGATTTTCTCGAGTTGCGGCAGGTGCTCTCGACTTACGACGGGGACCTCAGGGAACCGCTCTGGTGGCCTCAGGAAAGGCCAGTCCCCATGCGAGTTCCTGAGGGGCCTCTCGGGATTCCTCTCCCGTCGATGCCAGGGCCTAAGACCTTGTGTGGAGTCGGGGCCGGAACCTGAGGATTCCTCTCCAGTGCTGACATGGATCTTGGGGTACTTCTGGAGTCTCCCCAGGGGAGTCAGTCCTCGTCTCGAATGCAGGCATGCACTTGCGCTTTCCTCCAGAGCGGTAGCAGCAGTGTCACGCAGTCCGCCACGTGGATCAAAGGATCTATGGTTTTCCCTCGAGTCTTTCCCACGAAGTTTTCCCACGAGGCTTTCCAACAGGGCTGTCCCACGTGCACACGTGGTGGGAGTCGATCCTAGGCTTGAACGTCAAGGCAGTGCAGGGAAAACAGGTTCCTCTGGAATGGACTGACACATCTGGGGGACTCTTGGAATGGTGGCACGACCCTGGAGTTCCTCTCGCCTTTCCTGTGGAGAGCGCCTCCTCTTGAGATGCGACGGGAACGCCGGGAATTCTTTCCATACGAAACAGGGAAAGGATCCCTCATCTCGAGCTAGGAGGCGGAAACGGGGCTCCCCTGGATGTGTGCGGGACACCACGTGCTTCCTCTCGAGTGGAGACGGGTATGTCGGGGAACTTCTTGAGTTGCAGCAAGGGTGTGAAGGACCCTTTGGAAGTTCCAGTGGTTAGATGTGATTGGCCTCGAGAAGCCTCAGCGGAAATGGGCCTCATCTCGCCTGGAGGGCAAAACCTCCTGGATTTTCTCGAGTTGCGGCAGGTGCTCTCGACTTACGACGGGGACCTCAGGGACCCGCTCTGGTGGCCTCAGGAAAGGCCAGTCCCCATGCGAGTTCCTCGGGGGCCTCTCGGGATTCCTCTCCCGTCGATGCCGGGGCCTAAGACTTTGTGTGGAGTCGGGGCCGGAACCTGAGGATTACTCTCCAGTGCTGACATGGATCTTGGGGTACTTCTGGAGTCTCCCCAGGGGAGTCAGTCCTCGTCTCGAATGCGGGCATGCACTTGCGCTTTCCTCCAGAGCGGTAGCAGCAGTGTCACGCAGTCTGCCGCGTGGATCAAAGGATCTATGGTTTTCCCTCGAGACTTTCCCACGAGGCTTTCCCACAGGGCTGTCCCACGTGCACACGTGGTGGGAGTCGATCCTCGGCTTGAACGTCAAGGCAGTGCAGGGAAAACAGGTTCCTCTGGAATGGACTGACACATCTGGGGGACTCTTGGAATGGTGGCACGACCCTGGAGTTCCTCTCGCCTTTCCTGTGGATAGCGCCTCCTCTTGAGATGCGACGGGAACGCCGGGAATTCTTTCCCTACGAAACAGGGAAAGGATCCCTCATCTCGAGCTAGGAGGCGGAAACGGGGATCCCCTGGATGTGTGCGGGACCCACGTGCTTCCTCTCGAGTGGAGACGGGTATGTCGGGGAACTTCTTGAGTTGCCGCAAGGGTGTGAAGGACCCTTTGGAAGTTCCAGTGGTTAGACGTGATTAGCCTCGAGAAGCCTCAGCGGAAATGGGCCTCATCTCGCCTGGAGGGCAAAACCTCCTGGATTTTCTCGAGTTGCGGCAGGTGCTCTCGACTTACGACGGGGACCTCAGGGACCCGCTCTGGTGGCCTCAGGAAAGGCCAGTCCCCATGCGAGTTCCTCGGGGGCCTCTCGGGATTCCTCTCCCGTCGATGCCGGGGCCTAAGACCTTGTGTGGAGTCGGGGCCGGAACCTGAGGATTCCTCTCCAGTGCTGACATGGATCTTGGGGTACTTCTGGAGTCTCCCCAGGGGAGTCAGTCCTCGTCTCGAATGCGGGCATGCACTTGCGCTTTCCTCCAGAGCGGTAGCAGCAGTGTCACGCAGTCCGCCGCGTGGATCAAAGGATCTATGGTTTTCCCTCGAGTCTTTCCCCCGAGGCTTTCCCACGAGGCTTTACCACAGGGCTGTCCCACGTGCACACGTGGTGGGAGTCGATCCTCGGCTTGAACGTCAAGGCAGTGCAGGGAAAACAGGTTCCTCTGGAACAGACTGACACATCTGGGGGACTCTTGGAATGGTGGCACGACCCTGGAGTTCCTCTCGCCTTTCCTGTGGAGAGCGCCTCCTCTTGAGATGCGACGGGAACGCCGGGAATTCTTTCCCTACGAAACAGGGAAAGGATCCCTCATCTCGAGCTAGGAGGCGGAAACGGGGCTCCCCTGGATGTGTGCGGGACACCACGTGCTTCCTCTCGAGTGCAGACGGGTATGTCGGGGAACTTCTTGAGTTGCAGCAATGGTGTGAAGGACCCTTTGGAAGTTCCAGTGGTTAGACGTGATTGGCCTCGAGAAGCCTCAGCGGAAATGGGCCTCATCTCGCCTGGAGGGCAAAACCTCCTGGATTTTCTCCAGTTGCGGCAGGTGCACTCGACTTACGACGGGGACCTCAGGGACCCGCTCTGGTGGCCTCAGGAAAGGCCAGTCCCCATGCGAGTTCCTCGGGGGCCTCTCGGGATTCCTCTCCCGTCGATGCCAGGGCCTAAGACCTTGTGTGGAGTCGGGGCCGGAACCTGAGGATTCCTCTCCAGTGCTGACATGGATCTTGGGGTACTTCTGGAGTCTCCCCAGGGGAGTCAGTCCTCGTCTCGAATGCGGGTATGCACTTGTGCTTTCCTCCAGAGCGGTAGCAGCAGTGTCACGCAGTCCGCCGCGTGAATCAAAGGATGTTTGGTTTTCCCTCGAGTCTTTCCCACGAGGCTTTCCCACGAGGCTTTCCCACAGGGCTGTCCCACGTGCACACGTGGTGGGAGTCGATCCTCGGCTTGAACGTCAAGGCAGTGCAGGGAAAACAGGTTCCTCTGGAACGGACTGACACATCTGGGGGACTCTTGGAATGGTGGCACGACCCTGGAGTTCCTCTCGCCTTTCCTGTGGAGAGCGCCTCCTCTTGAGATGCGACGGGAACCCCGGGAATTCTTTCCCTACGAAACAGGGAAAGGATCCCTCATCTCGAGCTAGGAGGCGGAAACGGGGCTCCCCTGGATGTGTGCGGGACCCACGTGCTTCCTCTCGAGTGGAGACGGGTATGTCGGGGAACTTCTTGAGTTGCAGCAAGGGTGTGAAGGACCCTTTGGAAGTTCCAGTGGTTAGATGTGATTGGCCTCGAGAACCCTCAGCGGAAATGGGCCTCATCTCACCTGGAGGGCAAAACCTCCTGGATTTTCTAGAGTTGCGGCAGGTGCTCTCGACTTAGGACGGGGACCTCAGGGAACCGCTCTGGTGGCCTCAGGAAAGGCCAGTCCCCATGCGAGTTCCTCGGGGGCGTCTCGGGATTCCTCTCCCGTCGATGCCGGGGCCTAAGACCTTGTGTGGAGTCGGGGCCGGAACCTGAGGATTCCTCTCCAGTGCTGACATGGATCTTGGGGTACTTCTGGAGTCTCCCCAGGGGAGTCAGTCCTCGTCTCGAATGCGGGCATGCATTGTGCTTTCCTCCAGAGCGATAGCAGCAGTGTCACGCAGTCCGCCGCGTGGATCAAAGGATCTATGGTTTTCCCTCGAGTCTTTCCCACGAGGCTTTCCCACGAGGCTTTCCCACAGGGCTGTTCCACGTGCACACGTGGTGGGAGTCGATCCTCGGCTTGAACGTCAAGGCAGTGCAGGGAAAACAGGTTCCTCTGGAATGGACTGACACATCTGGGGGACTCTTGGAATGGTGGCACGACCCTGGAGTTCCTCTCGCATTTCCTGTGGAGAGCGCCTCCTCTTGAGATGCGACGGGAACGCCGGGAATTCTTTCCCTATGAAACAGGGAAAGGATCCCTCATCTCGAGCTAGGAGGCGGAAACGGGGCTCCCCTGATGTGTGAGGGACCCCACGTGCTTCCTCTCGAGTGGAGACGGGTATGTCGGGGAACTTCTTGAGTTGCAGCAAGGGTGTGAAGGACCCTTTGGAAGTTCCAGTGGTTAGATGTGATTGGCCTCGAGAAGCCTCAGCGGAAATGGGCCTCATCTCGCCTGGAGGGCAAAACCTCCTGGATTTTCTCGAGTTGCGGCAGGTGCTCTCGACTTACGACGGGGACCTCAGGGACCCGTTCTGGTGGCCTCAGGAAAGGCCAGTCCCCATGCGAGTTCCTCGGGGGCCTATCGGGATTCCTCTCCCGTCGATGCCGGGGCCTAAGACCTTGTGTGGAGTCGGGGCCGGAACCTGAGGATTCCTCTCCAGTGCTGACATGGATCTTGGGGTACTTCTGGAGTCTCCCCAGGGGAGTCAGTCCTCGTCTCGAATGCGGGCATGCACTTGCGCTTTCCTCCAGAGCGGTAGCAGCAGTGTCACGCAGTCCGCCGCGTGGATCAAAGGATCTATGGTTTTCCCTCGAGTCTTTCCCACGAGGCTTTCCCACGAGGCTTTCCCACAGGGCTGTCCCACGTGCACACGTGGTGGGAGTCGATCCTCGGCTTGAACGTCAAGGCAGTGCAGGGAATACAGGTTCCTCTGGAATGGACTGACACATCTGGGGGACTCTTGGAATGGTGTCACGACCCTGGAGTTCCTCTCGCCTTTCCTGTGGAGAGCGCCTCCTCTTGAGATGCGACGGGAACGCCGGGAATTCTTTCCCTACGAAACAGGGAAAGGATCCCTCATCTCGAGCTAGGAGGCGGAAACGGGGCTCCCCTGGATGTGTGCGGGACCCCACGTGCTTCCTCTCGAGTGGAGACGGGTATGTCGGGGAACTTCTTGAGTTGCAGCAATGGTGTGAAGGACCCTTTGGAAGTTCCAGTGGTTAGATGTGATTGGCCTCGAGAAGCCTTAGCGGAAATGGGCCTCATCTCGCCTGGAGGGCAAAACCTCCTGGATTTTCTCGAGTTGCGGCAGGTCCTCTCAACTTACGACGGGGACCTCAGGGAACCGCTCTGGTGGCCTCTGGAAAGGCCAGTCCCCATGCGAGTTCCTCGGGGGCCTCTCGGGATTCCTCTCCCGTCCATGCCGGGGCCTAAGACCTTGTGTGGAGTCGGGGCCGTAACCTGAGGATTCCTCTCCAGTGCTGACATGGATCTTGGGGTACTTCTGGAGTCTCCAAAGGGGAGTCAGTCCTCGTCTCGAATGCGGGCATGCACTTGCGCTTTCCTCCAGAGCGGTAGCAGCAGTGTCACGCAGTCCGCTGCGTGGATCAAAGGATCTATGGTTTTCCCTCGAGTCTTTCCCACGAGGCTTTCCCACGAGGCTTTCCCACAGGGCTGTCCCACGTGCACACGTGGTGGGACTCGATCCTCGGCTTGAACGTCAAGGCAGTGCAGGGAAAACAGGTTCCTCTGGAATGGACTGACATATCAGGGGGTCTCTTGGAATGGTGGCACGACCCTGGAGTTCCTCTCCCTTTTCCTGTGGCGAGCACCTCCTCTTGAAATGCGACGGGAACGCCGGGAATTCTTTCCCTATGAAACAGGGAAAGGATCCCTCATCTCGAGCTAGGAGGCAGAAACGGTGCTCCCCTGGATGTGTGCGGGACCCCACGTGCTTCCTCTGGAGTGGAGACGGGTATGTTGGGGAACTTCTTTAGTCGCAGCAAGGGTGTGAAGGACCCGTTGGAAGTTCCAGTATTTAGACGTGATTAGCCTCGAGAAGCCTCAGCGGAAATGGTCCTCATCTCGCCTGGAGGGCAAAACCTCCTGGATTTTCTCGAGTTGCGGCAGGTGCTCTCGACTTACGACGGGGACCTCAGGGACCCGCTCTGGTGGCCTCAGGAAAGGCCAGTCCCCATGCGAGTTCCTCGGGGGCCTCTCGGGATTCCTATCCCGTCGATGCCGGGGCCTAAGACCTTGTGTGGAGTCGGGGCCGGAACCTGAGGATTCCTCTCCAGTGCTGACATGGATCTTGGGGTACTTCTGGAGTCTCCCCAGGGGAGTCAGTCCTCGTCTCGAATGCGGGCATGCACTTGCGCTTTCCTCCAGAGCAGTAGCAGCAGTGTCACGCAGTCCGCCGCGTGGATCAAAGGATCTATGGTTTTCCCTCGAGTCTTTCCCACGAGGCTTTCCCACGAGGCTTTCCCACTGGGCTGTCCCACGTGCACACGTGGTGGGAGTCGATCCTCGGCTTGAACGTCAAGGCAGTGCAGGGAAAACAGGTTCCTCTGGAATGGACTGACCCATCTGGGGGACTCTTGGAATGGTGGCACGACCCTGGAGTTCCTCTCGCCTTTCCTGTGGAGAGCGCCTCCTCTTGAGATGCGACGGGAACGCCGGGAATTCTTTCCCTACGAAACAGGGAAAGGATCCCTCATCTCGAGCTAGGAGGCGGAAACGGGGCTCCCCTGGATGTGTGCGGGACCCCACGTGCTTCCTCTCGAGTGGAGACGGGTATGTCGGGGATCTTCTTGAGTTGCAGCAAGGGTGTGAAGGACCCTTTGGAAGTTCCAGTGGTTAGATGTGATTGGCCTCGAGAAGCCTCAGCGGAAATGGGCCTCATCTCGCCTGGAGGGCAAAACCTCCTGGATTTTCTCGAGTTGCGGCAGGTGCTCTCGACTTACGACGGGGACCTCATGGAACCGATCTGGTGGCCTCAGGCAAGGCCAGTCCCCATGCGAGTTCCTCGGGGGCGTCTCGGGATTCCTCTCCCGTCGATGCCGGGGCCTAAGACCTTGTGTGGAGTCGGGGCCGGAACCTGAGGATTCCTCTCCAGTGCTGACATGGATCTGGGGTACTTCTGGAGTCTCCTCAGGGGAGTCAGTCCTCGTTTCGAATGCGGGCATGCATTGCGCTTTCCTCCAGAGCGGTAGCAGCAGTGTCACGCAGTCCGCTGCGTGGATCAAAGGATCTATGGTTTTCCCTCGAGTCTTTCCCACGAGGCTTTCCCACGAGGCTTTCCCACAGGGCTGTCCCACGTGCACACGTGGTGGGACTCGATCCTCGGCTTGAACGTCAAGGCAGTGCAGGGAAAACAGGTTCCTCTGGAATGGACTGACCCATCTGGGGGACTCTTGGAATGGTGGCACGACCCTGGAGTTCCTCTCGCCTTTCCTGTGGAGAGCGCCTCCTCTTGAGATGCGACGGGAACGCCGGGAATTCTTTCCCTACGAAACAGGGAAAGGATCCCTCATCTCGAGCTAGGAGGCGGAAACGGGGCTCCCCTGGATGTGTGCGGGACCCCACGTGCTTCCATTCGAGTGGAGACGGGTATGTCGGGGAAGTTCTTGAGTTGCAGCAATGGTGTGAAGGACCCTTTGGAAGTTCCAGTGTTTAGACGTGATTAGCCTAGAGAAGCCTCAGCGGAAATGAGCCTCATCTCGCCTGGAGGGCAAAACCTCCTGGATTTTCTCGAGTTGCGGCAGGTGATCTCGACTTACGACGTGGACCTCAGGGACCCGCTCTGGTGGCCTCAGGAAAAGCCAGTCTCCATGCGAGTTCCTCGGGGGCCTCTCGGGATCCCTCTCCCGTCGATGCCGGGGCATAAGTCCTTCTGTGGAGTCGGGGCCGGAACCTGAGGATTCCTCTCCAGTGCTGACATGGATCTTGGGGTACTTCTGGAGTCTCCCCAGGGGAGTCAGTCCTCGTCTCGAATGCGGGCATGCACTTGCGCTTTCCTCCAGAGCGGTAGCAGCAGTGTCACGCAGGCCGCCGCGTGGATCAAAGGATCTATGGTTTTCCCTCGAGTCTTTCCCACGAGGCTTTCCCACGAGGCTTTCCCACAGCGCTGTCCCACGTGCACACGTGGTGGGAGTCGATCCTCGGCTTGAACGTCAAGGCAGTGCAGGGAAAACAGGTTCCTCTGGAATGGACTGACACATCTGGGGGACTCTTGGAATGGTGTCATGACCCTGGAGTTCCTCTCGCCTTTCCTGTGGAGAGCGCCTCCTCTTGAGATGCGACGCGAACGCCGGGAATTCTTTCCCTACGAAACAGGGAAAGGATCCCTCATCTCGAGCTAGGAGGCGGAAACGGGGCTCCCCTGGATGTGTGCGGGACACCACGTGCTTCCTCTCGAGTGGAGACGGGTATGTCGGGGAACTTCTTGAGTTGCAGCAAGGGTGTGAAGGACCCTTTGGAAGTTCCAGTGGTTAGATGTGATTGGTGTCGAGAAGCCTCAGCGGAAATGGGCCTCATCTCGCCTGGAGGGCAAAACCTCCTGGATTTTCTCGAGTTGCGGCAGGTGCTCTCGACTTACGACGGGGACCACAGGGACCCGCTCTGGCGGCCTCAGGAAAGGCCAGTCCCCATGAGAGTTCCTCGGGGGCCTCTCGGGATTCCTCTCCCGTCGATGCCGGGGCCTAAGACCTTGTGTGGAGTCGGGGCCGGAACCTGAGGATTCCTCTCCAGTGCTGACATGGATCTTGGGGTACTTCTGGAGTCTCCCCAGGGGAGTCAGTCCTCGTCTCGAATGCGGGCATGCACTTGCGCTTTCCTCCAGAGCGGTAGCAGCAGTGTCACGCAGTCCGCCGCGTGGATCAAAGGATCTATGGTTTTCCCTCGAGTCTTTCCCACGAGGCTTTCCCACGAGGCTTTCCCACAGGGCTGTCCCACGTGCACACGTGGTTGGAGTCGATCCTCGTCTTGAACGTCAAGGCAGTGCAGGGAAAACAGGTTCCTCTGGAATGGACTGACTCATCTGGGGGACTCTTGGAATGGTGTCACGACCCTGGAGTTCCTCTTGCCTTTCCTGTGGAGAGCGCCACCTCTTGAGATGCGACGGGAACGCCGGGAATTCTTTCCCTACGAAACAGGGAAGGATCCCTCATCTCGAGCTAGGAGGCGGAAACGGGGCTCCACTGGATGTGTGAGGGAGCCCACGTGCTTCCTCTCGTGTTTAGACGGGTATGTCGGGGAACTTCTTGAGTTGCAGCAATGGTGTGAAGGACCCTTTGGAAGTTCCAGTGGTTAGATGTGATTGGCCTCGAGAAGCCTCAGCGGAAATGGGCCTCATCTCGCCTGGAGGGAAAAACCTCCTGGATTTTCTCGAGTTGCGGCAGGTGCTCTCGACTTACGACGGGGACCTCAGGGAACCGCTCTGGTGGCCTCAGGAAAGGCCAGTCCCCATGCGAGTTCCTCGGGGGCCTCTCGGGATTCATCTCCCTTCGATGCTAGGGCCTAAGACTTTGTGTGGAGTCGGGGCCGGAACCTGAGGATTCCTCTCCAGTGCTGACATGGATCTTGGGGTACTTCTGGAGTGTCCCCAGGGGAGTCAGTCCTCGTCTCGAATGCGGGAATGCACTTGCGCTTTCCTCCAGAGCGGTAGCAGCAGTGTCACGCAGTCCGCCGCGTGGATCAAAGGATCTATGGTTTTCCCTCGAGTCTTTCCCACGAGGCTTTCCCACGAGGCTTTCCCACAGGGCTGTCCCACATGCACACGTGGTGGGAGTCGATCCTCGTCTTGAACGTCAAGGCAGTGCAGGGAAAACAGGTTCCTCTGGAATGGACTGACACATCTGGGGGACTCTTGGAATGGTGTTTCGACCCTGGAGTTCCTCTCGCCTTTCCTGTGTAGAGCGCCTCCTCTTGAGATGCGACGGGAACGCCGGGAATTCTTTCCCTACGAAACAGGGAAAGGATCCCTCATCTCGAGCTAGGAGCCGGAAACGGGGCTCCCCTGGATGTGTGCGGGACACCACGTGGTTCCTCTCGAGTGGAGACGGGTATGTCGGGGAACTTCTTGAGTTGCAGTAAGGGTGTGAAGGACCCTTTGGAAGTTCCAGTGGTTAGATGTGATTGGCCTCGAGAAGCCTCAGCGGAAATGGGCCTCATCTCGCCTGGAGGGCAAAACCTCCTGGATTTTCTCGAGTTGCGGCAGGTGCTCTCGACTTACGACGGGGACCTCAGGGACCCGCTCTGGTGGCCTCAGGAAAGGCCAGTCATCATGCGAGTTCCTCGGGGCCCTCTCGGGATTCCTCTCCCGTCGATGCCGGGGCCTAAGACCTTGTGTGGAGTCGGGGCCGGAACCTGAGGATTCCTCTCCAGTGCTGACATGGATCTTGGGGTACTTCTGGAGTCTCCCCAGGGGAGTCAGTCCTCGTCTCGAATGCGGGCATGCACTTGCGCTTTCCTCCAGTGTGGTAGCAGCAGTGTCACGCAGTCCGCCGCGTGGATCAAAGGATCTATGGTTTTCCCTCGAATCTTTCCCACGAGGCTTTCCCACGAGGCTTTCCCACAGGGCTGTATCACGTGCACACGTGGTGGGAGTCGATCCTCGGCTTGAACGTCAAGGCAGTGCAGGGAAAACAGGTTCCTCTGGAATGGACTGACACATCTGGGGGACTCTTGGAATGGTGGCACGACCCTGGAGTTCCTCTCGCCTTTCCTGTGGAGAGCGCCTCCTCTTGAGATGCGACGAGAACGCCGGGAATTCTTTCCCTACGAAACAGGGAAAGGATCCCTCATCTAGAGCTAGGAGGCGGAAACGGGGCTCCCCTGGATATGTGCGGGACCCACGTGCTAACTCTCGAGTGGAGACGGGTATGTCGGGGAACTTCTTGAGTTGCAGCAAGGGTGTGAAGGACCCTTTGGAAGTTCCAGTGGTTAGACGTGATTAGCCTCGAGAAGCCTCAGTGGAAATGGGCCTCATCTCGCCTGGAGGGCAAAACCTCCTGGATTTTCTCGAGTTGCGGAGATGCTCTAGACTTACGACGGGAACCTCAGGGACCCGCTCTGGTGGCCTCAGGAAAGGCCAGTCCCCATGCGAGTTCCTCGGGGGCCTCTCGGGATTCCTCTCCCGTCGATGCCGGGGCCTAAGACCTTGTGTGGAGTCGGGGCCGGAACCTGAGGATTCCTCTCCAGTGCTGACATGGATCTTGGGGTACTTCTGGAGTCTCCCCAGGGGAGTCAGTCCTCGTCTCGAATGCGGGCATGCACTTGCGCTTTCCTCCAGAGCGGTAGCAGCAGTGTCACGCAGTCCGCCGCGTGGATCAAAGGATCTATGGTTTTCCCTCGAGTCTTTCCCACGAGTCTTTCCCACGAGGCTTTCCCACAGGGCTGTCCCACGTGCACACGTGGTGGGAGTCGATCCTCGGTTTGAACGTCAAGGCAGTGCAGGGAAAACAGGTTCCTCTGGAATGGACTGACACATCTGGGGGACTCTTGGAATGGTGTCTCTACCCTGGAGTTCCTCTCGACTTTCCTGTGGAGAGCGCCTCCTCTTGAGATGCGACGGGAACGCCGGGAATTCTTTCCCTACGAAACAGGGAAAGGATCCCTCATCTCGAGCTAGGAGGCGGAAACGGGGCTCCCCTGGATGTGTGCGGGACACCACGTGCTTCCTCTCGAGTGGAGACGGGTAAGTCGGGGAACTTCTTGAGTTGCAGCAAGGGTGTGAAGGACCCTTTGGAAGTTCCAGTGGTTAGACGTGATTAGCCTCGAGAAGCCTCAGCGGAAATGGGACTCATCTCGCCTGGAGGGCAAAACCTCCTGGATTTTCTCGAGTTGCGGCAGGTGCTCTCGACTTACGACGGGGACCTCAGGGACCCGCTCTGGTGGCCTCAGGAAAGGCCAGTCCCCAAGCGAGTTCCTCGGGGGCCTCTCGGGATTCCTCTCCCGTCGATGCCGGGGCCTAAGACCTTGTGTGGAGTCGGGGCCGGAACCTGAGGATTCCTCTCCAGTGCTGACATGGATCTTGGGGTACTTCTGGAGTCTCCCCAGGGGAGTCAGTCCTCGTCTCGACTGCGGGCATGCACTTGCGCTTTCCTCCAGAGCGGTAGCAGCAGTGTCACGCAGTCCGCCGCGTGGATCAAAGGATCTATGGTTTTCCCTCGAGTCTTTCCCACGAGGCTTTCCCACGAGGCTTTCCCACAGGGCTGTCCCACGTGCACACGTGGTGGGAGTCGATCCTCGGCTTGAACGTCAAGGCAGTGCAGGGAAAACAGGTTCCTCTGGAATGGACTGACACATCTGGGGGACTCTTGGAATGGTGGCACGACCCTGGAGTTCCTCTCGCCTTTCCTGTGGAGAGCGCCTCCTCTTGAGATGCGACGGGAACGCCGGGAATTCTTTCCCTATGAAACAGGGAAAGGATCCATCATCTCGAGCTAGGAGGCGGAAACGGGGCTCCCCTGGATGTGTGCGGGACCCCACGTGCTTCCTCTCGAGTGGAGACGGGTATGTCGGGGAACTTCTTGAGTTGCAGCAATGGTGTGAAGGACCCTTTGGAAGTTCCAGTGGTTAGATGTGATTGGCCTCGAGAAGCCTCAGCGGAAATGGGCCTCATCTCGCCTGGAGGGCAAAACCTCCTGGATTTTCTCGAGTTTCGGCAGGTGCTCTCGACTTACGACGGGGACCTCAGGGACCCGCTCTGGTGGCCTCAGGAAAGGCCAGTCCCCATGCGAGTTCCACGGGGGCCTCTCGGGATTCCTCTCCCGTCGATGCCGGGGCCTAAGCCCTTGTGTGGAGTCAGGGCCGGAACCTGAGGATTCCTCTCCAGTACTGACATGGATCTTGGGGTACTTCTGGAGTCTCCCCAGGGGAGTCAGTCCTCGTCTCGAATGCGGGCATGCACTTGCGCTTTCCTCCAGAGCGGTAGCAGCAGTGTCACGCAGTCCGCCGCGTGGATCAAAGGATCTATGGTTTTCCCTCGAGTCTTTCCCACGGGGCTTTTCCACGAGGCTTTCCCACAGGGCTGTCCCACGTGCACACGTTGTGGGAGTCGATCCTCGGCTTGAACGTCAAGGCAGTGCAGGGAAAACAGGTTCCTCTGGAATGGACTGACACATCTGGGGGACTATTGGAATGGTGTCTCTACCCTGGAGTTCCTCTCGACTTTCCTGAGGAGAGCGCCTCCTCTTGAGATGCGACGGAACGCCGGGAATTCTTTCCCTACGAAACAGGGAAAGGATCCCTCATCTCGAGCTAGGAGGCGGAAACGGGGCTCCCCTGGATGTGTGCGGGACACCACGTGCTTCCTCTCGAGTGGAGACGGGTAAGTCGGGGAACTTCTTGAGTTGCAGCAAGGGTGTGAAGGACCCTTTGGAAGTTCCAGTGGTTAGACGTGATTAGCCTCGAGAAGCCTCAGCGGAAATGGGCCTCATCTCGCCTGGAGGGCAAAACCTCCTGGATTTTCTCGAGTTGCGGCAGGTGCTCTCGACTTACGACGGGGACCTCAGGGACCCGCTCTGGTGGCCTCAGGAAAGGCCAGTCCCCAAGCGAGTTCCTCGGGGGCCTCTCGGGATTCCTCTCCCGTCGATGCCGGGGCCTAAGACCTAGTGTGGAGTCGGGGCCGGAACCTGAGGATTCCTCTCCAGTGCTGACATGGATCTTGGGGTACTTCTGGAGTCTCCCCAAGGAAGTCAGTCCTCGTCTCGAATGCGGGCATGCACTTGCGCTTTCCTCCAGAGCGGTAGCAGCAGTGTCACGCAGTCCGCCGCGTGGATCAAAGGATCTATGGTTTTCCCTCGAGTCTTTCCCACGAGGCTTTCCCACGAGGCTTTCCCACAGGGCTGTCCCACGTGCACACGTGGTGGGAGTCGATCCTCGGCTTGAACGTCAAGGCAGTGCAGGGAAAACAGGTTCCTCTGGAATGGACTGACACATCTGGGGGACTCTTGGAATGGTGTCTCGACCCTGGAGTTTCTCTCGCCTTTCCTGTGGAGAGCGCCTCCTCTTGAGATGTGACGGGAACGCCGGGAATTCTTTCCCTACGAAACAGGGAAAGGATCCCTCATCTCGAGCTAGGAGGCGGAAACAGGGCTCCCCTGGATGTGTGCGGGACACCACGTGCTTCCTCTCGAGTGGAGACGGGTATGTCGGGGAACTTCTTGAGTTGCAGCAATGGTGTGAAGGACCCTTTGGAAGTTCCAGTGGTTAGATGTGATTGGCCTCGAGAAGCCTCAGCGGAAATGGGCCTCATCTCGCCTGGAGGGCAAAACCTCCTGGATTTTCTCGAGTTGCGGCAGGTGCTCTCGACTTACGACAGGGACCTCAGGGACCCGCTCTGGTGGCCTCAGGAAAGGCCAGTCCCCATGCGAGTTCCTCGGGGGCGTCTCGGGATTCCTCTCCCGTCGATGCCGGGCCCTAAGCCCTTGTGTGGAGTTGGGGCCGGAACCTGAGGATTCCTCTCCAGAGCTGACATGCATCTTGGGGTACTTCTGGAGTCTCCCCAGGGGAGTCAGTCCTCGTCTCGAATGCGGGCATGCACTTGCGCTTTCCTCCAGAGCGGTAGCAGCAGTGTCACGCAGTCCGCCGCGTGGATCAAAGGATCTATGGTTTTCCCTCGAGTCTTTCCCACGAGGCTTTCCCACGAGGCTTTCCAACAGGGCTGTCCCACGTGCACACGTTGTGGGAGTCGATCCTCGGCTTGAACGTCAAGGCAGTGCAGGGAAAACAGGTTCCTCTGGAATGGACTGACACATCTGGGGGACTCTTGGAATGGTGTCTCGACCCTGGAGTTCCTCTCGCCTTTCCTGTGGAGAGCGCCTCCTCTTGAGATGCGACGGGAACGCCGGGAATTCTTTCCCTACGAAACAGGGAAAGGATCCCTCATCTCGAGCTAGGAGGCGGAAACGGGGCTCCCCTGGATGTGTGCGGGACACCACGTGCTTCCTCTCGAGTGGAGACGGGTATGTCGGGGAACTTCTTGAGTTGCAGCAATGGTGTGAAGGACCCTTTGGAAGTTCCAGTGGTTAGATGTGATTGGCCTCGAGAAGCCTCAGCGGAAATGGGCCTAATCTCGCCTGGAGGGCAAAACCTCCTGGATTTTCTCGAGTTGCGGCAGGTGCTCTCGACTTACGACGGGGACCTCAGGGACCCGCTCTGGTGGCCTCAGGAAAGGCCAGTCCCCATGCGAGTTCCTCGGGGGCCTCTCGGGATAACTCTCCCGTCGATGCCGGGGCCTAAAACCTTGTGTGGAGTCGGGGCCGGAACCTGAGGATTCCTCTCCAGTGCTGACATGGATCTTGGGGTACTTCTGGAGTCTCCCCAGGGGAGTCAGCCCTCGTCTCGAATGTGGGCATGCACTTGCGCTTTCCTCCAGAGCGGTAGCAGCAGTGTCACGCAGTCCGCCGCGTGGATCAAAGGATCTATGTTTTTCCCTCGAGTCTTTCCCACGAGGCTTTCCCACGAGGCTTTCCCACAGGGCTGTCCCACGTGCACACGTGGTGGGAGTCGATCCTCGGCTTGAACGTCAAGGCAGTGCAGGGAAAACAGGTTCCTCTGGAATGGACTGACACATCTGGGGGACTCTTGGAATGGTGGCACGACCCTGGAGTTCCTCTCGCCTTTCCTGTGGAGAGCGCCTCCTCTTGAGATGAGACGAGAACGCCGGGAATTCTTTCCCTACGAAACAGGGAAAGGATCCCTCATCTCGAGCTAGGAGGCGGAAACGGGGCTCCCCTGGATGTGTGCGGGACCCATGTGCTTCCTCTCGAGTGGAGACGGGTATGTCGGGGAACTTCTTGAGTTGCAGCAAGGGTGTGAAGGACCCTTTGGAAGATACAGTGGTTAGACGTGATTAGCCTCGAGAAGCCTCAGTGGAAATGGGCCTCATCTCGCCTGGAGTGCAAAACCTCCTGGATTTTCACGAGTTGCGGCAGGTGCTCTAGACTTACGACGGGGACCTCAGGGACCCGCTCTGGTGGCCTCAGGAAAGGCCAGTCCCCATGCGAGTTCCTCGGGGGCCTCTCGGGATTCCTCTCCCGTCGATGCCGGGGCCTAAGACCTTGTGTGGAGTCGGGGCCGGAACCTGAGGATTCCTCTCCAGTGCTGACATGGATCTTGGGGTACTTCTGGAGTCTCCCCAGGGGAGTCAGTCCTCGTCTCGAATGCGGGCATGCACTTGCGCTTTCCTCCAGAGCGGTAGCAGCAGTGTCACGCAGTCCGCCGCGTGGATCAAAGGATCTATGGTTTTCCCTCGAGTCTTTCCCACGAGGCTTTCCCACGAGGCTTTCCCACAGGGCTGTCCCACGTGCACACGTGGTGGGAGTCGATCCTCGGCTTGAACGTCAAGGCAGTGCAGGGAAAACAGGTTCCTCTGGAATGGACTGACACATCTGGGGGACTCTTGGAATGGTGTCTCGACCCTGGAGTTCCTCTCGCCTTTCCTGTGGAGAGCGCCTCCTCTTGAGATTGGAAGGGAACACCGGGAATTCTTTCCCTACGAAACAGGGAAAGGATCCCTCATCTCGAGCTAGCAGGCGGAAACGGGGCTCCCCTGGATTTGTGCGGGACCACACGTGCTTCCTCTCGTGTGGAGACGGGTATGTCGGGGAACTTCTTGAGTTGCAGCAAGGGTGTGAAGGACCCTTTGGAAGTTCCAGTGGTTAGATGTGATTGGCCTCGAGAAGCCTCAGCGGAAATGTGCCTCATCTCGCCTGGAGGGCAAAACCTCCTGGATTTTCTCGAGTTGCGGCAGGTGCTCTCGACTTACGACGGGGACCTCAGGGACCCGCTCTGGTGGCCTCAGGAAAGGCCAGTCCCCATGCGAGTTCCTCGGGGGCCTCTCGGGATTCCTCTCCCGTCGATGCCGGGGCCTAAGACCTTGTGTGGAGTCGGGGCCGGAACCTGAGGATTCCTCTCCAGTGCTGACATGGATCTTGGGGTACTTCTGGAGTCTCCCCAGGGGAGTCAGTCCTCGTCTCGAATGCGGGCATGCACTTGCGCTTTCCTCCAGAGCGGTAGCAGCAGTGTCACGCAGTCCGCCGCGCGGATCAAAGGATCTATGGTTTTCCCTCGAGTCTTTCCCACGAGGCTTTCCCACGAGGCTTTCCCACAGGGCTGTCCCACGTGCACACGTGGTGGGAGTCGATCCTCGGCTTGAACGTCAAGGCAGTGCAGGGAAAACAGGTTCCTCTGGAATGGACTGACACATCTGGGGGACTCTTGGAATGATGTCACGACCCTGGAGTTCCTCTCGCCTTTCCTGTGGAGAGCGCCTCCTCTTGAGATGAGACGAGAACGCCGGGAATTCTTTCCCTACCAAACAAGGAAGGATCCCTCATCTCGAGCTAGGAGGCGGAAACGGGGCTCCCCTGGATGTGTGAGGGACCCCACGTGCTTCCTCTCGAGTGGAGACGGGTATGTCGGGGAACTTCTTGAGTTGCAGCAATGGTGTGAAGGACCCTTTGGAAGTTCCAGTGGTTAGATATGATTGGCCTCGAGAAGCCTCAGCGGAAATGGGCCTCATCTCGCCTGGAGGGCAAAGCCTCCTGGATTTTCTCGAGTTGCGGCAGGTGCTCTCGACTTACGACGGGGACCTCAGGGACACGCTCTGTGGCCTCAGGAAAGGCCAGTCCCCATGCGAGTTCCTCGGGGGCGTCTCGGGATTCCTCTCCCGTCGATGCCGGGGCCTAAGACCTTGTGTGGAGTCGGGGCCGGAACCTGAGGATTCCTCTCCAGTGCTGACATGGATCTTGGGGTACTTCTGGAGTCTCCCCAGGGGAGTCAGTCCTCGTCTCGAATGCGGGCATGCACTTGCGCTTTCCTCCAGAGCGGTAGCAGCAGTGTCACGCAGTCCGCCGCGTGGATCAAAGGATCTATGGTTTTCCCTCGAGTCTTTCCCACGAGGCTTTCCCACGAGGCTTTCCCACAGGGCTGTCCCACGTGCACACGTGGTGGGAGTCAATCCTCGGCTTGAACGTCAAGGCAGTGCAGGGAAAACAGGTTCCTCTGGAATGGACTGACACATCTGGGGGACTCTTGGAATGGTGTCTCGACCCTGGAGTTCCTCTCGCCTTTCCTGTGGAGAGCGCCTCCTCTTGAGATGCGACGGGAACGCCGGGAATTCTTTCCCTACGAAACAGGGAAAGGATCCCTCATCTCGAGCTAGGAGGTGGAAACGGGGATCCCCTGGATGTGTGCGGGACCCACGTGCTTCCTCTCGAGTGGACACGGGTATTTCGGGGAACTTCTTGAGTTGCAGCAAGGGTGTGAAGGACCCTTTGGAAGTTCCAGTGGTTAGACGTGGTTAGCCTCGAGAAGCCTCAGCGGAAATGGGCCTCATCTCGCCTGGAGGGCAAAACCGCCTGGATTTTCTCGAGTTGCGGCAGGTGCTCTCGACTTACGACGGGGACCTCAGGGACCCGCTCTGGTGGCCTCAGGAAAGGCCAGTCCCCATGCGAGTTCCTCGGGGGCCTCTCGGGATTCCTCTCCCGTCGATGCCGGGGCCTAAGACCTTGTGTGCAGTCGGGGCCGGAACCTAAGGATTCCTCTCCAGTGCTGACATGGATCTTGGGGTACTTCTGGAGTCTCCCCAGGGGCGTCAGTCCTCGTCTCGAATGCGGGCATGCACTTGCGCTTTCCTCCAGAGCGGTAGCAGCAGTGTCACGCAGTCCGCCGCGTGGATCAAAGGATCTATGTTTTTCCCTCGAGTCTTTCCCACGAGGCTTTCCCACGAGGCTTTCCCACAGGGCTGTCCCACGTGCACACGTGGTGGGAGTCGATCCTCGGCTTGAACGTCAAGGCAGTGCAGGGAAAACAGGTTCCTCTGGAATGGACTGACACATCTGGGGGACTCTTGGAATGGTGCCACGACCCTGGAGTTCCTCTCGCCTTTCCTGTGGAGAGCGCCTCCTCTTGAGATGCGACGGGAACGCCGGGAATTCTTTCCCTACGAAACAGGGAAAGGATCCCTCATCTCGAGCTAGGAGGCGGAAACGGGGCTCCCCTGGATGTGTGCGGGACACCACGTGCTTCCTCTCGAGTGGAGACGGGTATGTCGGGGAACTTCTTGAGTTGCAGCAAGGGTGTGAAGGACCCTTTGGAAGTTCCAGTGGTTAGATGTGATTGGCCTCGAGAAGCCTCAGCGGAAATGGGCCTCATCTCGCCTGGAGGGCAAAACCTCCTGGATTTTCTCGAGTTGCGGCAGGTGCTCTCGACTTACGACGGGGACCTCAGGGACCCGCTCTGGTGGCCTCAGGAAAGGCCAGTCCCCATGCGAGTTCCTCGGGGCCCTCTCGGGATTCCTCTGCCGTCGATGCCGGGGCCTAAGACCTTGTGTGGAGTCGGGGCCGGAACCTGAGGATTCCTCTCCAGTGCTGACATGGATCTTGGGGTACTTCTGGAGTCTCCCCAGGGGAGTCAGTCCTCGTCTCGAATGCGGGCATGCACTTGCGCTTTCCTCCAGAGCGGTAGCAGCAGTGTCAAGCAGTCCGCCGCGTGGATCAAAGGATCTATGGTTTTCCCTCGAGTCTTTCCCACGAGGCTTTCCCCCGAGGCTTTCCCACAGGGCTGTCCCACGTGCACACGTGGTGGGAGTCGATCCTCGGCTTGAACGTCAAGGCAGTGCAGGGAAAACAGGTTCCTCTGGAATGGACTGACACAGCTGTTGGACTCTTGGAATGGTGGCACGACCCTGGAGTTCCTCTCGCCTTTCCTGTGGAGAGGGCCTCCTCTTGAGATGGGACGGGAAGGCCGGGAATTCTTTCCCAAAGAAACAGGGAAAGGATCCCTCATCTCGAGCTAGGAGGTGGAAACGGAGTCCCCTGGATGTGTGCGGCAACCTCGTGCTTCCTCTCGAGTGGAGACGGGTATGTCGGGGAACTTCTTGAGTTGCAGCAAGGGTGTGAAGGACCCTTTGGAAGTTCCAGTGGTTAGATGTGATTAGCCTCGATAAGCCTCAGCGGAAATGGGCCTCATCTCGCCTGGAGGGCAAAACCTTCTGGATTTTCTCGAGGTGGGGCCGGTGCTCTCGACTTACGACGGGGACTTCAGGGACCCGCTCTGATGGCCTCAGGAAAGGCCAGTCCCCATGCGAGTTCCTAGGGGGCCTCTCGGGATTCCTCTCCCCTCGATGCCGGGGCCGAAGACCTTGTGTGGAGTCGGGGCCGGAACCTGAGGATTTCTCTCCAGTGCTGACATGGATCTTGGGGTACTTCTGGAGTCTCCTCAGGGGAGACAGTCCTCTTCTCGAATGCGGGCATGCATTTGCGATTTCCTCCAGAGCGGAAGCAGCAGTGTCACGCAGTCCGCCGCGTGGATCAAAGGATCTATGGTTTTCCCTCGAGTCTTTCCCACGAGGCTTTCCCACGAGGCTTTCCCACAGGGCTGTCCCACGTGCACACGTGGTGGGAGTCGATCCTCGGCTTGAACGTCAAGGCAGTGCAGGGAAAACAGGTTCCTCTGGAATGGACTGACACATCTGGGGGACTCTTGGAATGATGGCCCGACCCTGGAGTTCCTCTCGCCTTTCCTGTGGAGAGCGCCTCCTCTGGAGATGCGACGGGAACGCCGGGAATTCCTTCCCTTCGAAACAGGGAAAGGATCCCTCATCTCGAGCTAGGAGGCGGTAACGGGGCTCCCCTGGATGTGTGCGGGACCCTCGTGCTTCCTCTCGAGTGGAGACGGGTATGTCGGGGAACTTCTGGACTTGCTGCAAGGGTGTGAAAGACCCTTTGGAAGTTCCAGTGGTTAGATGTGATTAGCCTCGAGAAGCCTCAGCGGAAATGGGCCTCATCTCGCCTGGAGGGCAAAACCTCCTGGATTTTGTCGAGTTGCGGCAGGTGCTCTCGACTTACGACGGGGACCTTAGGGACCCGCTCTGGTGGCCACAGGAAAGGCCAGTCCCCATGCGAGTTCCTCAGGGGCCTCTCCGAATTTCTCTTCCGTCGATGCCGGGGCCTAAGACCTTGTGTGGAGTCGGGGCCGGAACCTGAGGTTTCCTCTCCAGTGCTGACATGGATCTTGGGGTACTTCTGGAGTCTCCCCAGGGGAGTCAGTACTCATCTCGAATGCGGGCATGTACTTGCGCTTTCCTCCAGAGCGGTAGCAGCTGTGTCACGCAGTCCGCAGCGTGGATCAAAGGATCTATGGTTTTCCCTCGAGTCTTTCCCACGAGTCTTTCCCACGAGGCATTCCCACGAGGCTTTCCCACAGGGATGTCCCACGTGCACACGTGGTGGGAGTCGATCCTCGGCTTGAACGTCAAGGCAGTGCAGGGAAAACAGGTTCCTCTGGAATGGACTGACACAGCTGTGGGACTCTTGGAATGGTGGCACGACCCTGGAGTTCCTCTCGCCTTTCCCGTGGAGAGCGCCTCCTCTGGAGATGCGACGGGAACGCCGGGAATTCTTTCCCTTCGAAACAGGGAAAGGATCCCTCATCTCGAGCTAGGAGGCGGTAACGGGGCTCCCCTGGATGTGTGCGGGACCCTCGTGCTTCCTCTCGAGTGGAGACGGGTATGTCGGGGAACTTCTGGACTTGCTGCAAGGGTGTGAAAGACCCTTTGGAAGTTCCAGTGGTTAGATGTGATTAGCCTCGAGAAGCCTCAGCGGAAATGGGCCTCATCTCGCCTGGAGGGCAAAAACTCCTGGATTTTCTCGAGGTGCGGCAGGTGCTCTCGACTTACGACGGGGACCTCAGGGAACCGCTCTGGTGGCCTCTGGAAAGGCCAGTCCCCATGCGAGTTCCTCGGGGGCCTCTCGGGATTGCTCTCCCGTTGATGCCGGGGCCTAAGACCTTGTGTGGAGTCGGGGCTGGAACCTGAGGATTGCTCTCCAGTGCTGACATGGATCTTGGGGTACTTCTGGAGTCTCCCCAGGGGAGTCAGTCCTCGTCTCGAATGCGGGCATGCACTTGAGCTTTCCTCCAGAGCGGTAGCAGCTGTGTCACGCAGTCCGCAGCGTGGATCAAAGGATGTATGGTTTTCCCTCGAGTCTTTCCCACGAGTCTTTCCCACGAGGCTTTCCCACGAGGCTTTCCCACAGGGCTGTCCCACGTGCACACGTGGTGGGAGTCGATCCTCGGCTTGAACGTCAAGGCAGTGCAGGGAAAACAGGTTCCTCTGGAATGGACTGACACAGCTGTGGGACTCTTGGAATGGTGGCACGACCCTGGAGTTCCTCTCGCCTTTCCCGTGGAGAGCGCCTCCTCTTGAGATGCGACGGGAACGCCGGGAATTCTTTCCCAAAGAAACAGGGAAAGGATCCCTCATCTCGAGCTAGGAGGCGGTAACGGGGCTCCCCTGGATGTGTGCGGGACCCTCGTGCTTCCTCTCGAGTGGAGACGGGTATGTCGGGGAACTTCTGGACTTGCTGCAAGGGTGTGAAAGACCCTTTGGAAGTTCCAGTGGTTAGATGTGATTAGCCTCGAGAAGCCTCAGCGGAAATGGGCCTCATCTCGCCTGGAGGGCAAAAACTCCTGGATTTTCTCGAGGTGCGGCAGGTGCTCTCGACTTACGACGGGCACCTCAGGGAACCGCTCTGGTGGCCTCAGGAAAGGCCAGTCCCCATGCGAGTTCCTCGGGGGCCTCTCGGGATTCCTCTCCCCTCGATGCCGGGGCCTAAGACCTTGTGTGGAGTCGGGGCCGGAACCTGAGGATTCCTCTCCAGTGCTGACATGGATCTTGGTGTACTTCTGGAGTCTCCCCAGGGGAGTCAGTCTCTTCTCGAATGCGGGCATGCACTTGCGCTTTCCTCCAGAGCGGTAGCAGTAGTGTCACGCAGTCCGCCGCGTGGCTCAAAGGATCTATGGTTTTCCCTCGAGGCTTTCCACGAGGCTTTCCCACAGGGCTGTCCCACGTGCACACGTGGTGGGAGTCGATCCTCAGCTTGAACGTCAAGGCAGTGCAGGGAAAACAGGTTCCTCTGGAATGGACTGACACATCTGGGGGACTCTTGGAAAGGTGGCACGAACCTGGAGTTCCTCTCGCCTTTCCTGTGGAGAGCGCCTCCTCTGGAGATGCGACGGGAACGCCGGGAATTCTTTCCCTACGAAACAGGGAAAGGATGCCTCATCTCGAGCTAGGAGGCGGAAACGGGGCTCCCCTGGATGTGTGCGGGACCCTCGTGCTTCCTCTCGAGTGGAAACGGGTATGTCGGGGAACTTCTGGACTTGCAGCAAGGGTGTGAAGGACCCTTTGGAAGTTCCAGTAGTTAGATGTGATTAGCCTCGAGAAGCCTCAGCGGAAATGGGCCTCATCTCGCCTGGAGGGCAAAACCTCCTGGATTTTGTCGAGTTGCGGCAGGTGCTCTCGACTTACGACGGGGACCTTAGGGACCCGCTCTGGTGGCCACAGGAAAGGCCAGTCCCCATGCGAGTTCCTCAGGGGCCTCTCCGAACTTCTCTCCCGTCGATGCCGGGGCCTAAGACCTTGTGTGGAGTCGGGGCCGGAACCTGAGGTTTCCTCTCCAGTGCTGACATGGATTTTGGGGTACTTCTGGAGTCTCCCCAGGGGAGTCAGTACTCGTCTCGAATGCGGCATGTACTTGCGCTTTCCTCCAGTGCGGTAGCAGCAGTGTCACGCAGTCCGCCGCGTGGATCAAAGGATCTATGGTTTTCCCTCGAGTCTTTCCCATGAGGCTTACCCACTAGGCTTTCCCACAGGGCTGTCCCACGTGCACACCTGTTGGGAGTCGATCCTCGGCTTGAACGTCAAGGCAGTGCAGGGAAAACAGGTTCCTCTGGAATGGACTGACACATCTCGGGGACTCTTGGAATGGTGGCACGACCCTGGAGTTCCTCTCGCCTTTCCTGTGGAGAGCGCCTCCCCTGGAGATGCGACGGGAACGCCGGGAATTCTTTCCCTACGAAACAGGGAAAGGATCCCTCATCTCGAGCTAGGAGGCGGAAACGGGGCTCCCCTGGATGTGTGCGGGACCCTCGTGCTTCCTCTCGAGTGGAGACGGGTATGTCGGGGAACTTCGTGAGTTGCAGCAAGGGTGTGAAGGACCCTTTGGAAGTTCCAGTGTTTAAATGTGATTAGCCTCGAGAAGCCTCAGCGGAAATGGGCCTCATCTCGCCTGGAGGGCAAAACCTCCTGGATTTTCTCGAGTTGCGGCAGGTGCTCTCGACTTACGACGGGGACCTCAGGGACCCGCTCTGGTGGCCTCAGGAAAGGCCAGTCCCCATGCGAGTTCCTCAGGGGCCTCTCGGAATTTCTCTCCCGTCGATGCCAGGGCCTAAGACCTTGTGTGGAGTCGGGGCCGGAACCTGAGGATTACTCTCCAGTGGTGACATGGATCTTGAGGTACTTCTGGAATCTCCCCAGGGGAGTCAGTTCTCGTCTCGAATGCGGGCATGCACTTGCGCTTTCCTCCAGAGCGGTAGCAGCAGTGTCACCCAGTCCACCTCGTAGATCAAAGGATCTATGTTTTTCCCTCGAGTCTTTCCCTCGAGGCTTTCCCACGAGGCTTTCCCACAGGGCTGTCCCACGTGCACACGTGGTGGGAGTCGATCCTCGGCTTGAACGTCAATGCAGTGCCGGGAAAACAAGTTCCTCTGGAATGGACTGACACAGCTGTTGGACTCTTGGAATGGTGGCACGACCCTGGAGTTCCTCTCGCCTTTCCTGTGGAGAGCGCCTCCTCTTGAGATGGGACGGGAACGCCGGGAATTCTTTCCCAAAGAAACAGAGAAAGGATCCCTCATCTCGAGCTAGGAGGCGGAAACGGGGTCCCCTGGATGTGTGCGGGAACCTCGTGCTTCCTCTCGAGTGGAAACGTGTATGTCGGGGAACTTCTGGACTTGCAGCAATGGTGTGAAGGACCCTTTGGAAGTTCCAGGGGTTAGATGTGATTAGCCTCGAGAAGCCTCAGCGGAAATGGGCCTCATCTCGCCTGGAGGGCAAAACCTGGATTTTCTCGAGTTGCGGCAGGTGCTCTCGACTTACGACGGGGACCTCAGGGACCCGCTCTGGTGGCCTCAGGAAAGGCCAGTCCCCATGCGAGTTCCTCAGGGGCCTCTCGGGATTTGTCTCCCGTCGATGCCGGGGCCTAAGACCTTGTGTGGAGTCGGGGCCGGAACCTGAGGATTCCTCTCCAGTGCTGACATGGATCGTGGGGTATTTCTGGAGTCTCCCCAGGGGAGTCAGTCCTCGCCTCCAATGCGGGCATGCACTTGGCTTTCCTCCAGAGCGGTAGCAGCAGTGTCACCCAGTCCACCGCGTAGATCAAAGGATCTATGTTTTTCCCTCGAGTCTTTCCCACGAGGCTTTCCCACGAGGCTTTCCCACAGGGCTGTCCCACGTGCACACGTGGTGGGAGTCGATCCTCGGCTTGAACGTCAATGCAGTGCCGGGAAAACAGGTTCCTCTGGAATGGACTGACACATCTGGGCGACTCTTGGAATGGTGGCACGACCCTGGAGTTCCTCTCGCCTTTCCTGTGGAGAGCGCCTCCTCTTGAGATGCGAAGGGAATGCCAGGAATTCTTTCCCTAAGAAACAGGGAAAGGATCCCTCATCTCGAGCTAGGAGGCGGAAACGGGGCTCCCCTGGATGTGTGCGGGACCCTCGTGCTTCCTCTCGAGTGGAGACGGGTATGTCGGGGAACTTCTTGAGTTGCAGCAAGGGTGTGAAGGACCCTTTGGAAGTTCCAGTGTTTAGATGTGATTAGCCTCGAGAAGCCTCAGCGGAAATGGGCCTCATTTCGCCTGGAGGGCAAAACCTCCTGGATTTTCTCGAGTTGCGGCAGGTGCTCTCGACTTACGACGGGGACCTTAGGGACCCGCTCTGGTGGCCTCAGGAAAGGCCAGTCCCCATGCGAGTTCCTCGGGGGCCTCTCGGGATTCCTCTCCCATCGATGCCGGGGCCTAAGACGTTGTGTGGAGTCGGGGCCGGAACCTGAGGATTCCTCTCCAGTGCTGACATGGATCTTGGGGTACTTCTGGAGTCTCCCCAGGGGAGTCAGTCCTCGCCTCCAAGGCGGGCATGCTCTTGCGCTTTCCTCCAGAGCGGTAGCAGCAGTGTCACGCAGTCCGCCGCGTGGATCAAAGGATCTTTGGTTTTCCCTCGAGTCTTTCCCACGACGCTTTCCCACGAGGCTTTCCCACAGGGCTGTCCCACGTGCACACGTGGTGGGAGTCGATCCTCGGCTTGAACGTCAAGGCAGTGCAGGGAAAACAGGTTCCTCTGGAATGGACTGACACAGCTGTTGGACTCTTGGAATGGTGGCACGACCCTGGAGTTCCTCTCGCCTTTCCTGTGGAGAGCGCCTCCTCTTGAGATGGGACGGGAACGCCGGGAATTCTTTCCCAAAGAAACAGGGAAAGGATCCCTCATCTCGAGCTAGGAGGTGGAAACGGGGTCCCCTGGATGTGTGCGGGAACCTCGTGCTTCCTCTCGAGTGGAGACGGGTATGTCGGGGAACTTCTTGAGTTGCAGCAAGGGTGTGAAGGACCCTTTGGAAGTTCCAGTGGTTAGATGTGATTAGCCTCGATAAGCCTCAGCGGAAATGGGCCTCATCTCGCCTGGAGGGCAAAACCTTCTGGATTTTCTCGAGGTGGGGCCGGTGCTCTCGACTTACGACGGGGACTTCAGGGACCCGCTCTGATGGCCTCAGGAAAGGCCAGTCCCCATGCGAGTTCCTAAGGGGCCTCTCGGGATTCCTCTCCCCTCGATGCCGGGGCCTAAGACCTTGTGTGGAGTCGGGGCCGGAACCTGAGGATTTCTCTCCAGTGCTGATATGGATCTTGGGGTACTTCTGGAGTCTCCTCAGGGGAGACAGTCCTCTTCTCGAATGCGGGCATGCACTTGCGCTTTCCTCCAGAGCGGAAGCAGCAGTGTCACGCAGTCCGCCGCGTGGTTCAAAGGATCTATGGTTTTCCCTCGAGTCTTTCCCACGAGGCTTTCCCACGAGGCTTTCCCACAGGGCTGTCCCACGTGCACACGTGGTGGGAGTCGATCCTCGGCTTGAACGTCAAGGCAGAGCAGGGAAAACAGGTTCCTCTGGAATGGACTGACACATCTGGGGGACTCTTGGAATGGTGGCCCCGACCCTGGAGTTCCTCTCGCCTTTCCTGTGGAGAGCGCCTCCTCTGGAGATGCGACGGGAACGCCGGGAATTCTTTCCCTTCGAAACAGGGAAAGGATCCCTCATCTCGAGCTAGGAGGCGGTAACGGGGCTCCCTTGGATGTGTGCGGGACCCTCGTGCTTCCTCTCGAGTGGAGACGGGTATGTCGGGGAACTTCTGGACTTGCTGCAAGGGTGTGAAGGACCCTTTGGAAGTTCCAGTGGTTAGATGTGATTAGCCTCGAGAAGCCTCAGCGGAAATGGGCCTCATCTCGCCTGGAGGGCAAAAACTCCTGGATTTTCTCGAGGTTTGGCAGGTGCTCTCGACTTACGACCGGCACCTCAGGGAACCGCTCTGGTGGCCTCAGGAAAGGCCAGTCCCCATGCGAGTTCTTCGGGGGCCTCTCGGGATTCCTCTCCCCTCGATGCCGGGGCCTAAGACCTTGTGTGGAGTCGGGGCCGGAACCTGAGGATTCCTCTCCAGTGCTGACATGGATCTTGGGGTACTTCTGGAGTCTCCCCAGGGGAGTCAGTCTCTTCTCGAATGCGGGCATGCACTTGCGCTTTCCTCCAGAGCGGAAGCAACAGTGTCACGCAGTCCGCCGCGTGGCTCAAAGGTTCTATGGTTTTCCCTCGAGTCTTTCCACGAGGCTTTCCCACAGGGCTGTCCCACGTGCACACGTGGTGGGAGTCGATCCTCAGCTTGAACGTCAAGGCAGTGCAGGGAAAACAGGTTCCTCTGGAATGGACTGACACATCTGGGGGACTCTTGGAAAGGTGGCACGAACCTGGAGTTCCTCTCGCCTTTCCTGTGGAGAGCGCCTCCTCTTGAGATGCGACGGGAACGCCGGGAATTCTTTCCCTACGAAACAGGGAAAGGATGCCTCATCTCGAGCTAGGAGGCGGAAACGGGGCTCCCCTGGATGTGTGCGGGACCCTCGTGTTTCCTCTCGAGTGGAAACGGGTATGTCGGGGAACTTCTGGACTTGCAGCAAGGGTGTGAAGGACCCTTTGGAAGTTCCAGTGGTTAGATGTGATTAGCCTCGAGAAGCCTCAGCGGAAATGGGCCTCATCTCGCCTGGAGGGCAAAACCTCCTGGATTTTGTCGAGTTGCGGCAGGTGCTCTCGACTTACGACGGGGACCTTAGGGACCCGCTCTGGTGGCCACAGGAAAGGCCAGTCCCCATGCGAGTTCCTCAGGGGCCTCTCCGAATTTCTCTCCCGTCGATGCCGGGGCCTAAGACCTTGTGTGGAGTCGGGGCCGGAACCTGAGGTTTCCTCTCCAGTGCTGACATGGATCTTGGGGTACTTCTGGAGTCTCCCCAGGGGAGTCAGTACTCATCTCGAATGCGGGCATGTACTTGCGCTTTCCTCCAGAGCGGAAGCAGCAGTGTCACGCAGTCCGCCGCGTGGATCAAAGGATCTATGGTTTTCCCTCGAGTCTTTCCCACGAGGCTTTCCCACGAGGCTTTCCCACAGGGCTGTCCCACGTGCACACGTGGTGGGAGTCGATCCTCGGCTTGAACGTCAAGGCAGTGCAGGGAAAACAAGTTCCTCTGGAATGGACTGACACAGCTGTGGGACTCTTGGAATGGTGGCACGACCCTGGAGTTCCTCTCGCCTTTCCTGTGGAGAGCGCCTCCTCTTGAGATACGACGGGAACGCCGGGAATTCTTTCCCTTCGAAACAGGGAAAGGATCCCTCATCTCGAGCTAGGAGGCGGAAACGGGGCTCCCCTGGATGTGTGCGGGACCTTCGTGCTTCCTCTCGAGTGGAGACGGGTATGTCGGGGAACTTTTTGTGTTGCAACAAGGGTGTGAAGGACCCTTTGGAAATTCCAGTGGTTAGATGTGATTAGCCTCGAGAAGCCTCAGCAGAAATGGGCCTCATCTCGCCTGGAGGGCAAAACCTTCTGGATTTTCTCGAGTTGCGGCAGGTGCTCTCGACTTACGACGGGGACTTCAGGGACCCGCTCTGGTGGCCTCAGGAAAGGCCAGTCCCCATGCGAGTTCCTAGGGGGCCTCTCGGGATTCCTCTCCCCTCGATGCCGGGGCCTAAGACCTTGTGTGGAGTCGGAGCCGGAACCTGAGGATTCCTCTCCAGTGCTGACATGGATCTTGGGGTACTTCAGGAATTTCCCCAGGGGAGTCAGTCCTCTTCTCGAATGCGGGCATGCACTTGCGCTTTCCTCCAGAGCGGAAGCAGCAGTGTCACGCAGTCCATCGCGTGGCCCAGAGGATCTATGGTTTTTCTTCGAGTCTTTCCACGAGGCTTTCCCACAGGGCTGTCCCACGTGCACACGTGGTGGGAGTCGATCCTCGGCTTGAACGTCAAGGCAGTGCAGGGAAAACAGGTTCCTCTGGAATGGACTGACACATCTCGGGGACTTTTGGAATGGTGGCACGACCCTGGAGTTCCTCTCGCCTTTCCTGTGGAGAGCGCCTCCTCTTGAGATGCGAAGGGAACGCAGGGAATTCTTTCCCTACGAAACAGGGAAAGGATCCCTCATCTCGAGCTAGGAGGTGGAAACGGGGGCTCCCCTGGATGTGTGCGGGAGCCTCGTGCTTCCTCTCGAGTGGAGACGGGTATGTCGGGGAACTTCTGGACTCACAGAAAGGGTGTGAAGGACCCTTTGGAAGTTCCCGTGGTTAGATGTAATTAGCCTCGAGAAGCCTCAGTGGAAATAGGCCTCATCTCGCCTGGAGGGCAAAACCTCCTGGATTTTCTCGAGTTGCGGCAGGTGCTCTCGACTTACGATGGGGACCTCAGGGACCCGCTCTGGTGGCCTCAGAAAGGCCAGTCCCCATGCGAGTTCCTCCGCGGCCTCTCGGGATACCTCTCCCGTCAATGCCGGGGCCTAAGACCTTGTGTGGAGTCGGGGCCGGAAACTGATGATTCCTCTCCAGTGCTGACATGGATCTTGGGGTACTTCTGGAGTCTCCCCAGGGGAGTCAGTCCTCGTCTCGAATGCGGGCATGCACTTGCGCTTTCGTCCAGAGCGGTAGCAGCTGTTTCACGCAGTCCGCAGCGTGGATCAAAGGATCTATGTTTTTCCCTCGAGTCTTTCCCACGAGTCTTTCCCATGAGGCTTTCCCACGAGGCTTTCCCACAGGGCTGTCCCACGTGCACACGTGGTGGGAGTCGATCCTCGGCTTGAACGTCAAGGCAGTGCAGGGAAAACAGGTTCCTCTGGAATGGACTGACACATCTGGGGGACTCTTGGAATGGTGGCACGACCCTGGAGTTCCTCTCGCCTTTCCTGTGGAGAGCGCCTCCTCTGGAGATGCGACGGGAACGCCGGGAATTCTTTCCCTACGAAACAGGGAGAGGATCCCTCATCTCGAGCTAGGAGGCGGAAACGGGGCTCCCCTGGATGTGTGTGGGACCCTCGTGCTTCCTCTCGAGTGGAGACGGGTATGTCGGGGAACTTCTAGACTTGCAGCAAGGGTTTGAAGGACACTTTGGAAGTTCCAGGGGTTAGATGTGATTAGCCTCGAGAAGCCTCAGCGGAAGTGGGCCTCATCTCGCCTGGAGGGCAAAACCTCCTGGATTTTCTCGAGTTGCGGCAGGTGCTCTCGACTTACGACGGGGACCTCAGGGACCCGCTCTGGTGGCCTCAGGAAAGGCCAGTCCCCATGCGAGTTCCTCGGGGGCCTCTCGGGATTCCTCTCCCGTCGATGCCGGGGCCTAACACCTTGTGTGGAGTCGGGGCCTGAAACTGAGGATTCCTCTCCAGTGCTGACCTGGAACTTGGGGTACTTCTGGAGTCTCCCCAGGGGAGTCAGTCCTCGCCTCTAATGCGGGCATGCACTTGCGCTTTCCTCCAGAGCGGTAGCAGCAGAGTCACGCAGTCCGCCGCGTGGATCAAAGGATCTATGGTTTTCCCTCGAGTCTTTCCCACGAGGCTTTCCCACGAGGCTTTCCCACAGGGCTGTCCCACGTGCACACGTGGTGGGAGTCGATACTCGGCTTGAACGTCATGGCAGTGCAGGGAAAACAGGTTCCTCTGGAATGGACTGACACATCTGGGCGACTCTTGGAATGGTGGCACGACCCTGGAGTTCCTCTCGCCTTTCCTGTGGAGAGCGCCTCCTCTGGAGATGCGACGGGAACGCCGGGAATTCTTTAATTACGAAACAGGGAAAGGATCCCTCATCTCGAGCTAGGAGACGGAAACGGGGCTCCCCTGGATGTGTGCGGGACCCTCGTGCTTCCTCTCGAGTGGAGACGGGTATGTCGGGGAACTTCTTGAGTTGCAGGAAGGGTGTGAAGGACCCTTTGGAAGTACCAGTGGTTAGATGTGATTAGCCTCGAGAAGCCTCAGCGGAAATGGGCCTCATCTCGCCTGGAGGGCAAAACCTCCTGGATTTTCTCGAGTTGCGGCAGGTGCTCTCGACTTACGACGGGGACCTCAGGGACCCGCTCTGGTGGCCTCAGGAAAGGCCAGTCCCCATGCGAGTTCCTCGGGGGCCTCTCGGGATTCCTCTCCCGTCGATGCCGAGGCCTAACACCTTGTGTGGAGTCGGGTCCGGAAACTGAGGATTCCTCTCCAGTGCTGACCTGGAACTTGGGGTACTTCTGGAGTCTCCCCAGGGGAGTCAGTCCTCGCCTCTAATGCGGGCATGCACTTGCGCTTTCCTCCAGAGCGGTAGCAGCAGTGTCACGCAGTCCGCCGCGTGGATCAAAGGATCTATGGTTTTCCCTCGAGTCTTTCCCACGAGGCTTTCCCACAGGGCTGTCCCACAGGGCTGTCCCATGTGCACTTGTGGTGGGACTCGATCCTCGGCTTGAACGTCATGGCAGTGCAGGGAAAACAGTTTCCTCTGGAATGGACTTACACATCTGGGGGACTCTTGGAATAGAGGCACGACCCTGGAGTCCCTCTCGCCTTTCCTGTGGAGAGCGCCTCCTCTGGAGATGCGACGGGAACGCCGGGAATTCTTTCCCTACGAAACAGGGAAAGGATCCCTCATCTCGAGCTAGGAGGCGGAAACGGGGCTCCCCTGGATGTGTGCGGGAACCCACGTGCTTCCTCTCGAGTGGAGACGGGTATGTCGGGGAACTTCTTGAGTTGCAGCAAGGGTGTGAAGGACCCTTTGGAAGTTCCAGTGGTTAGATGTGATTAGCCTCGAGAAGCATCAGCGGAAATGGGCCTCATCTCGCCTGGAGGGCAAAACCTCCTGGATTTTCTCGAGTTGCAGCAGGTGCTCTCGACTTACGACGGGGACCTCAGGGACCCGCTCTGGTGGCCTCAGGAAAGGCCAGTCCCCATGCGAGTTCCTCGGGGGCCTCTCGGGATTGCTCTCCCGTCGATGCCGGGGCCTAAGACCTTGTGTAGAGTCGGGGACGAAACCTGAGGATTGCTCTCCAGTGCTGACATGGATCTTGGGGTACTTCTGGAGTCTCCCGAGGGGAGTCAGTCCTCGTCTCGAATGCGGGCATGCACTTGAGCTTTCCTCCAGAGCGGTAGCAGCTGTGTCACGCAGTCCGCAGCGTGGATCAAAGGATCTATGTTTTTCCCTCGAGTCTTTCCCACGAGTCTTTCCCACGAGGCTTTCCCACGAGGCTTTCCCACAGGGCTGTCCCATGTGCACTTGTGGTGGGACTCGATCCTCGGCTTGAACGTCATTTCAGTGCAGGGAAAACAGTTTCCTCTGGAATGGACTTACACATCCCCGGGACTCTTGGAATGGAGGCACGACCCTGGAGTCCCTCTCGCCTTTCCTGTGGAGAGCGCCTCCTCTGGAGATGCGACGGGAACGCCGGGAATTCTTTCCCTACGAAACAGGGAAAGGATCCCTCATCTCGAGCTAGGAGGCGGAAACGGGGCTCCCCTGGATGTGTGCGGGACCCTCGTGCTTCCTCTCGAGTGGAGACGGGTATGTCGGGGAACTTCTGGAGTTGCAGCAAGGGTGTGAAGGACCCTTTGGAAGTTCCAGGGGTTAGATGTGATTAGCCTCGAGAAGCCTCAGCGGAAATGGGCCTCATCTCGCCTGGAGGGCAAAACCTCCTGGATTTTCTCGAGTTGCGGCAGGTGCTCTCGACTTACGACGGGGACCTCAGGGACCCGCTCTGGTGGCCTCAGGAAAGGCCAGTCCCCATGCGAGTTCCTCGGGGGCCTCTCGGGATTGCTCTCCCGTCGATGCCGGGGCCTAAGACCTTGTGTAGAGTCGGGGACGAAACCTGAGGATTTCTCTCCAGTGCTGACATGGATCTTGGGGTACTTCTGGAGTCTCCCCAGGGGAGTCAGTCCTCGTCTCGAATGCGGGCATGCACTTGAGCTTTCCTCCAGAGCGGTAGCAGCTGTGTCACGCAGTCCGCAGCGTGGATCAAAGGATCTATGTTTTTCCCTCGAGTCTTTCCCACGAGTCTTTCCCACGAGGCTTTCCCACAGGGCTCTCCCACGTGCACACGTGGTGGGAGTCGATCCTCGGCTTGAACGTCAAGGCAGTGCAGGGAAAACCGGTTCCTCTGGAATGGACTGACAAATCTGGGGGCCTCTTGGAATGGTGGCACGACCCTGGAGTTCCTCTCGCCTTTCCTGTGGAGAGCGCCTACTCTTGAGATGCGACGGGAACGCCGGGAATTCTTTCCCTACGAATCAGGGAAAGGATCCCACATTTCGAGGTAGGAGTCGGAAACGGGGCTCCCCTGGATGTGTGCGGGACCCTCGTGCTTCCTCTCGAGTGGAGACGGGTATGTCGGGGAACTTCTGGACTTGCAGCAAGGTTGTGAAGGACCCTTTGGAAGTTCCAGGGGTTAGATGTGATTAGCCTCGAGAAGCCTCAGCGGAAATGGGCCTCATTTCGCCTGGAGGGCAAAACCTCCTGGATTTTCTCGAGTTGCGGCAGGTGCTCTCGACTTATGACAGGGACCACAGGGACCCACTCTGGTGGCCTCAGGAAAGGCCAGTCCCCATGCGAGTTCCTCGGGGGCCTCTCGGGATTCCTCTCCCATCGATGCCGGGGCCTAAGACATTGTGTGGTGTCGGGGCCGGAACCTGAGGATTCCTCTCCAGTGCTGACATGGATCTTGGGGTACTTCTGGAGTCTCCCCAGGGGAGTCAGTCCTCGCCTCGAATGCGGGCATGCACTTGCGCTTTCCTCCAGAGCGGTAGCAGCAGTGCCACGAATTCCGTCGCGTGGATCAAGGGATCTAAGGCTTTCCCACGAGCCTTTCCCACGAGGCTTTCCCACAGGGCTGTCCCACGTGCACACGTGGTGGGAGTCGATCCTCGGCTTGAACGTCAAGGCAGTGCAGGGAAAACAGGTTCCTCTGGAATTGACTGACACATCTGGGGGACTCTTGGAATGGTGGCACGACCCTGGAGTTCCTCTCGCCTTTCCTATGTAGAGCGCCTCGTCTTGAGATGCGACGGGAACGCCGGGAATTCTTTCCCTAAGAAACAGGGAAAGGATCCCTCATCTCGAGCTAGGAGGCGGAAACGGGGCTCCCCTGGATGTGTGCGGGACCCTCGTGCTTCCTCTCGAGTGGAGACGGTTATGTCGGGGAACTTCTGGAGTTGCAGCAAGGGTGTGAAGGACCCTTTGGAAGTGCCAGGGGTTAGATGTGATTAGCCTCGAGAAGCCTCAGCGGAAATGGGCCTCATCTCGCCTGGAGGGCAAAACCTCCTGGATTTTCTCGAGTTGCGGCAGGTGCTCTCGACTTACGACGGGGACCTCAGGGACCCGCTCTGGTGGCCTCAGGAAAGGCCAGTCCCCATGCGAGTTCCTCGGGGGCCTCTCGGGATTCCTCTCCCGTCGATGCCGGGGCCTAAGACCTTGTGTGGAGTCGGGGCCGGAACCTGAGGATTCCTCTCCAGTGCTGACATGGATCTTGGGGTACTTCTGGAGTCTCCCCAGGGGAATCAGTCCTCGTCTCGAATGCAGGCATGCACTTGCGCTTTCCTCCAGAGCGGTAGCAGCAGAGTCACGCAGTCCGCCGTGTGGATCAAAGGATCTATGGTTTTCCCTCGGGTCTTTCCCACGAGGCTTTCCCACGAGGCTTTCCCAATGGGCTGTCCCACGTGCACACGTGGTTGGAGTCGATCCTCGGCTTGAACGTCATGGCAGTGCAGGGAAAACAGGTTCCTCTGGAATGGACTGACACATCTGGGTGACTCTTGGAATGGTGGCATGACCCTGGAGTTCCTCTCGCCTTTCCTGTGGAGAGCGCCTCCTCTTGAGATGCGACGGGAACGCCGGGAATTCTTTCCCTCCGAAACAGGGAAAGGATCCCTCACCTCGACCTAGGAGGCGGAAACGGGGCTCCCCTGGATGTGTGCGGGACCCTCGTGCTTCCTCTCGAGTGGAGACAGGTATGTCGGTGAACTTCTGGACTTGCAGCAAGGGTGTTAAAGACCCTTTGGAAGTTCCAGTGGTTAGATGTGATTAGCCTCGAGAAGCCTCAGCGGAAATGGGCGTCATCTCGCCTGGAGGGCAAAACCTCCTGGATTTTCTCGAGTTGCGGCAGTTGCTCTCGACTTACGACTGGTACGTCAGGGACCCGCTCTGGTGGCCTCAGGAAAGGCCAGTCCCCATGCGAGTTCCTCGGGGGCTTCTCGGGATTCCTCTCCCGTCGATGCCGGGGCCTAAGACCTTGTGTGGAGTCGGGGCCGGAACCTGAGGATTCCTCTCCAGTGGTGACATGGATCTTGGGGTACTTCTGGAGTCTCCCCAGGGGAGTCAGTCCTCGTCTCGAATGCGGGCATGCACTTGCGCTTTCCTCCAGAGCGGTAGCAGCAGTGCCACGCATTCCGCCGCGTGGATCAAGGGATCTAAGGCTTTCCCACGAGGCTTTCCCACGAGGCTTTCCCACAGGGCTGTCCCACGTGCACACGTGGTGGGAGTCGATCCTCGGCTTGAACGTCAAGAAAGTGCAGGGAAAACAGGTTCCTCTGGAATGGACTGACACATCTGGGGAACTCTTGGAATGGTGGCACGACCCTGGAGTTCCTCTCGCCTTTCCTGTGGAGAGCGCCTCCTCTGGAGATGCGACGGGAACGCCGGGAATTCTTTCCCTACGAAACAGGGAAAGGATCCCTCATCTCGAGCTAGGAGGCGGAAACGGGGCTCCCCTGGATGTGTGTGGGACACCACGTGCTTCCTCTCGAGTGCAGACGGGTATGTCGGGGAATTTCTGGACTTGCAGTAAGGGTGTGAAGGACCCTTTGGAAGTTCCAGGGGTTAGATGTGATTAGCCTCGAGAAGCCTCAGCGGAAATGGGCCTCATCTCGCCTGGAGGGCAAAACCTCCTGGATTTTCTCGAGTTGCGGCAGGTGCTCTTGACTAACGTCGGGGACCTCAGGGACCCGCTCTGGTGGCCTCAGGAAAGGCCAGTCCCAATGCCAGTTCCTCGGGGGCCTCTCGGGATTCCTCTCCCGTCGATGCCGGGGCCTAAGACCTTGTGAGGAGTCGGGGCCGGAACCTGAGGATTCCTCTCCAGTGCTGACATGGATCTTGGGGTATTTCTGGAGTCTCCCCAGGGGAAACAGTCCTCGTCTCGAATGCGGGCATGCACTTGCGCTTTCCTCCAGAGCGGTAGCAGCAGAGTCACGCAGTCCGCCGCGTGGATCAAAGGATCTATGGTTTTCACTCGAGTCTTTCCACGAGGCTTTCCCACGAGGCTTTCCCAAAGGGCTGTCCCACGTGCACACGTGGTGGGAGTCCATCCTCGGCTTGAACTTCATGGCAGTGCAGGGAAAACAGGTTCCTCTGGAATGGACTGACACATCTGGGGGACTCTTGGAATGGTGGCACGACCCTGGAGTTCCTCTCGCCTTTCCTGTGGAGAGCGCCTCCTCTTGAGATGCGACCGGAACGCCGGGAATTCTTTCCCTACGAAACAGGGAAAGGATCCCACATCTCGAGGTAGGAGGAGGAAACGGGGCTCCCCTGGATGTGAGCGGGACCCTCGTGCTTCCTCTCGAGTGGAGACGGGTATGTCGGGGAACTGCTTGAGTTGCAGCAAGGGTGTGAAGGACCCTTTGGAAGTTCCAGTGGTTAGATGTGATTACCCTCGAGAAGCCTCAGCGGAAATGGGCCTCCTCTCGCCTGGAGGGCAAAACCTCCTGGATTTTCTCGAGTTGCGGCAGGTGATCTCGACTTACGACGCGGACCTCAGGGACCCGCTCTGGTGGCCTCAGGAAAGGCCAGACCCCATGCGAGTTCCTCGGGGGCCTCTCGGGATTCCTCTCCCGTCGATGCCGGGGCCTAAGACCTTGTGTGGAATCGGGGCCGGAACCTGAGGATTCCTCTCCAGTGCTGACATGGATCTTGGGGTACTTCTGGAGTCTCCCCAGGGGAATCAGTCCTCGTCTCGAATGCGGGCATGCACTTGCGCTTTCCTCCAGAGCGGTAGCAGCATAGTCACGCAGTCCGCCGTGTGGATCAAAGGATCTATGGTTTTCCCTCGAGTCTTTCCCACGAGGCTTTCCCACGAGGCTTTCCCACAGGGCTGTCCCACGTGCACACGTGGTGGGAGTCGATCCTCGGCATGAACGTCAAGGCAGTGCAGGGAAAACAGTTTCCTCTGGAATGGACTGACACATCTGGGGGACTCTTGGAATGGTGTCTCGACCCTGGAGTTCCTCTCGCCTTTCCTGTGGAGAGCGCCTCCTCTTGAGATGCGACGGGAACGCCAGGAATTCTTTCCCTACGAAACAGGGAAAGGATCCCTCATCTCGAGCTAGGAGGCGAAAACGGGGCTCCCCTGGATGTGTGCGGGACACCACGTGCTTCCTCTCGAGTGCAGACGGGTATGTCGGGGAACTTCTTGAGTTGCAGCCAGGGTGTGAAGGACCCTTTGGAAGTTCCAGTGGTTAGATGTGATTAGCCTCGAGAAGCCTCAGCGGAAATGGGCCACATTTCGCCTGGAGGGCAAAAACTCCTAGATTTTCTCGAGTTGCGGCAGGTGCTCTCGACTTATGACAGGGACCTCAGGGACCCACTCTGGTGGCCTCAGGAAAGGCCAGTCCCCATGCGAGTTCCTCGGGGGCCTCTCGGGATTCCTCTCCCGTCGATGCCGGGGCCTAAGACCTTGTGTGGTGTCGGGGCCGGAACCTGAGGATTCCTCTCCAGTGCTGACATGGATCTTGGGGTACTTCTGGAGTCTCCCCAGGGGAGTCAGTCCTCGTCTCGAATGCGGGCATGCACTTGCGCTTTCCTCCAGAGCGGTAGCAGCAGTGCCACGCATTCCGCCACGTGGATCAAGGGATCTAAGGCTTTCCCACGAGGCTTTCCCACGAGGCTTTCCCACAGGGCTGTCCCACGTGCACACGTGGTGGGAGTCGATCCTAGGCTTGAACGTCAAGGCAGTGCAGGGAAAACAGGTTCCTCTGGAATGGACTGACACATCCGGGGGACTCCTGGAATGGTGGCACGACCCTGGATTTCCTCTCGCCTTTCCTGTGGAGAGCGCCTCGTCTTGAGATGCGACGGGAACGCCGGGAATTCTTTCCCTGCGAAACAGAGAAAGGATCCCTCATCTCGAGCTAGGAGGCGGAAACTGGGATCCCCTGGATGTGTGCGGTACCCTCGTGCTTCCTCTCGAGTGGAGACGGGTATGTCGGGGAACTTCTGGACTTGCATCAAGGGTGTGAAGGACCCTTTGGAAGTTCCAGTGGTTAGATGTGATTAGCCTCGAGAAGCCTCAGCGGAAATGGGCCTCATCTCGCCTGGAGGGCAAAACCTCCTGGATTTTCTCGAGTTGCGGCAGGTGCTCTCGACTTACGACGGGGACCTCAGGGACCCGCTCTGGTTGCCTCAGGAAATGCCAATCCCCATGCGAGTACCTCAGGGGCCTCTCGGGATTTCTCTCCCGTCGATGCAGGGGCCTAAGACCTTGTGTGGAGTGGGGGCCGGAACCAGAGGATTCCTCTCCAGTGCTGACATGGATCTTGGGGTACTTCTGGAGTCTCCGCAGGGGAGTCAGTCCTCGTCTTGAATGGGGGCATTCACTTGCGCTTTCCTCCAGAGCGTTAGCAGCAGAGTCACGCACTCCGCCGCGTGGATCAAAGGATCTATGGTTTTCCCTCGAGTCTTTCCACGAGGCTTTCCCACGAGGCTTTCCCACAGGGCTGTCCCACGTGCACACGTGGTGGGAGTCGATCCTCGGCATGAACGTCAAGGCAGTGCAGGGAAAACAGGTTCCTCTGGAATGGACTGACACATCTGGGGGACTCTTTGAATGGTGGCACGACCCTGGAGTTCCTCTCGCCTTTCCTGTGGAGAGCGCCTCCTCTGGAGATGCGAAGGGAACGCAGGGAATTCTTTCCCTAGGAAACAGGGAAAGGAGCCCTCATCTCGAGGTAGGAGGCGGAAACTGGGCTCCCCTGGATGTGTGCGGGATGCTCGTGCTTCCTCTCGAGTGGAGACGGGTATGTCGGGGAACTTCTTGAGTTGCAGTAAGGGTGTGAAGGATCCTTTGGAAGTTCCAGTGGTTAGATGTGATTAGCCTCGAGAAGCCTCAGCGGAAATGGGCCTCATCTCGCCTGGAGGGCAAAACCTCCTGGATTTTCTCGAGTTGCGGCAGGTGCTCTCGACTTACGACGGGGACCTCAGGGACCCGCTCTGGTGGCCTCAGGAAAGGCCAGTCCCCATGCCAGTTCCTCGGGGGCCTCTCCGGATTCCTCTCCCGTCGATGCCGGGGCCTAAGACCTTGTGTGAAGTCGGGGACGGAACCTGAGGATTCCTCTCCAGTGCTGACATGGATCTTGGGGTACTTCTGGAGTCTCCCCAGGGGAATCAGTCCTCGTCTCGAATGCGGGCATGCACTTGCGCTTTCCTCCAGAGCGGTAGTAGCAGAGTCACGCAGTCCGCCGGGTGGATCAAAGGATCTATGGTTTTCCCTCGAGTCTTTCCCTCGAGGCTTTCCCACAGGGCTGTCCCACGTGCACACGTGGTGGGAGTCGATCCTCGGCTTGAACGTCAAGGCAGTGCAGGGAAAACAGGTTCCTCTGGAATGGACTGACACATCTGGGGGACTCTTGGAATGGTGGCATGACCCTGGAGTTCCTCTCGCCTTTCCTGTGGAGAGCGCCTCGTCTTGAGATGCGACGGGAACGCCGGGAATTCTTTCCCTACGAAACAGGGAAAGGATCCCTCATCTCGAGCTAGGAGGCGGAAACGGGGCTCCCCTGGATGTGTGCGGTACCCTCGTGCTTCCTCTCGAGTGGAGACGGGTATGTCGGGGAACTTCTTGACTTGCAGCAAGGGTGTGAAGGACCCTTTGGAAGTTCCAGGGGTTAGATGTGATTAGCCTCGAGAAGCCTCAGCGGAAATGGGCCTCATCTCGCCTGGAGGGCAAAACCTCCTGGATTTTCTCGAGTTGCGGCAGGTGCTCTCGACTTACGACGGGGACCTCAGGGACCCGCTCTGGTGGCCTCAGGAAAGGCCAGTCCCCATGCGAGTTCCTCGGGGGCCTCTCGGGATTCCTCTCCCGTCGATGCCGGGGCATAAGACCTTGTGTGGAGTCTTGGACGGAACCTGAGGATTCCTCTCCAGTGCTGACATGGATCTTGGGGTACTTCTGGAGTCTCCCCAGGGGAGTCAGTCCTCGCCTCTAATGCGGGCATACACTTGCGCTTTCCTCCAGAGTGGTAGCAGCAGTGTCACGCAGTCCACCGCGTGGATCAAAGGATGTATGGTTTTCCCTCGAGTCTTTCCCACGAGGCTTTCCCACGAGGCTTTCCCACAGGTCTGTCCCAAGTTCACACGTGGTGGGAGTCGATCCTCGGCTTGAACGTCATGGCAGTGCAGGGAAAACAGGTTCCTCTGGAATGGACTGACACATCTGGGGGACTCTTGAATGGTGGCACGAACCTGGAGTTCCTCTCGCCTTTCCTGTGGAGAGCTCCTCCTCTTGAGATGCGACGGGAACGTCGGGAATTCTTTCCCTACGAAACAGGGAAAGGATCCCACTTCTCGAGTTAGGAGGCGGAAACGGGGCTCCCCTGGATGTGTGCGGGACCCTCGTGCTTCCTCTCGAGTGGAGACGGGTATGTCGGGGAACTTCTGGACTTGCAGCAAGGGTGTGAAGGACCCTTTGGACGTTCCAGGGGTTAGATGTGATTAGCCTCGAGAAGCCTCAGCGGAAATGGGCCTCATCTCGCCTGGAGGGCAAAACCTCCTGGATTTTCTCAAGTTGCGGCAGGTGCTCTTGACTTACGACGGGGACCTCAGGGACCCGCTCTGGTGGCCTCAGGAAAGGCCAGTCCCCATGCGAGTTCCTCGGGGGCCTCTCGGGATTCCTCTCCCGTCGATGCAGGGGCCTAAGACCTTGTGTGGAGTCGGGGCCGGAACCTGAGGATTCCTCTCCAGTGCTGACATGGATCTTGGGGTACTTCTGGAGTCTCCCCAGGGGAATCAGTCCTCGTCTCGAATGCGGGCATGCACTTGCGCTTTCCTCCAGAGCGGTAGTAGCAGAGTCACGCAGTCCGCCGGGTGGATCAAAGGATCTATGGTTTTCCCTCGAGTCTTTCCCTCGAGGCTTTCCCACAGGGCTGTCCCACGTGCACACGTGGTGGGAGTCGATCCTCGGCTTGAACGTCAAGGCAGTGCAGGGAAAACAGGTTCCTCTGGAATGGACTGACACATCTGGGGGACTCTTGGAATGGTGGCATGACCCTGGAGTTCCTCTCGCCTTTCCTGTGGAGAGCGCCTCGTCTTGAGATGCGACGGGAACGCCGGGAATTCTTTCCCTACGAAACAGGGAAAGGATCCCTCATCTCGAGCTAGGAGGCGGAAACGGGGCTCCCCTGGATGTGTGCGGTACCCTCGTGCTTCCTCTCGAGTGGAGACGGGTATGTCGGGGAACTTCTTGAGTTGCAGCAAGGGTGTGAAGGACCCTTTGGAAGTTCCAGGGGTTAGATGTGATTAGCCTCGAGAAGCCTCAGCGGAAATGGGCCTCATCTCGCCTGGAGGGCAAAACCTCCTGGATTTTCTCGAGTTGCGGCAGGTGCTCTTGACTTACGACGGGGACCTCAGGGACCCGCTCTGGTGGCCTCAGGAAAGGCCAGTCCCCATGTCAGTTCCTCGGGGGCCTCTCCGGATTCCTCTCCCGTCGATGCCGGGGCCTAAGACCTTGTGTGGAGTCGGGGCCGGAACCTGAGGATTCCTCTCCAGTGCTGACATGGATCTTGGGGTACTTCTGGAGTCTCCCCAGGGGAGTCAGTCCTCTTCTCGAATGCGGGCATGCACTTGCGCTTTCCTCCAGAGCGGTAGCAGCAGTGCCACGCATTCCGCCGCGTGGATCAAGGGATCTATGGCTTTCCCACGAGGCTTTCCCACGAGGCTTTCCCACAGGGCTGTCCCACGTGCACACGTGGTGGGAGTCGATCCTCGGCTTGAACGTCAAGGCAGTGCAGGGAAAACAGGTTCCTCTGGAATGGACTGACACATCTGGGGGACTCTTGGAATGGTGGCACGACCCTGGAGTTCCTCTCGCCTTTCCTGTGGAGAGCGCCTCCTCTTGAGATGCGACGGGAACGCCGGGAATTCTTTCCCTACGAAACAGGGAAAGGATCCCTCATCTCGAGCTAGGAGGCGGAAACGGGGCTCCACTGGATGTGTCGGTACCCTCGTGCTTCCTCTCGAGTGGAGACGGGTATGTCGGGGAACTTCTGGACTTGCAGCAAGGGTCTGAAGGACCCTTTGGAAGTTCCAGGGGTTAGATGTGAATAGCCTCCAGAAGCCTCAGCGGAAATGGGCCTCATCTCGCCTGGAGGGCAAAACCTCCTGGATTTTCTCGAGTTGCGGCAGGTGCTCTCGACTTACGACGGGGACCTCAGGGACCCGCTCTGGTGGCCTCAGGAAAGGCCAGTCCCCATGCGAGTTCCTCGGGGGCCTCTCGGGATTCCTCTCCCGTCGATGCCGGGGCCTAAGACCTTGTGTGGAGTCGGGGCCGGAACCTGAGGATTCCTCTCCAGTGCTGACATGGATCTTGGGGTACTTCTGGAGTTTCCCCAGGGGAGTCAGTCCTCGCCTCTAATGCGGGCATACTCTTGCGCTTTCCTCCAGAGTGGTAGCAGCAGTGTCACGCAGTCCACCGCGTGGATCAAAGGATGTATGGTTTTCCCTCGAGTCTTTCCCACGAGGCTTTCCCACGAGGCTTTCCCACAGGGCTGTCCAACGTGCACTCGTGGTGGGAGTCGATCCTCGGCTTGAACGTCAAGGCAGTGCAGGGAAAACAGGTTCCTCTGGAATGGACTGACACATCTGGGGGACTCTTGGAATGGTGGCACGACCCTGGAGTTCCTCTCGCCTTTCCTGTGGAGAGCGCCTCGTCTTGAGATGCGATGGGAACGCCGGGAATTCTTTCCCTACGAAACAGGGAAAGGATCCCACATCTCGAGCTAGGAGGCGGAAACGGGGCTCCCCTGGATGTGTGCGGTACCCTCGTGCTTCCTCTCGAGTGGAGACGGGTATGTCGGGGAACTTCTGGACTTGCAGCAAGGGTGTGAAGGACCCTTTGGAAGTTCCAGGGGTTAGATGTGATTAGCCTCGAGAAGCCTCAGCGGAAATGGGCCTCATCTCGCCTGGAGGGCAAAACCTCCTGGATTATCTCGAGTTGCGGCAGGTGCTCTTGACTTACGACGGGGACCTCAGGGACCCGCTCTGGTGGCCTCAGGAAAGGCCAGTCCCCATGCGAGTTCCTCGGGGGCCTCTCGGGATTCCTCTCCCGTCGATGCCGGGGCCTAAGACCTTGTGTGGAGTCGGGGCCGGAACCTGAGGATTCCTCTCCAGTGCTGACATGGATCTTGGGGTACTTCTGGAGTCTCCCCAGGGGAGTCAGTCTCTTCTCGAATGCGGGCATGCACTTGCGCTTTCCTCCAGAGCGGAAGCAGCAGTGTCACGCAGTCCGCCGCGTGGCTCAAAGGATCTATGGTTTTCCCTCGAGTCTTTCCACGAGGCTTTCCCACAGGGCTGTCCCACGTGCACACGTGGTGGGAGTCGATCCTCAGCTTGAACGTCAAGGCAGTGCAGGGAAAACAGGTTCCTCTGGAATGGACTGACACATCTGGGGGACTCTTGGAAAGGTGGCACGAACCTGGAGTTCCTCTCGCCTTTCCTGTGGAGAGCGCCTCCTCTGGAGATGCGACGGGAACGCCGGGAATTCTTTCCCTACGAAACAGGGAAAGGATGCCTCATCTCGAGCTAGGAGGCGGAAACGGGGCTCCCCTGGATGTGTGCGGGACCCTCGTGCTTCCTCTCGAGTGGAAACGGGTATGTCGGGGAACTTCTGGACTTGCAGCAAGGGTGTGAAGGACCCTTTGGAAGTTCCAGTGGTTAGATGTGATTAGCCTCGAGAAGCCTCACCGGAAATGGGCCTCATCTCGCCTGGAGGGCAAAACCTCCTGGATTTTGTCAAGTTGCGGCAGGTGCTCTCGACTTACGACGGGGACCTTAGGGACCCGCTCTGGTGGCCACAGGAAAGGCCAGTCCCCATGCGAGTTCCTAAGGGGCCTCTCCGAATTTCTCTCCCGTCGATGCCGGGGCCTAAGACCTTGGGTGGAGTCGGGGCCGGAACCTGAGGTTTCCTCTCCAGTGCTGACATGGATCTTGGGGTACTTCTGGAGTCTCCCCAGGGGAGTCAGTACTCGTCTCGAATGCGGGCATGTACTTGCGCTTTCCTCCAGAGCGGTAGCAGCAGTGTCACGCAGTCCGCCGCGTGGATCAAAGGATCTATGGTTTTCCCTCGAGTCTTTCCCATGAGGCTTTCCCACTAGGCTTTCCCACAGGGCTGTCCCACGTGCACACGTGGTGGGAGTCGATCCTCGGCTTGAACGTCAAGGCAGTGCAGGGAAAACAGGTTCCTCTGGAATGGACTGACACATCTGGGGGACTCTTGGAATGGTGGCCCGACCCTGGAGTTCCTCTCGCCTTTCCTGTGGAGAGCGCCTCCTCTGGAGATGCGACGGGAACGCCGGGAATTCTTTCCCTAAGAAACAGGGAGAGGATCCCTCATCTCGAGCTAGGAGGCGGAAACGGGGCTCCCCTGGATGTTTGCGGGACCCTCGTGCTTCCTCTCGAGTGGAGACGGGTATGTCGGGGAACTTCTTGACTTGCAGCAAGGGTGTGAAGGACCCTTTGGAAGTTCCAGTGGTTAGATGTGATTAGCCTCGAGAAGCCTCAGCGGAAATGGGCCTCATCTTCCCTGGAGGGCAAAACCTCCTGGATTTTCTCGAGTTGCGGCAGGTGCTCTCGACTTACGACAGGGACCTCAGGGACCCGCTCTGGTGGCCTCAGGAAAGGCCAGTCCCCATGCGAGTTCCTCGGGGGCCTCTCGGGATTGCTCTCCCGTTGATGCCGGGGCCTAAGACCTTGTGTGGAGTCGGGGCTGGAACCTGAGGATTGCTCTCCAGTGCTGACATGGATCTTGGGGTACTTTTGGAGTTTCCCCAGGGGAGTCAGTCCTCGCCTCTAATGCGGGCATACACTTGCGCTTTCCTCCAGAGTGGTAGCAGCAGTGTCACGCAGTCCACCGCGTGGATCAAAGGATGTATGGTTTTCCCTCGAGTCTTTCCCACGAGGCTTTCCCACGAGGCTTTCCCACAGGGCTGTCCCACGTGCACACGTGGTGGGAGTCGATCCTCGGCTTGAACGTCAAGGCAGTGCAGGGAAAACAGGTTCCTCTGGAATGGACTGACACAGCTGTGGGACTCTTGGAATGGTGGCACGACCCTGGAGTTCCTCTCGCCTTTCCCGTGGAGAGCGCCTCCTCTTGAGATGCGACGGGAACGCCGGGAATTCTTTCCCAAAGAAACAGGGAAAGGATCCCTCATCTCGAGCTAGGAGGCGGTAACGGGGCTCCCCTGGATGTGTGCGGGACCCTCGTGCTTCCTCTCGAGTGGAGACGGGTATGTCGGGGAACTTCTGGACTTGCTGCAAGGGTGTGAAAGACCCTTTGGAAGTTCCAGTGGTTAGATGTGATTAGCCTCGAGAAGCCTCAGCGGAAATGGGCCTCATCTCGCCTGGAGGGCAAAAACTCCTGGATTTTCTCGAGGTGCGGCAGGTGCTCTCGACTTACGACGGGCACCTCAGGGAACCGCTCTGGTGGCCTCAGGAAAGGCCAGTCCCCATGCGAGTTCCTCGGGGGCCTCTCGGGATTCCTCTCCCCTCGATGCCGGGGCCTAAGACCTTGTGTGGAGTCGGGCCCGGACCTGAGGATTCCTCTCCAGTGCTGACATGGATCGTGGGGTATTTCTGGAGTCTCCCCAGGGGAGTCAGTCCTCGCCTCCAATGCGGGCATGCACTTGCGCTTTCCTCCAGAGCGGTAGCAGCAGTGTCACCCAGTCCACCGCGTAGATCAAAGGATCTATGTTTTTCCCTCGAGTCTTTCCCTCGAGGCTTTCCCACGAGGCTTTCCCACAGGGCTGTCCCACGTGCACACGTGGTGGGAGTCGATCCTCGGCTTGAACGTCAATGCAGTGCCGGGAAAACAAGTTCCTCTGGAATGGACTGACACATCTGGGCGACTCTTGGAATGGTGGCACGACCCTGGAGTTCCTCTCGCCTTTCCTGTGGAGAGCGCCTCCTCTTGAGATGCGAAGGGAATGCCAGGAATTCTTTCCCTAAGAAACAGGGAAAGGATCCCTCATCTCGAGCTAGGAGGCGGAAACGGGGCTCCCCTGGATGTGTGCTGGACCCTCGTGCTTCCTCTCGAGTGGAAACGGGTATGTCGGGGAACTTCTGGACTTGCAGCAAGGGTGTGAAGGACCCTTTGGAAGTTCCAGTGGTTAGATGTGATTAGCCTCGAGAAGCCTCAGCGGAAATGGGCCTCATCTCGCCTGGAGGGCAAAACCTCCTGGATTTTGTCGAGTTGCGGCAGGTGCTCTCGACTTACGACGGGGACCTTAGGGACCCGCTCTGGTGGCCACAGGAAAGGCCAGTCCCCATGCGAGTTCCTAAGGGGCCTCTCCGAATTTCTCTCCCGTCGATGCCGGGGCCTAAGACCTTGGGTGGAGTCGGGGCCGGAACCTGAGGTTTCCTCTCCAGTGCTGACATGGATCTTGGGGTACTTCTGGAGTCTCCCCAGGGGAGTCAGTACTCGTCTCGAATGCGGGCATGTACTTGCGCTTTCCTCCAGAGCGGTAGCAGCAGTGTCACGCAGTCCGCCGCGTGGATCAAAGGATCTATGATTTTCCCTCGAGTCTTTCCCATGAGGCTTTCCCACTAGGCTTTCCCACAGGGCTGTCCCACGTGCACACGTGGTGGGAGTCGATCCTCGGCTTGAACGTCAAGGCAGTGCAGGGAAAACAGGTTCCTCTGGAATGGACTGACACATCTGGGGGACTCTTGGAATGGTGGCCCGACCCTGGAGTTCCTCTCGCCTTTCCTGTGGAGAGCGCCTCCTCTGGAGATGCGACGGGAACGCCGGGAATTCTTTCCCTAAGAAACAGGGAGAGGATCCCTCATCTCGAGCTAGGAGGCGGAAACGGGGCTCCCCTGGATGTTTGCGGGACCCTCGTGCTTCCTCTCGAGTGGAGACGGGTATGTCGGGGAACTTCTTGACTTGCAGCAAGGGTGTGAAGGACCCTTTGGAAGTTCCAGTGGTTAGATGTGATTAGCCTCGAGAAGCCTCAGCGGAAATGGGCCTCATCTTCCCTGGAGGGCAAAACCTCCTGGATTTTCTCGAGTTGCGGCAGGTGCTCTCGACTTACGACAGGGACCTCAGGGACCCGCTCTGGTGGCCTCAGGAAAGGCCAGTCCCCATGCGAGTTCCTCGGGGGCCTCTCGGGATTGCTCTCCCGTTGATGCCGGGGCCTAAGACCTTGTGTGGAGTCGGGGCTGGAACCTGAGGATTGCTCTCCAGTGCTGACATGGATCTTGGGGTACTTTTGGAGTTTCCCCAGGGGAGTCAGTCCTCGCCTCTAATGCGGGCATACACTTGCGCTTTCCTCCAGAGTGGTAGCAGCAGTGTCACGCAGTCCACCGCGTGGATCAAAGGATGTATGATTTTCCCTCGAGTCTTTCCCACGAGGCTTTCCCACGAGGCTTTCCCACAGGGCTGTCCCACGTGCACACGTGGTGGGAGTCGATCCTCGGCTTGCACGTCAATGCAGTGCAGGGAAAACAGGTTCCTCTGGAATGGACTGACACAGCTGTGGGACTCTTGGAATGGTGGCACGACCCTGGAGTTCCTCTCGCCTTTCCCGTGGAGAGCGCCTCCTCTTGAGATGCGACGGGAACGCCGGGAATTCTTTCCCAAAGAAACAGGGAAAGGATCCCTCATCTCGAGCTAGGAGGCGGTAACGGGGCTCCCCTGGATGTGTGCGGGACCCTCGTGCTTCCTCTCGAGTGGAGACGGGTATGTCGGGGAACTTCTGGACTTGCTGCAAGGGTGTGAAAGACCCTTTGGAAGTTCCAGTGGTTAGATGTGATTAGCCTCGAGAAGCCTCAGCGGAAATGGGCCTCATCTCGCCTGGAGGGCAAAAACTCCTGGATTTTCTCGAGGTGCGGCAGGTGCTCTCGACTTACGACGGGCACCTCAGGGAACCGCTCTGGTGGCCTCAGGAAAGGCCAGTCCCCATGCGAGTTCCTCGGGGGCCTCTCGGGATTCCTCTCCCCTCGATGCCGGGGCCTAAGACCTTGTGTGGAGTCGGGCCCGGACCTGAGGATTCCTCTCCAGTGCTGACATGGATCGTGGGGTATTTCTGGAGTCTCCCCAGGGGAGTCAGTCCTCGCCTCCAATGCGGGCATGCACTTGCGCTTTCCTCCAGAGCGGTAGCAGCAGTGTCACCCAGTCCACCGCGTAGATCAAAGGATCTATGTTTTTCCCTCGAGTCTTTCCCACGAGGCTTTCCCACGAGGCTTTCCCACAGCGCTGTCCCACGTGCACACGTGGTGGGAGTCGATCCTCGGCTTGAACGTCAATGCAGTGCCGGGAAAACAAGTTCCTCTGGAATGGACTGACACATCTGGGCGACTCTTGGAATGGTGGCACGACCCTGGAGTTCCTCTCGCCTTTCCTGTGGAGAGCGCCTCCTCTTGAGATGCGAAGGGAATGCCAGGAATTCTTTCCCTAAGAAACAGGGAAAGGATCCCTCATCTCGAGCTAGGAGGCGGAAACGGGGCTCCCCTGGATGTGTGCGGGACCCTCGTGCTTCCTCTCGAGTGGAGACGGGTATGTCGGGGAACTTCTTGAGTTGCAGGAAGGGTGTGAAGGACCCTTTGGAAGTTCCAGTGTTTAGATGTGATTAGCCTCGAGAAGCCTCAGCGGAAATGGGCCTCATCTCGCCTGGAGGGCAAAACCTCCTGGATTTTCTCGAGGTGGGGCCGGTGCTCTCGACTTACGACGGGAACTTCAGGGACCCGCTCTGATGGCCTCAGGAAAGGCCAGTCCCCATGCGAGTTCCTAGGGGGCCTCTCGGGATTCCTCTCCCCTCGATGCCGGGGCCTAAGACCTTGTGTGGAGTCGGGGCCGGAACCTGAGGATTTCTCTCCAGTGCTGACATGGATCTTGGGGTACTTCTGGAGTCTCCCCAGGGGAGTCAGTCCTCGCCTCTAATGCGGGCATGCACTTGCGCTTTCCTCCAGAGCGGTAGCAGCAGTGTCACGCAGTCCGCCGCGTGGATCAAAGGATCTATGGTTTTCCCTCGAGTCTTTCCCACGAGGCTTTCCCACGAGGCTTTCCCACAGGGCTGTCCCACGTGCACACGTGGTGGGAGTCGATCCTCGGCTTGAACGTCATGGCAGTGCAGGGAAAACAGGTTCCTCTGGAATGGACTGACACATCTGGGCGACTCTTGGAATGGTGGCACGACCCTGGAGTTCCTCTCGCCTTTCCTGTGGAGAGCGCCTCCTCTGGAGATGCGACGGGAACGCCGGGAATTCTTTCCCTACGAAACAGGGAAAGGATCCCTCATCTCGAGCTAGGAGGCGGAAACGGGGCTCCCCTGGATGTGTGCGGGACCCTCGTGCTTCCTCTCGAGTGGAGACGGGTATGTCGGGGAACTTCTTGACTTGCAGCAAGGGTGTGAAGGACCCTTTGGAAGTACCAGTGGTTAGATGTGATTAGCCTCGAGAAGCCTCAGCGGAAATGGGCCTCATCTCGCCTGGAGGGCAAAACCTCCTGGATTTTCTCGAGTTGCGGCAGGTGCTCTCGACTTACGACGGGGACCTCAGGGACCCGCTCTGGTGGCCTCAGGAAAGGCCAGTCCCCATGCGATTTCCTCGGGGGCCTCTCGGGATTGCTCTCCCGTCGATGCCGGGGCCTAAGACCTTGTGTAGAGTCGGGGACGAAACCTGAGGATTGCTCTCCAGTGCTGACATGGATCTTGGGGTACTTCTGGAGTCTCCCCAGGGGAATCAGTCCTCGTCTCGAATGCGGGCATGCACTTGCGCTTTCCTCCAGAGCGGTAGCAGCTGTGTCACGCAGTCCGCAGCGTGGATCAAAGGATCTATGTTTTTCCCTCGAGTCTTTCCCACGAGTCTTTCCCACGAGGCTTTCCCACGAGGCTTTCCCACAGGGCTGTCCCACGTGCACTTGTGGTGGGAGTCGATCCTCGGCTTGAACGTCATGGCAGTGCAGGGAAAACAGTTTCCTCTGGAATGGACTTACACATCTGGGGGACTCTTGGAATGGAGGCACGACCCTGGAGTCCCTCTCGCCTTTCCTGTGGAGAGCGCCTCCTCTGGAGATGCGACGGGAACGCCGGGAATTCTTTCCCTACGAAACAGGGAAAGGATCCCTCATCTCGAGCTAGGAGGCGGAAACGGGGCTCCCCTGGATGTGTGCGGGACCCTCGTGCTTCCTCTCGAGTGGAGACGGTTATGTCGGGGAACTTCGTGAGTTGCAGCAAGGGTGTGAAGGACCCTTTGGAAGTTCCAGTGGTTAAATGTGATTAGCCTCGAGAAGCCTCAGCGGAAATGAGCCTCATCTCGCCTGGAGGGCAAAATCTCCTGGATTTTCTCGAGTTGCAGCATGTGCTCTCGACTTACGACGGGGACCTCAGGGACCCGCTCTGGTGGCCTCAGGAAAGGCCAGTCCCCATGCGAGTTCCTCAGGGGCCTCTCGGGATTTCTCTCCCGTCGATGCCGGGGCCTAAGACCTTGTGTGGAGTCGGGGCCGGAACCTGAGTATTCCTCTCCAGTGCTGACATGGATCTTGGGGTACTTCTGGAGTCTCCCCAGGGCAGTCAGTCCTCGCCTCCAATGCGGGCATGCACTTGCGCTTTCCTCCAGAGCGGTAGCAGCAGTGTCACGCAGTTCACCGCGTAGATCAAAGGAACTATGTTTTTCCCACGAGTTTTTCCCAGGAGGCTTTCCCACGAGGCTTTCCCACAGGGCTGTCCCACGTGCACACGTGGTGGGAGTCGATCCTCGGCTTGAACGTCAATGCAGTGCAGGGAAAACAGGTTCCTCTGGAATGGAATGGCACATCTGGGCGACTCTTGGAATGGTGGCACGACCCTGGATTTCCTCTCGCCTTTCCTGTGGAGAGCGCCTCTTCTTGAGATGCGAAGGGAATGCCGGGAATTCTTTCCCTACGAAACAGGGAAAGGATCCCTCATCTCGATCTAGGAGGCGGAAACGGGGCTCCCCTGGATGTGTGCGGGACCCTCGTGCTTCCTCTCGAGTGGAGACGGGTGTTTCGGGGAACTTCTTGAGTTGCAGCAAGGGTGTGAAGGACCCTTTGGAAGTTCCAGTGGTTAGATGTGATTAGCCTCGAGAAGCCTCAGCGGAAATGGGCCTCATCTCGCCTGGAGGGCAAAACCTCCTGGATTTTCTCGAGTTGCGGCAGGTGCTCACGACTTACGACGGGGACCTCAGGGACCCGCTCTGCTGGCCTCAGGAAAGGCCAGTCCCCATGCGAGTTCCTCGGGGGCCTCTCGGGATTCCTCTCCCGTCGATGCCGGGGCCTAAGACCTTGTGTGGAGTCGGGGACGGAACCTGAGTATTCCTCTCCAGTGCTGACATGAATCTTGGGTACTTCTGGAGTCTCCCCAGGCGAGTCAGTCCTCGCCTCCAATGGGGGCATGCACTTGCGTTTCCTCCAGAGCGGTAGCAGCAGTGTCATGCAGTCCGCCGCGTGGATCAAAGGATCTATGGTTTTCCCTCGAGCCTTTCCCACGAGGCTTTCCCACGAGGCTTTCCCACAGGGCTCTCCCACGTGCACACGTGGTGGGATTCGATCCTCGGCTTGAACGTCAAGGCAGTGCAGGGAAAACAGGTTCCTCTGGAATGGACTGACACATCTGGGGGACTCTTGGAATGGAGGCACGACCCTGGAGTTCCTCTCGCCTTTCCTGTGGAGAGCGCCTCTTCTTGAGATGCGACGGGAACGCCGGGAATTCTTTCCCTACGAATCAGGGAAAGGATCCCACATTTCGAGGTAGGAGTCGGAAACGGGGCTCCCCTGGATGTGTGCGGGACCCTCGTGCTTCCTCTCGAGTGGAGACGGGTATGTCGGGGAACTTCTGGACTTGCAGCAAGGGTGTGAAGGACCCTTTGGAAGTTCCAGGGGTTAGATGTGATTAGCCTCGAGAAGCCTCAGCGGAAATGGGCCTCATTTCGCCTGGAGGGCAAAACCTCCTGGATTTTCTCCAGTTGCGGCAGGTGCTCTCGACTTATGACAGGGACCACAGGGACCCACTCTGGTGGCCTCAGGAAAGGCCAGTCCCCATGCGAGTTCCTCGGGTGCCTCTCGGGATTCCTCTCCCTTCGATGCCGGGGCCTAAGACATTGTGTGGTGTCGGGGCCGGAACCTGAGGATTCCTCTCCAGTGCTGACATGGATCTTGGGGTACTTCTGGAGTCTCCCCAGGGGAGTCAGTCCTCGTCTCGAATGCGGGCATGCACTTGCGCTTTCCTCCAGAGCGGTAGCAGCAGTGCCACGAATTCCGCCGCGTGGATCAAGGGATCTAAGGCTTTCCCACGAGGCTTTCCCACGAGGCTTTCTCACAGGGCTGTCCCACGTGCACACGTGGTGGGAGTCGATCCTCGGCTTGAACGTCAAGGCAGTGCAGGGAAAACAGGTTCCTCTGGAATGGACTGACACATCTGGGGGACTCTTGGAATGGTGGCCCGACCCTGGAGTTCCTCTCGACTTTCCTGTGGAGAGCGCCTCCTCTGGAGATGCGACGGGAACGCCGGGAATTCTTTCCCTACGAAACAGGGAAAGGATCCCTCATCTCGAGCTAGGAGTCGGAAATGGGGCTCCGCTAGATGTGTCCGGCACCCTCGTGCTTCCTCTCTAGTGGAGACGGGTATGTCGGGGAACTTCTTGAGTTGCAGCAAGGGTGTGAAGGACCCTTTGGAAGTTCCAGTGTTAAATGTGATTAGCCTCGAGAAACCTCAGCGGAAATGGGCCTCATCACGCCTGGAGGGCAAAACCTCCTGGATTTTCTCGAGTTGCGGCAGGTGCTCTCGACTTACGACGGGGACCTCAGGGACCCGCTCTGGTGGCATCCGGAAATGCCAGTCCCCATACGAGTACCTCAGGGGCCTCTCGGGATTTCTCTCCCGTCGATGCCGGGGCCTAAGACCTTGTGTGGAGTGGGGGCCGGAACCTGAGGATTCCTCTCCAGTGCTGACATGGATCTTGGGGTACTTCTGGAGTCTCCCCAGGGGAGTCAGTCCTCGTCTTGAATGGGGGCATGCACTTGCGCTTTCCTCCAGAGCGTTAGCAGCAGAGTCACGCACTCCGCCGCGTGGATCAAAGGATCTATGGTTTTCCCTCGAGTCTTTCCCACGAGGCTTTCCCACAGGGCTGTCCCACGTGCACACGTGGTGGGAGTCGATCCTCGGCATGAACGTCAAGGCAGTGCAGGGAAAACAGGTTCCTCTGGAATGGACTGACACATCTGGGGGACTCTTGGAATGGAGGCACGACCCTGGAGTTCCTCTCGCCTTTCCTGTGGAGAGCGCCTCCTCTTGAGATGCGAAGGGAACACAGGGAATTCTTTCCCTAGGAAACAGGGAAAGGATCCCTCATCTCGAAGTAGGAGGCGGAAACGGGGCTCCCCTGGATGTGTGCGGGACGCTCGTGCTTCCTCTCGAGGGGACACGGGTATGTCGGGGAACTTCTTGAGTTGCAGTAAGGGTGTGAAGGACTCTTTTGAAATTCCAGTGGTTAGATGTGATTAGCCTCGAGAAGCCTCAGCGGAAATGGGCCTCATCTCGCCTGGAGGGCAAAACCTCCTGGATTTTCTCGAGTTGCGGCAGGTGCTCTCGACTTACGACGCGGACCTCAGGGACCCGCTCTGGTGGCCTCAGGAAAGGCCAGACCCCATGCGAGTTCCTCGGGGGCCTCTCGGGATTCCTCTCCCGTCGTTGCCGGGGCCTAAGACCTTGTGTGGAATCGGGGCCGGAACCTGAGGATTCCTCTCCAGTGCTGACATGGATCTTGGGGTACTTCTGGAGTCTCCCCAGGGGAATCAGTCCTCGTCTCGAATGCGGGCATGCACTTGCGCTTTCCTCCAGAGCGGTAGCAGCAGAGTCACGCAGTCCGCCGGGTGGATCAAAGGATCTTTGGTTTTCCCTCGAGTCTTTCCCACGAGGCTTTCCCACGAGGCTTTCCCACAGGGCTGTCCCACGTGCACACGTGGTGGGAGTCGATCCTCGGCTTGAACGTCAAGGCAGTGCAGGGAAAACAGTTTCCTCTGGAATGGACTGACACATCTGGGGGACTCTTGGAATGGTGGCACGACCCTGGAGTTCCTCTCGCCTTTCCTGTGGAGAGCGCCTCCTCTTGAGATGCGACGGGAACGCCAGGAATTCTTTCCCTACGAAACAGGGAAAGGATCCCTCATCTCGAGCTAGGAGGCGGAAACGGGGCTCCCCTGGATGTGTGCGGGACACCACGTGCTTCCTCTCGAGTGCAGACGGGTATGTCGGGGAACTTCTTGAGTTGCAGCCAGGGTGTGAAGGACCCTTTGGAAGTTCCAGTGGTTAGATGTGATTAGCCTCGAGAAGCCTCAGCGGAAATGGGCCTCATTTCGCCTGGAGGGCAAAAACTCCTAGATTTTCTCGAGTTGCGGCAGGTGCTCTCGACTTATGACAGGGACCTCAGGGACCCACTCTGGTGGCCTCAGGAAAGGCCAGTCCCCATGCGAGTTCCTCGGGGGCCTCTCGGGATTCCTCTCCCGTCGATGCCGGGGCCTAAGACCTTGTGTGGTGTCGGGGCCGGAACCTGAGGATTCCTCTCCAGTGCTGACATGGATCTTGGGGTACTTCTGGAGTCTCCCCAGGGGAGTCAGTCCTCGTCTCGAATGCGGGCATGCACTTGCGCTTTCCTCCAGAGCGGTAGCAGCAGTGCCACGCATTCCGCCGCGTGGATCAAGGGATCTAAGGCTTTCCCACGAGGCTTTCCCACGAGGCTTTCCCACAGGGCTGTCCCACGTGCACACGTGGTGGGAGTCGATCCTCGGCTTGAACGTCAAGGCAGTGCAGGGAAAACAGGTTCCTCTGGAATGGACTGACACATCCGGGGGACTCATGGAATGGTGGCACGACCCTGGAGTTCCTCTCGCCTTTCCTGTGGAGAGCGCCTCGTCTTGAGATGCGACGGAAACGCCGGGAATTCTTTCCCTGCGAAACAGAGAAAGGATCCCTCATCTCGAGCTAGGAGGCGGAAACTGGGATCCCCTGGATGTGTGCGGTACCCTCGTGCTTCCTCTCGAGTGGAGACGGGTATGTCGGGGAACTTCTGGACTTGCATCAAGGGTGTGAAGGACCCTTTGGAAGTTCCAGTGGTTAGATGTGATTAGCCTCGAGAAGCCTCAGCGGAAATGGGCCTCATCTCGCCTGGAGGGCAAAACCTCCTGGATTTTCTCGAGTTGCGGCAGGTGCTCTCGACTTACGACGGGGACCTCAGGCACCCGCTCTGGTTGCCTCAGGAAATGCCAATCCCCATGCGAGTACCTCAGGGGCCTCTCGGGATTTCTCTCCCGTCAATGCAGGGGCCTAAGACCTTGTGTGGAGTGGGGGCCGGAACCTGAGGATTCCTCTCCAGTGCTGACATGGATCTTGGGGTACTTCTGGAGTCTCCCCAGGGGAGTCAGTCCTCGTCTTCAATGGGGGCATTCACTTGCGCTTTCCTCCAGAGCGTTAGCAGCAGAGTCACGCACTCCGCCGCGTGGATCAAAGGATCTATGGTTTTCCCTCGAGTCTTTCCACGAGGCTTTCCCACGAGGCTTTCCCACAGGGCTGTCCCACGTGCACACGTGGTGGGAGTCGATCCTCGGCATGAACGTCAAGGCAGTGCAGGGAAAACAGGTTCCTCTGGAATGGACTGACACATCTGGGGGTCTCTTGGAATGTTGGCACGACCCTGGAGTTCCTCTCGCCTTTCCTGTGGAGAGCGCCTCCTCTGGAGATGCGAAGGGAACGCAGGGAATTCTTTCCCTAGGAAACAGGGAAAGGAGCCCTCATCTCGAGGTAGGAGGCGGAAACTGGGCTCCCCTGGATGTGTGCGGGATGCTCGTGCTTCCTCTCGAGTGGAGACGGGTATGTCGGGGAACTTCTTGAGTTGCAGTAAGGGTGTGAAGGATCCTTTGGAAGTTCCAGTGGTTAGATGTGATTAGCCTCGAGAAGCCTCAGCGGAAATGGGCCTCATCTCGCCTGGAGGGCAAAACCTCCTGGATTTTCTCGAGTTGCGGCAGGTGCTCTCGACTTACGACGGGGACCTCAGGGACCCGCTCTGGTGGCCTCAGGAAAGGCCAGTCCCCATGCCAGTTCCTCGGGGGCCTTTCCGGATTCCTCTCCCGTCGATGCCGGGGCCTAAGACCTTGTGTGAAGTCGGGGCCGGAACCTGAGGATTCCTCTCCACTGCTGACATGGATCTTGGGGTACGTCTGGAGTCTCCCCAGCAGAGTCAGTCCTCGTCTCGAATGCGGGCATGCACTTGTGCTTTCCTCCAGAGCGGTAGCAGCAGAGTCACGCAGTCCGCCGCGTGGATCCAAGGATCTATGGTTTTCCCTCGAGTCTTTCCCACAAGGCTTTCCCTCGAGGCTTTCCCACAGGGCTGTCCCACGTGCACACGTGGTGGGAGTCGATCCTCGGCTTGAACGTCAAGGCAGTGCAGGGAAAACAGGTTCCTCTGGAATGGACTGACACATCTGGGGGACTCTTGGAATGGTGGCACCACCCTGGAGTTCCTCTCGCCTTTTCTGTGAAGAGCACCTCCTCTTGAGATGCGATGGGAACGCCGGGAATTCTTTCCCTACGTAACAGGGAAAGGATCCCTCATTTCGAGCTAGAAGGCAGAAACCGGGCTCCCCTGGATGTGTGCGGGACCCTCGTGCTTCCTCTCGAGTGGAGACGGGTATGTCGGGGAATTTCTTGAGTTGCAGGAAGGGTGTGAAGGACCCTTTGGAAGTTCCAGTGGTTAGATGTGATTAGCCTCGAGAAGCCTCAGCGGAAATGGGCCTCATCTCGCCTGGAGGGCAAAACCTCCTGGATTCTCTCGAGTGCGGCAGGTGCTCTCGACTTACGGCGGGCACCTCAGGGACCCGCTCTGGTGGCCTCAGGAAAAGCCAGTCCCCATGTGAGTCCCTCGGGGGCCTCCTGGGATTCCTCTCCCGTCGATGCCGGGGCCTAAGACCTTGTGTGGAGTCGGGGCCGGAACCTGAGGATTCCTCTCCAGTGCTGACATGGATCTTGGGGTACTTCTGGAGTCTCCCCAGGGGAGTCAGTCCTCGCCTCTAATGCGGGCATACACTTGCGCTTTCCTCCAGAGTGGTAGCAGCAGTGTCACGCAGTCCACCGCGTGAATCAAAGGATGTATGGTTTTCCCTCGAGTCTTTCCCACGAGGCTTTCCCACGAGGCTTTCCCAAAGGGCTGTCGCACGTGCACACGTGGTGGGAGTCGATCCTCGGCTTGAACGTCATGGCAGTGCAGGGAAAACAGGTTCCTCTGGAATGGACTGACACATCTGGGGGACTCTTGAATGGTGGCACGAACCTGGAGTTCCTCTCGCCTTTCCTGTGGAGAGCTCCTCCTCTTGAGATGCGACGGGAACGCCGGGAATTCTTTCCCTACGAAACAGGGAAAGGATCCCACTTCTCGAGTTAGGAGGCGGAAACGGGGCTCCCCTGGATGTGTGCGGGACCCTCGTGCTTCCTCTCGAGTGGAGACGGGTATGTCGGGGAACTTCTGGACTTGCAGCAAGGGTGTGAAGGACCCTTTGGAAGTTCCAGTGGTTAGATGTGATTAGCCTCGAGAAGCCTCAGCGGAAATGGGCCTCATCTCGCCTGGAGGGCAAAACCTCCTGGATTTTCTCGAGTTGCGGCAGGTGCTCTTGACTTACGACGGGGACCTCAGGGACCCGCTCTGGTGGCCTCAGGAAAGGCCAGTCCCCATGCGAGTTCCTCGGGGGCCTCTCGGGATTCCTCTCCTGTCGATGCCGGGGCCTAAGACCTTGTGTGGAGTCGGGGCCGGAACCTGAGGATTCCTCTCCAGTGCTGACATGGATCTTGGGGTACTTCTGGAGTCTCCCCAGGGGAATCAGTCCTCGTCTCGAATGCGGGCATGCACTTGCGCTTTCCTCCAGAGCGGTAGTAGCAGAGTCACGCAGTCCGCTGCGTGGATCAAAGGATCTATGGTTTTCCCTCGAGTCTTTCCCACGAGGCTTTCCCACGAGGCTTCCCAAAGGGCTGTCGCACGTGCACACGTAGTGGGAGACGATCCTCGGCTTGAACGTCATGGCAGTGCAGGGAAAACAGGTTCCTCTGGAATGGACTGACACATCTGGGGGACTCTTGAATGGTGGCACGAACCTGGAGTTCCTCTCGCCTTTCCTGTGGAGAGCGCCTCCTCTTGAGATGCGACGGGAACGCAGGGAATTCTTTCCCTAGGAAACAGGGAAAGGATCCCTCATCTCGAGGTAGGAGGCGGAAACTGGGCTCCCCTGGATGTGTGCGGGACGCTCGTGCTTCCTCTCGAGTGGAGACGGGTATGTCGGGGAACTTCTTGAGTTGCAGTAAGGGTGTGAAGGATCCTTTGGAAGTTCCAGTGGTTAGATGTGATTAGCCTCGAGAAGCCTCAGCGGAAATGGGCCTCATCTCGCCTGGAGGGCAAAACCTCCTGGATTTTCTCGAGTTGCGGCAAGTGCTCTCGACTTACGACGCGGACCTCAGGGACCCGCTCTGGTGGCCTCAGGAAAGGCCAGTCCCCATGCGAGTTCCTCAGGGGCCTCTCGGATTCCTCTCCCGTCGATGCCGGGCCCTAAGACCTTGTGTGGTGTCGGGGCCGGAACCTGAGGATTCCTCTCCAGTGCTGACATGGATCTTGGGGTACTTCTGGAGTCTCTCCAGGGGAGTCAGTCCTCGCCTCCAATGCGGGCATGCACTTGCGCTTTCCTCCAGCGCGGTAGCAGCAGTGTCACGCAGTCCGCCGCGTGGATCAAAGGATCTATGGTTTTCCCTCGAGTCTTTCCCACGAGTCTTTCCCACGAGGCTTTCCCACAGGGCTGTCCCACGTGCACACGTGGTGGGAGTCGATCCTCGGCTTGAACGTCAAGGCAGTGCAGGGAAAACCGGTTCCTCTGGAATGGACTGACACATCTGGGGGACTCTTGGAATGGTGGCACGACCCTGGAGTTCCTCTCGCCTTTCCTGTGGAGAGCGCCTCCTCTTGAGATGCGACGGGAACGCCGGGAATTCTTTCCCTACGAAACAGGGAAAGGATCCCTCATCTCGAGCTAGGAGGCGGAAACGGGGTTCCCCAGGATGTGTGCCGGCCCCTCGTGCTTCCTTTCGAGTGGAGACGGGTATGTCGGGGAACATCTTGAGTTGCAGCAAGGGTGTGAAGGACCCTTTGGAAGTTCCAGTGGTTAGATGTGATTAGCCTCGGGAAGCCTCAGCGGAAATGGGCCTCATCTCGCCTGGAGGGGAGGACCTACTGGATTTTCTCGAGTTGCGGCAGATGCTCTCGACTTAGGACGGGGCCCTCAGGGACACACTCTGGTGGCCTCAGGAAAGGCCAGTCCCCATGCGAGTTCCTCGGGGGCCTCTCGGGATTCCTCTCCCGTCGATGCCGGTGCCTAAGGCCTTGTGTGGAGTCGGGGCCGGAACCTGAGGATTCCTCTCCAGTGCTGACATGGATCTTGGGGTACTTCTGGAGTCTCCCCAGGGGAGTCAGTCCTCGTCTCGAATGCGGGCATGCACTTGCGCTTTCCTCCAGAGCGGTAGCAGCAGTGTCACGCAGTCCGCCGCGTGGATCAAAGGATCTATGGTTTTCTCTCCAGTCTTTCCCACGAGGCTTTCCCACAGGGCTGTCCCACGTGCACACGTGGTGGAAGTCGATCCTCGGCTTGAACGTCAAGGCAGTTCAGGGAAAACAGGTTCCTCTGGAATGGACTGACATCTGGGGGACTCTTGGAATGGTGGCAAGACCCTGGAGTTCCTCTCGCCTTTCCTGTGGAGAGCGCCTCCTCTTGAGATGCGACGGGAATGCCGGGAATTCTTTCCCTACGAAACAGGGAAAGGATCTCTCATCTCGAGCTAGGAGGCGGAAACGGGGCTCCCCTGGATGTGTGCGGGACCCTCGTGATTCCTCTCGAGTGGAGACGGGTATGTCGGGGAACTTCTTGAGTTGCAGCAAGGGTGTGAAGGACCCTTTGGAAGTTCCAGTGGTTAGATGTGATTAGCCTCGAGAAGCCTCAGCGGAAATGGGCCTCATCTCGCCTGGAGGGCAAAACCTCCTGGATTTTCTCGAGTTGCGGCAGGTGCTCTCGACTTATGACGGGGACCTCAGGGACCCGCTCTTGTGGCCTCAGGAAAGGCCAGTCCCCATGCGACTTCCTCGGGGGCCTCTCGGGATTTCTCTCCCGTCGATGCCGGGGCCTAAGACCTTGTGTGGAGTCGGGGCCGGGACCTGAGGATTCCTCTCCAGTGCTGATTTGGATCTTGGGGTACTTCTGGAGTCTCCCCAGGGGAGTCAGTCTTCGTCTCGAATGTGGGCATGCACTTGCGCTTTCCTCCAGAGCGATAGCAGCCGTGTCACGCATTCCGCCGCGTCGATCAAAGGATCTATGGTTTTCCCTCGAGTCTTTCCCACGAGGCTTTCCAACGAGGCTTTCCCACAGGGCTGTCCCAAGTGCACACGTGGTGGGAGTCGATGCTCGGCTTGATCGTCAAGGCAGTGCAGGGAAAACAGGTTCCTCTGGAATGGACTGACACATCTGGGAGACTATTGGAATGGTGGCAAGACCCTGGAGTTCCTCTCGCCTTTCCTGTGGAGAGCGCCTCCTCTTGAGATGCGACGGGAACGCCGGGAATTCTTTCCCTACGAAACAGGTAAAGGATCCCTCATCTCGAGCTAGGAGGCGGAAACGGGGCTTCCCTGGATGTGTGCGGGACACTCGTGCTTCCTTTCGAGTGGAGACGGGTATGTCAGGGACCTTCTTGAGTTGCAGCAAGGGTGTGAAGGACCCTTTGGAAGTTCCAGTGGTTAGATGTGATTAGCCTCGAGAAGCTTTTGCGGAAATGGGCCTCATCTCGCCTGGAGGGCAAAACCTCCTGGATTTTCTCGAGTTGCGGCAGGTGCTCTCGACTTACGACGGGGACTTCAGGGACCCGCTCTGGTGGCCTCAGGAAAGGCCAGTCCCCATGCGAGTTCCTCGGGGGCATCTCGGGATTGCTCTCCCGTCTATGCCGGGGCCTAAGACCTTGTGTGGAGTCGAGGCCGGAACCTGAGGATTTCTCTCCTGTGCTGACATGGATCTTGGGGTACTTCTGGAGTCTCCCCAGGGGAGTCAGTTCCTGTCTCGAATGCGAGCATGCACTTGCGCTTTCCTCCAGAGCGGTAGCAGCAGTGTCATGCAGTCCGCCCCGTGGATCAAAGGATATATGGTTTTCCCTCGAGTCTTTCCCACGAGGCTTTCCCTCAGTGCTGTCCCACGTGCACACGTGGTGGGAGTCGATCCTCGGCCTGAACGTCAAGGCAGTGCAGGGAAAACAGTTTCCTCTGGAATGGACTGACACATCTGGGGGTCTCTTGGAATTGTGGCACGACCCTGGAGTTCCTTTGGCCTTTCCCGTGGAGAGCGCCTCCTCTTGAGATGCAACGGGAACGCTGGGAATTCTTTCCCCACGAAACAGGGAAAGGATCCCTCATCTCGAGCTAGGAGGCAGAAACGGGGCTCCCCTGGATGTGTGTGGGACCCTCGTGCTTCCTCTCGAGTGGACGGCTATGTCGGGGAACTTCTTCTGTTGCAGCAAGGGTGCGAAGGACCCTTTGGAAGTTCCAGTAGTTAGATGTGATTAGCATCGAGAAGCCTCAGCGGAAATGGGCCTCATCTCGCCTGGAGGTTAAAACCTCCTGGATTTTCTCGAGTTGCGGCAGGTGCTCTCGACTTATGACGGGGACCTCAATGACCTTCTCTGGTGGCCTCAGGAAAGGCCAGTCCCCATGCGAGTTCCTCGGGGGCCTCTCGGGATTCCTCTCCCGTCGATGCCGGGGACTAAGACCTTGTGAGGAGTCGGGGTCGGAACCTGAGGATTCCTCTCAAGGGCTGACATGGATCTTGGGGTACTTCTGGAGTCTCCCCAGGTTAGTCAGTCCTCGTCTCGAATGCGGGCATGCACTTGCGCTTTCCTCCAGAGCGGCAGCAGCAGTGTCACCCATTCCGCCGCGTGGATCAAAGGATCTATGGTTTTCCCTCGAGTCTTTCCCACGATGCTTTCCCAGGAGGCTTACCCACAGGGCTGTCCCACGTGCACACGTGGTGGGAGTCGATCCTCGATTTGAACGTCAACGCAGTGCAGGGAAAACAGGTTCCTCTGGAATGGACTGACACATCTGGGGGACTCTTGGAACGGTGGCACGACCCTGGAGTTCCTCTCGCCTTTCCTGTTGAGAGCGCCTCCTCTTGAAATTCGACGGGAATGCCGGGAATTCTTTCCCTACGAAACAGGGAAAAGATCCCTCATCTCGAGCTAGGAGGCGGAAACGGGGCTCCCCGGGATGTGTGCGGGACCATCGTGCTTCCTCTCGAGAGGAGACGGGTATGTCGGTGAACTTCTTGAGTTGCAGCAAGGGTGTGAAGGACCCTTTGAAAGTTTCAGTGGTTAGATGTGATTAGCCTCGAGAGGCCTCAGCGGAAATGGGCCTCATCTCGCCTGGAGGGCAAAACCTCCTGGATTTCCTTAGTTGCGGCAGGTGCTCTTGACTTATGACGGGGACCTCAGGGACCCGCTCTGGTGGCCTCAGGAAAGGCGAGTCCCCATACGAGTTCCTCGGGGGCCTCTCGGGATTCCTCTCCCGTCGATGCCGGGGCCTAAGACCTTGTGTGGAGTCGGGGCCGGAACCTGAGGATTCCTCTCCAGTGCTGACATATAACTTTGCGTACTTCTGGAGTCTCCTCAGGGGAGTCAGTCCTCGTCTTCAGAGGGGACATGCAAATGGGCTTTCCTCCCGCTCTGGAGCAGCTATGTCACGCTTCCCTTCGGGTCGATCATGGGATGTGTGGGTTTCCCTCGAGGCTTTCCCCCGAGGCTTTCCCACGAGGATTTCCCACAGGGCTGTCCCACGTGCCACCGTGGTGGGAGTCCATCCTCGGCGTGAAAGTCGAGGCAGTTGAGCAAAACAGGTTCCTCTGGAATGGTCTGAGACATCTGCGGGACTCTTGGAATGGGGACACGACCCTGGAGTTACTCTCACCTTTCCTGTGGAGAGCACCTCCTCTTCAGATGCGTCGGGAACGCCAGGAATGCTTTCCCTACCAAGCAGGGAGAGGATCCCTCATCTCGAGCTACGAGGCAGAAACGGGGCTCCTCTGGATGTGGGCAGGACCCTCGTGCTTCCTCTAGAGTGGAGACAGGGATGTCGGGAAACTTCTTGAGTTCCAGCAAGTGTGTGAAGGACCTTTTGGAAGTTCCAGGGTTTAGATGTGATTAGCCTTCAGAAGCCTCAGCGGAAATGGGCCTCATCTCGCCTGGAGGGCAAAACCTTTTGGATTTTCTCGAGTTGCGGCTGGTGCTCTCGACTTACGGCGGGAACCTCAGGGACCCGCTCTGGTGGCCTCAGGAAAGGCCAGTCCCCATGCGAGTTGCTCGCGGGCCTCTGGGGATTCCTCTCCCTTCGATGCCAGGGCCTAAGACCTTGTGAGGAAGCGGGGCCGGAACCTGAGGATTCCTCTCCTGTGTTGACATGGATCTTGGGGTACTTCTGGAGTCTCCCCAGGGGAGTAAGTTCACATCTCGAATGGGGACATGCACCTGCGCTTTCCTCCAGAGCTGTAGCAGCAGTGTCACGCTTTCCATCGCCTGGATCAAGGGATCTGTGGCTTTCACTCCAGGCTTTCCCAGGAGGCTTTCCCACGAGGCTTCCCCACAGGGGTCCCACGTGTCACCTTGGTTTGAGTCGATCCTTGGCGTGAAAGTCGAGGCAGTGCAGGGAAAACAGGTTCCTCTGAAATGGACTGAGATATTTGGGGGACTCGGAATGGCGGCACAATGCTGGAGTTCCTCTCCCCTTTGCTGTGGAGAGCGCCTCCTCTTGAAATGCGACAGGAATGCCTAGAATTCTTTCCCGACCAAGCAGTGAAAGTATCCCTCATCTTGAGCACTGAGGAAGAAACGGGGCTCCTCTGGATGTGGGCGGGACCCTCGTGCTTCCTCTAGAGTGGAGACGGGGAAGTCGGGGAACGTCTTGAGTTGCAGCAAGGGTGTGAAGGACCTTTTGGAAGTTCCAGGGCTTAGATGTGATTAGCCTTGAGAAGCCTCAGGGGAAATGGGCCTCATCTCTCCTGGAGGGCAAAACCTCCTGAATTGTGTCGAGTTGGGGCAGGTGCTCTCAACTTCCGACGGGGACCTCATGGACCCGCTCTGGTTGCCTCAGGAAAGGCCAGTCCCTATGCGAGTTGCACGGAGGCCTCTCAGGATTCCTTTCCCTTCGAAGCCGGGTCCTAAGACCTTGTGTGGAATCGGGGCCGGAACCTCAGGATTCCTCTCCAGTGCTGACATGAATCTTGGGGTACTTCTGGTGTCTCCCCAGGGGAGTAAGTCCCCGTCTCGAATGGGGGCATGCACGTGCGCTTTCCTCCAGAGCTGTAACAACACTGTCATGCCTCCCGGCGCGCCGATCATGGGATCTGTGGCTTTCCCACGAGGCTTTCCCACGAGGCTTTCCCACAGGACTGTCCCACGTGTCACCGTGGTGTGAGTCGATGCTCGTCGTGAAACTCGAGGCAGTGCAGGGAAAACAGGTTCCTCTGGAATGGACTGAGATATCTGGGGGACTCTGGGAACGGTGGCACGACCCTGGAGTTCCTCTGGCCTTTCCTGTGAGGCGCGCCTCCACTTGAGATGCAACGGGAACTCCCAGAATTATTTCCCGAAAAAGCTGTGAAAGGATCCCTCATCTTGAGCTACGAGGCGGACACGGGGCTCCCCTGGATGTGGGCGGGACCCTCGTGCTTCCTCTCGAGTGGAGACGGGTATGTTAGGGAACTTCTTGAGTTGCAGCAAGGGTGTGAAGGACCTTTTAGAAGTTCCAGAGGTTAGGTGTGATTAGCTTCCAGAAGCCTCAGCGGAAATGGGCCTCATCTCAGCTGAAGTGCAAAACCTCCTTGATTTTCTCTAGTTGTGGCAGGTGCTCTTGTCTTACGAAGGGGACTTTAGGGACCCGCTCTGGTGGCCTCAATACTGGCCCGTCCCCATTCGAATTGCTCGGGGTCTTCTCGGGATTCATCTTCCGTCGATGCCGGGGCCTAAGTCCTTGTGTGGAGTCGGGGCCGGAACCTGAGGATTCCTATCCAGTACTGACATGGATCTTGGAGTACTTTTGGAGTCTCCCCAGGGGAGTAAGTCCTCGATTCGAATGGGGGCATGCACGTGCGCTTTCCTCCGATCTGTAGCACCAGCGTCACGATTCCTGTCGCGTGGAACAAGGGATCTGTGGCTTTCCCTCGAGGCTTTCCCACGAGGCTTTCCCACAGGGCTGTCCCACGTGAGACCGTGGTGGGAGTCGATCCTCCTCGTTAAAGTCAAGGCAGTCCAGGGAAAACAGTTTCCTCAGGAATGGAGTGAGACATCTGGGGGACTCTTGGAATGGTGGCACGACGCTGGAGTTGCTCTCACCTTTCCTGTGGAGAGCCCCTACTCTTGAGATGCGACGGGAACGCCAAGGAATCTCTCCTGAACAAGCAGCGAACGGATCCCTCATGTCGACCTACGAGGCGGAAACGGAGCTCTTCTGGATGTGGGTGGGACACGCGTGCTTCCTCTCGAGTGGAGAGGGGTATATAGGGGAACTTCTTGAGTTGCAGCAAGGGTGTCAAGGACCCTTTGGAAGTTCCAGAGCTTAGGTGTGATTAGCCTTGAGAAGCCTCAGCGGAAATGGTCCTCATCTCGCCTGGAGGGCAAATCCTATTGGATTTTCTCGAGTTGCGGCAGGTGCTCTCGACATACGACGGGGACCTCTGGGACCCGCTCTGGTTGCCTCAGGAAAGGCCAGTCCCCATGCGAGTTGCACGTGGGCCTCTCGGAATACCTCTCCCTTCGATGCCAGGGCCTAATACCTTGTGTGGAGGTGGGGCCGGAACCTGAGGATTCCTCTCCAGTGCTGACATAGATCTTGGGGTAATTCTGGAGTCTCCCCAGGGGAGTAAGTCCTCGTCTCAAATGGAGGCATGCACGTGCGCTTTCCACCAGAGCAGTAGCAGCAGTGTCATGCTTTCCATCACCTGGAACAAGGGATCTGTGGCTTTCCCTCGAGGCTTTCCCACGAGGCTTTCCCACAGGGCTGTCACACGTGCCACTGTGGTGGGAGTCAATCATCGGTGTGAAAGTCGAGGCAGTGCAGGGAAAACAGGTTCCTCTGGAATGGACTGAGACTTCTGGGGGACTCTTGGAATGGTGGCACGACGCTGGAGTTCCTCTTGCCTTTCCTGCGGAGAGCACCTCCTCTTGAGGTGAGAGTGGAACGCCGGGAATTCTTTCCCCACAAAGCAGCGACATGTCCCTCATCTCGAGCTGCGAGGCGGAAACGGGTCTCCTCTGGATGTGGCCGGGACCCTTGTGCTTCCTCTAGAGTGGAGACGGGTATGTCAGGCAACTTCTTGAGTTACAGCAAGGGTGTGAAGGAACTTTTGAAAGTTCCAGAGGTTAGGTTTGATTAGCTTCTAGAAGCCTCAGCGGAAATGGGCTCTTCTCGCCTGGAGGGCAAAACCTCCTGGATTTTTTCGAGTTGCGGCAGGTGCTCTCGATTCACGACAGGGACCTCAGGGACACGCTCTGGTGGCCTCAGGCAATGCCAGTCCCCATGCGAGTTGCTCGGGTGCCTCTCGGGATTCCTCTCCCTTCGATGCCAGGGCCTGAGACCTTGTGTGGAGTCGTGGCGGAACATGAGGATTCCTCCCCATTGCTGACATGGATCTTGGGGGAACTTCTGGAGTCTCTCCAGGGGAGTCAGTCCTCGTCTCGAGAGGGGGCATGCACGTGCGCTTTACTCCAGAACGGTAGCAGCAGTGTCTAGATCCAGGAGAATGTATCATGGGATCTGTGGCTTTCAGGAGAGGTTTTCCAACGAGGATTTTCCACGAGGCTTTCCCACAGGGCTGTCCTACGTGACACTGTGGTGGGAGTCGATCCTCGGCGTGAAAGTCAAGGCAGTGCAGGGAAAACAGGTTCCTCTGGAATGGACGAAGACATCTGGGGGACTCTTGGAATGGTCGCACGACACTGAAGTTCTTCCCTCCTTTCCTGTGGAGAGCATCTCCTCTTGAGATGCGACGGGAATGCCCAGAATTCTTTCCCGACCAAGCAGGGAAACGATCCCTCATCTCGAGCTACGAGGCGGAAACGGGGCTCCTCAGGATGTGGCCGGGACCCTCGTGCTTCCTCCCTAGTGGAAACGGTTATGTCAGGGAACTTCGTGAGTTGAAGCAAGGGTGTGAAGGACCTTTTTGAAGTTCCAGAGGTTAGGTGTCATTAGCTTCGAGAAGCCTCAGTGGAAATGGGCATCACCTCGCCTGGAGGGCAAAACTTCCTGGATTTTCTCCAGTTCTGGCAGGTGCTCTCGACTTACAATGGGGACCTCAGGGACCCTCTCCAGTGGCCTCAGGAAAGGCCAGTCCCTATGCGAGTTGCTCAGGGGCTTCTCGGGATTCCTGTACCGTCGATGCCGGGACTCAAGACCTTGTGTGGAGTTGGGGCCGGAACCTGAGGATTCCTCCCCAGTGCTGACATGGATCTTTGGGTACTTCTGGAGTCTCCCCAGGGGAGTCAGTCATTGTCTCCAGAGGGGGTATTCACGTGTGCTTTCCTCCCGAGCTGTAGCAGCAGTGTCACGTTTCCTATCGCGTCGATCATGGGATATCTGGTTTTCCTTCGAGGATTTCCCACGAGGCTTTCCCACCAGGCTCTCCCACAGTGCTCTCCCACGTATCACCGAGGTGGGAGTTGATCCTCGGCTTGAAAGTCGAGGCAGTGCAGGGAAAACAATTTCCTCTGGAATGGACTGAGACTTCTGGAGGACTCTTGGAATGGTGGAACGATGTTGGAGTTCCTCCCGCGTTTCCTGTGGAGACCGCCTCCTCTTGAGATGGGACAGGAATGCCCAGAATTCTTTCCCGACAAAGCAGCGAAAGCATCCCTCATCTCGAGTACGAGGCAGAAACGGGGCTCCTCTGGATGTGGGCGGGACCCTCGTGCTTCCTCTCGAGTGGAGACGGGGATGTCAGGGAACTTCTTGAGTTGTAGCAAGGGTGTGAAGGACCTTTTGGAAGTTTCAGAGGTTAGGTGTGATTAGCCTCGAGAAGCCTCAGTGGAAATGGGCCTCATCTCGCCTGGAGGGCAAAACCTCCTGGATTTTCTCGAGTTGCGGCAGGTGCTCTCGACTTATGACGGGGACCTCAGGGACCCGCTCTGGTGGCCTCAGGAATGGCCAATCCCCATGCGAGATGCTCGGGG